>NC_140018.1:355208-477883 GCF_964263955.1 Coregonus lavaretus | reverse complement strand
GTTCTACATGTGTCTGGGGCTGTTTCTACATGTGTCTGGGGCTGTTTCTACATGATGTCTGGGGGCTGTTTCTACATGTGTCTGGGGCTGTTTCTACATGTGTCTGGGGCTGTTTCTACATGTGTCTGGGGCTGTTTCTACATGTGTCTGGGGCTGTTTCTACATGTTGTCTGGGGCTGTTTCTACATGTGTCTGGGGCTGTTTCTACATGTGTCTGGGGCTGTTTCTACATGTTGTCTGGGGCCTGGGGCTGTTTCTACATGTGTCTGGGCCTGGGGCTGTTTCTACATGTTGTCTGGGGCTGTTTCTACATGTTGTCTGGGGCTGTTTCTACATGTGTCTGGGGCTGTTTCTACATGTTGTCTGGGGCCTGAGGCTGTTTCTACATGTTGTCTGGGGCTGTTTCTACATGTGTCTGGGGCTGTTTCTACATGTTGTCTGGGGCTGTTTCTACATGTTGTCTGGGGCTGTTTCTACATGTGTCTGGGGCTGTTTCTACATGTGTCTGGGGCCTGGGGCTTTTCTACATGTTGTCTGGGGCTGTTTCTACATGTGTCTGGGGCTGTTTCTACATGTGTCTGGGGCTGTTTCTACATGTTGTCTGGGGCTGTTTCTACATGTGTCTGGGGCATGGAGCTGTTTCTACATGTGTCTGGGGCTGTTCTACATGTGTCTGGGGCTGTTTCTACATGTGTCTGGGGCTGTTTCTACATGTGTCTGGGGCTGTTTCTACATGTGTCTGGGGCTGTTTCTACATGTGTCTGGGGCCTGGAGCTGTTTCTACATGTGTCTGGGGCTGTTTCTACATGTGTCTGGGGCTGTTTCTACATGTGTCTGGGGCTGTTTCTACATGTGTCTGGGGCTGTTTCTACATGTGTCTGGGGCTGTTTCTACATGTGTCTGGGGCTGTTTCTACATGTGTCTGGGGCTGTTTCTACATGTGTCTGGGGCTGTTTCTACATGTGTCTGGGGCTGTTTCTACATGTGTCTCTGGGGCTGTTTCTACATGTGTCTGGGGCTGTTTCTACATGTGTCTGGGGCTGTTTCTACATGTTGTCTGGGGCTGGAGCTGTTTCTACATGTGTCTGGGGCTGTTTCTACATGTGTCTGGGGCTGTTTCTACATGTGTCTGGGGCTGTTTCTACATGTTGTCTGGAGCTGTTTCTACATGTGTCTGGGCTGTTTCTACATGTGTCTGGGGCTGTTTCTACATGTGTCTGGGGCTGTTTCTACATGTTGTCTGGGGCTGTTTCTACATGTGTCTGGGGCTGTTTCTACATGTTGTCTGGGGCTGTTTCTACATGTTGTCTGGGGCTGTTTCTACATGTTGTCTGGGGCTGTTTCTACATGTGTCTGGGGCTGTTTCTACATGTTGTCTGGGGCCTGGGGCTGTTTCTACATGTGTCTGGGGCTGTTTCTACATGTGTCTGGGGCTGTTTCTACATGTTGTCTGGGGCTGTTTCTACATGTTGTCTGGGGCTGTTTCTACATGTTGTCTGGAGCTGTTTCTACATGTGTCTGGAGCTGTTTCTACATGTTGTCTGGGGCCTGGAGCTGTTTCTACATGTGTCTGGGGCTGTTTCTACATGTGTCTGGGGCTGTTTCTACATGTGTCTGGGGCTGTTTCTACATGTGTCTGGGGCTGTTTCTACATGTGTCTGGGGCTGTTTCTACATGTTGTCTGGGGCTGTTTCTACATGTTGTCTGGAGCTGTTTCTACATGTGTCTGGAGCTGTTTCTACATGTTGTCTGGGGCCTGGAGCTGTTTCTACATGTGTCTGGGGCTGTTTCTACATGTGTCTGGGGCTGTTTCTACATGTGTCTGGGGCTGTTTCTACATGTGTCTGGGGCTGTTTCTACATGTGTCTGGGGCTGTTTCTACATGTGTCTGGGGCTGTTTCTACATGTGTCTGGGGCTGTTTCTACATGTGTCTGGGGCTGTTTCTACATGTGTCTGGAGCTGTTTCTACATGTTGTCTGGGGCTGTTTCTACATGTGTCTGGGGCTGTTTCTACATGTTGTCTGGGGCTGTTTCTACATGTTGTCTGGGGCTGTTTCTACATGTGTCTGGGGCTGTTTCTACATGTGTCTGGGGCTGTTTCTACATGTGTCTGGGGCTGTTTCTACATGTGTCTGGGGCTGTTTCTACATGTGTCTGGGGCTGTTTCTACATGTGTCTGGGGCTGTTTCTACATGTTGTCTGGGGCCTGGAGCTGTTTCTACATGTGTCTGGGGATGTTTCTACATGTGTCTGGGGCTGTTTCTACATGTGTCTGGGGCTGTTTCTACATGTGTCTGGGGCTGTTTCTACATGTTGTCTGGGGCTGTTTCTACATGTGTCTGGGGCTGTTTCTACATGTTGTCTGGGGCTGTTTCTACATGTGTCTGGGGCCTGGGGCTGTTTCTACATGTTGTCTGGGGCTGTTTCTACATGTTGTCTGGGGCTGTTTCTACATGTGTCTGGGGCTGTTTCTACATGTTGTCTGGGGCCTGGGGCTGTTTCTACATGTGTCTGGGGCTGTTTCTACATGTGTCTGGGGCTGTTTCTACATGTGTCTGGGGCTGTTTCTACATGTTGTCTGGGGCTGTTTCTACATGTTGTCTGGAGCTGTTTCTACATGTGTCTGGAGCTGTTTCTACATGTTGTCTGGGGCCTGGAGCTGTTTCTACATGTGTCTGGGGCTGTTTCTACATGTGTCTGGGGCTGTTTCTACATGTGTCTGGGGCTGTTTCTACATGTGTCTGGGGCTGTTTCTACATGTGTCTGGGGCTGTTTCTACATGTGTCTGGGGCTGTTTCTACATGTGTCTGGGGCTGTTTCTACATGTGTCTGGGGCTGTTTCTACATGTGTCTGGGGCTGTTTCTACATGTGTCTGGGGCTGTTTCTACATGTGTCTGGGGCTGTTTCTACATGTGTCTGGAGCTGTTTCTACATGTGTCTGGGGCTGTTTCTACATGTGTCTGGAGCTGTTTCTACATGTGTCTGGGCTGTTTCTACATGTGTCTGGGGCTGTTTCTACATGTGTCTGGGCTGTTTCTACATGTGTCTGGGGCTATTTCTACATTTGTCTGGGGCTGTTTCTACATGTGTCTGGGGCTGTTTCTACATGTTGTCTGGGGCTGTTTCTACATGTGTCTGGGGCTGTTTCTACATGTGTCTGGGGCTGTTTCTACATGTGTCTGGGGCTGTTTCTACATGTGTCTGGGGCTGTTTCTACATGTGTCTGGGGCTGTTTCTACATGTGTCTGGGGCTGTTTCTACATGTTGTCTGGGGCTGTTTCTACATGTTGTCTGGGGCTGTTTCTACATGTTGTCTGGGGCTGTTTCTACATGTTGTCTGGGGCTGTTTCTACATGTTGTCTGGGGCTGTTTCTACATGTTGTCTGGGGCTGTTTCTACATGTGTCTGGGGCTGTTTCTACATGTGTCTGGGGCTGTTTCTACATGTGTCTGGGGCTGTTTCTACATGTGTCTGGGGCTGTTTCTACATGTGTCTGGGGCTGTTTCTACATGTGTCTGGGGCTGTTTCTACATGTGTCTGGGGCTGTTTCTACATGTGTCTGGGGCTGTTTCTACATGTGTCTGGGGCCTGGGGCTGTTTCTACATGTGTCTGGGGCTGTTTCTACATGTGTCTGGGGCTGTTTCTACATGTTGTCTGGGGCTGTTTCTACATGTGTCTGGGGCTGTTTCTACATGTGTCTGGGGCTGTTTCTACATGTGTTTTGGGCTGTTTCTACATGTGTCTGGGGCTGTTTCTACATGTGTCTGGGGCTGTTTCTACATGTTGTCTGGGGCTGTTTCTACATGTTGTCTGGGGCTGTTTCTACATGTTGTCTGGGGCTGTTTCTACATGTTGTCTGGGGCTGTTTCTACATGTGTCTGGGGCTGTTTCTACATGTGTCTGGGGCTGTTTCTACATGTGTCTGGGGCTGTTTCTACATGTGTCTGGGGCTGTTTCTACATGTGTCTGGGGCTGTTTCTACATGTGTCTGGGGCTGTTTCTACATGTGTCTGGGGCTGTTTCTACATGTGTCTGGGGCCTGGGGCTGTTTCTACATGTGTCTGGGGCTGTTTCTACATGTGTCTGGGGCTGTTTCTACATGTGTCTGGGGCTGTTTCTACATGTGTCTGGGGCCTGGGGCTGTTTCTACATGTGTCTGGGGCTGTTTCTACATGTGTCTGGGGCTGTTTCTACATGTGTCTGGGGCCTGGGGCTGTTTCTACATGTGTCTGGGGCTGTTTCTACATGTGTCTGGGGCTGTTTCTACATGTGTCTGGGGCTGTTTCTACATGTGTCTGGAGCTGTTTCTACATGTGTCTGGGGCTGTTTCTACATGTTGTCTGGGGCTGTTTCTACATGTTGTCTGGGGCTGTTTCTACATGTTGTCTGGGGCTGTTTCTACATGTGTCTGGGGCTGTTTCTACATGTTGTCTTTCTAATCATTTTGTCACGGCAGGTTATTGTCCTATTGGCCTGTAGAGACTATTGAGCAGATTTAAAACACTGAACACAATCACAATGCTATCCCAGGGGGCCGTGTGGTGGTACGAGGCACTCGGGCACAGGAACAGCAAAGGATTCTGGGTAGTTGGTACAGGTAGAGGGGGCGGCCGGGCGGGAGGTTCTGTGTGTGTGTGTGTGGTGTGTGCTTGTGTGTGTGTGTGTGTATGTGGTGTGTGCGTGAGACTGTTCTCCTGTGACTGTCTCACACTGGCTCTGACCTCCACTGTCTAACATTAGCAACAAGGCATGTTCCCTTGGCCACATTATGATAGCTGAGTCTGGCTGTATCTACACTGGAAAAACTGGCTAGGGTTGGGCGATATTATCATAGTATCGGATATCTAAGATGATTGACAGCCATTGTCGACGGTGACGACATCGTGATGTGACAGACTATGTATAGCCTATTTCAACTTAGCTGGCACCAGTAAAGAGCTGACTGGGAAGCCCACAGCAGTAAAGAGCTGACTGGGAAGCCCACAGCAGTAAAGAGCTGACTGGGAAGCCCACAGCAGTAAAGAGCTGACTGAGAAGCCCACAGCAGTAAAGAGCTGACTGGGAAGCCCACAGCAGTAAAGAGCTGACTGGGAAGCCCACAGCAGTAAAGAGCTGATTGGGAAGCCCACAGCAGTAAAGAGCTGACTGGGAAGCCCACAGCAGTAAAGAGCTGACTGGGAAGCCCACAGCAGTAAAGAGCTGACTGGGAAGCCCACAGCAGTAAAGAGCTGATTGGGAAGCCCACAGCAGTAAAGAGCTGACTGGGAAGCCCACAGCAGTAAAGAGCTGACTGGGAAGCCCACAGCAGTAAAGAGCTGACTGGGAAGCCCACAGCAGTAAAGAGCTGACTGGGAAGCCCACAGCAGTAAAGAGCTGATTGGGAAGCCCACAGCAGTAAAGAGCTGACTGGGAAGCCCACAGCAGTAAAGAGCTGATTGGGAAGCCCACAGCAGTAAAGAGCTGACTGGGAAGCCCACAGCAGTAAAGAGCTGATTGGGAAGCCCACAGCAGTAAAGAGCTGACTGGGTAGCCCACAGCAGTAAAGAGCTGACTGGGAAGCCCACAGCAGTAAAGAGCTGATTGGGAAGCCCACAGCAGGGCCAAGTGGACTATTCCTTTGCTATAGCCTGCGTAACCTATTTCAACAAATACTGTATGTTTTGAACATTTTACACAATGCAAGAGAACCATGTAGACAGAGCTAAGATTTTCACCAAAGCAGCGCAAAATATCCCGTAAGAAATATGTTAGTTTTTTTCTCTCTCAATGTCGGATGATCTGGACCATATAGCCGAAGACTATTTTATTTGTTTTATAGTGGACACTCCAGTGTCTAATTACATTTACATTTACGTCATTTAGAAGACGCTCTTATCCAGAGCGACTTACAGGAGCAATTAGGGTTAAGTGCCTTGCTCAAGGGCACATCGACAGATTTTTCACCTAGTCGGCTCGGGGATTAGAACCAGCGACCTTTCGGTTACTGGCACTACGCTCTTAACCACTAAGCTACCTGCCGCACCTTAATTACTTTAAGTACTTGGATAATTTGATTTGAATAGGACTTTCTCCCGCTTCCTCTCACTGCATGATCAAACGATTCATTTATGTAACGGAGTTCTAGGCTTTCAGAAAGTTTTTAGTTGTTTTTGAATAACCTAAAAACATGATAGGCCTAAGGTAATAATGAGGTAGAACAAACAATAGTAAGATAGATTTTTCTAATGAGTAGTTTGAACCGATCTTACAGTTATAAAAGATGTGATGTATGCATCCCTCCTCCTTGCCATTACAAACCAAACGGCCAAAAGCCAAAGAAAAGTACAAGAAAATATACATCTAAAAGCTTATGAAAGAAACGATGTGTAGAGTATTATTAGCAATGTATAGAACCTACCTACAACGTATACAAAGAAGCCTAGGCCTAATAACAGAGGAAGATCGGGCAAAAATGCGAATCGCTGAATATTTATAATTCTACAGTTCTGTGGACAGCAGAGTTGTGTGCTCTGCTGCCGGGCCCTTGATGATTTACCACGCAGCCACAAAGCCATACAGCCACAAAGCCATGCAGCCACAAAGCCACGCAGCCACAAAGCCATGTAGCCACAAAGCCATGCAGCCACAAAGCCATGCAGCCACAAAGCCACGCAGCCACAAAGCCATGCAGCCACAAAGCCACGCAGCCACAAAGCCACGCAGCCACAAAGCCATGTAGCCACGCAGCCATGTAGCCACGCAGCCACACAGCCTCGTAGCTGCCTGAAGGAAGAACAAAACACTTCCACACACCTTGGCAGCATTCCTGAACTTAGATTGGCTGCCAAATCAAATAAAACACTAGAGGTTGGACTGATGGAAATCAGAAATAACTCTGAGGCTGTCTGCATTGCACGTCACTTTGTTATCCTAATGAATCATCTTAATCCTCCATAGAAACCTATTGGCTGTAGGGCCCTCTACAGGTTAGAGCCAGAGTTAAAAACGCCTGCATCCATCTATCTATTACAGAGGAAAGAGAATGGTTTCAAAATTAAAGTAATTTCCTCAATATTCCCAAAATCTCAATTGGAGGATTCCCAGACGTTCTGTTTATTCCCACCTGATTCCAGGAATCTTCCAAATGGGATTTCTGAAAAACTTTTGTGAAAGTTAGCAGAATTTTTCAAGAAATGTGAAGCGCGGTATCTTTGTATGGCCTGAGGTTGACTGAGTGACCGCACTACAAAGTAGAGGGGAGGAAACATCAACTTTTGAGCTTAGATTTTTTTTTTTTCTTCTTCAGGCGTCATGCCATTTCTGCAAACCTTAGACCTCACTTAGAAATGTTAGTAACGGTGCCCACTGGCAAACTGACCAAGCTGATGGAACGAGAGAGAGAGAGAGAGAGAGAGTACTGAGAAAGAGAGGAGTGAAGAAGAGGAACGAGGGGGCAAATCCTTTAATTGGATTTGGGTGCTTTCCTGGCCTGCGGCTAGCAGCGTCCTGTTGGTACGGTGAGAGCTGCACGCTGTGACACAGCTAATGTAAGGCCACCCTCCGGCTGCTACCTAGGTTAAGTACCAAATGGCACACTATGGGCCCTAGTCAAAATTAGTTAGGGCCCTATAAAATCTGTATTTTATTTTTTTCATTGTTCTGTTATTTATTTCTGGTGAAAATTCTGGTTATCTCCGTGTTGTTTTTCCAGGTTTCGGTTTTTCCCCCATTTTGTTCAGAGACTTGTTTGGTTAGCGATGTTTCCGTAGCGATCATGTGATTGCAGAGTTTGATAAACAAATGGCCGCTGGATTGATGCAAATAATCATGATATCATTCTGCCAGGTAGGTGTGGTCTACTTTGTAGTTAACATTTAGTTGGAGGTTTTTGGGAAAGTCTTTCCATCTCTACTAGGAGGTGGTTATCATTAGCATCGTCGCTAACGTTTACAAAGTGTAGACATACGTACACACACACACACACACACACACACACACACACACACACACACACACAAGGGCATTCCGGTGCCGTTCCAGAAAGTTGCAGGGAAATACTACATCCCTGATGCATTTTGTTCTCGTCTTATGATCACATTGGGGCAAATTAAAGAACGTTCTATTCAGTTCAATAAAATCTTGTTGAATTCTGTTTTTAATGTCTGGGTTCAGTGACTCCGTCCACGTTCTCCATAACGGGCCACTAATTAGTGCACTCTATATAGGGAGTAATCTGGGACGGACCACAACCGACCTGCCCTTGGCTCTGGGAGGGGCACGGGACAGAGGGGCAGGGGAGACGAGGTGGCGGAGGAGGAGATGGAGGTGGTGATGGAGGTGGTGATGGAGGTGGTGATGGAGGAGGAGATGGAGGAGGAGATGGAGGTGGTGATGCCAGTGAGTTGGACGGTTAGGTGTAGATAACGGCTGGTAGGGTTTCAGTCACAACGTATCTGTATCGCAGATGGCTTTTATAAACAACATGACTGGTTGGGACCACCTAACGGTGAGTGGGGTATAAAAGGAGTTCTCTTACCTCTTCCTGGGCCTCGGACATACGCTTCGTCCCCCTCTTCCCAAAGATACAGGCCAGGTCTGTCTGGCTGCGGCTGGACAGGTCCTTTCCTAGAAGTATCAAGTTAGGGTTAGATACAGAGAGAGAGAGGGGTGAGGTGCTCTATACAGTGGTTCCCAAACTGTGGGGCGCGCGAGGGGTCGGCAGAGTGGAACTCAGTCATGACTTTCAACTTCCTCTTGAAAGTTGTAATAGTTGAATGCACAAGGTGCAATGTCTAAATTGGGTAGTGCATCATCAGTTCCTCTTGCCATGTCAGTCATTGCATCCCTTAGAAAGCTATTTATAAGTTGTCAGAAATGTCCAGATCAACTAGCCCATGTCAGCTAACTTTTTTTTTTAGCTCGTTATTTATTTATTTTTTTGCCCATTGATTTTGTAATATTGTTTGAGTCACTCAAATATCACACGAATACACATTAGACATGACAAAATGTATAGAATTGCAGGAAATAAGCTTTAAACCTGCAACATTGTCTCTCCGCCAACAAGAGGTGTGTGAACAGTTCGTGTCGTGAACAGCGCTTGTGCCCATAGAAATAGACGTGGCGCAGGATGTTCCCCAACGCTGGAAGGGGGGGGATCTGAGTGAAATTTTTTGGGAACCCCTTCTCTATACGGCTGTATTACATTAGAGAGAGAGGAGAGGTGTTCTATAAGGCTGAGGTATTACATTAGAGAGAGAGGAGAGGTGTTCTATAAGGCTGAGGTATTACATTAGAGAGAGGAGAGGTGTTCTATAAGGCTGAGGTATTACATTAGAGAGAGGAGATGTGTTCTATAAGGCTGAGGTATTACATTAGAGAGAGGAGAGGTGTTCTATAAGGCTGAGGTATTACATTAGAGAGAGGAGAGGTGTTCTATAAGGCTGAGGTATTACATTAGAGAGAGAGGAGAGGTGTTCTATAAGGCTGAGGTATTACATTAGAGAGAGAGGAGAGGTGTTCTATACGGCTGAGGTATTACATTAGAGAGAGGAGAGGTGTTCTATAAGGCTGAGGTATTACATTAGAGAGAGAGGAGAGGTGTTCTATAAGGCTGAGGTATTACATTAGAGAGAGAGGAGAGGTGTTCTATAAGGCTGAGGTATTACATTAGAGAGAGAGGAGAGGTGTTCTATAAGGCTGAGGTATTACATTAGAGAGAGGAGAGGTGTTCTATACGGCTGTATTACATTAGAGAGAGAGGAGAGGTTCTATAAGGCTGAGGTATTACATTAGAGAGAGAGGAGAGGTGTTCTATAAGGCTGAGGTATTACATTAGAGAGAGAGGAGAGGTGTTCTATAAGGCTGAGGTATTACATTAGAGAGAGAGGAGAGGTGTTCTATAAGGCTGAGGTATTACATTAGAGAGAGGAGAGGTGTTCTATAAGGCTGAGGTATTACATTAGAGAGAGGAGAGGTGTTCTATAAGGCTGAGGTATTACATTAGAGAGAGGTGTTCTATAAGGCTGAGGTATTACATTAGAGAGAGAGAGGAGAGGTGTTCTATAAGGCTGAGGTATTACATTAGAGAGAGGAGAGGTGTTCTATACGGCTGAGGTATTACATTAGAGAGAGAGGAGAGGTGTTCTATAAGGCTGAGGTATTACATTAGAGAGAGGAGAGGTGTTCTATAAGGCTGAGGTATTACATTAGAGAGAGAGGAGAGGTGTTCTATAAGGCTGAGGTATTACATTAGAGAGAGAGGAGAGGTGTTCTATAAGGCTGAGGTATTACATTAGAGAGAGGAGAGGTGTTCTATAAGGCTGAGGTATTACATTAGAGAGAGAGGAGAGGTGTTCTATAAGGCTGAGGTATTACATTAAGGAGAGAGGAGAGGTGTTCTATAAGGCTGAGGTATTACATTAGAGAGAGAGGAGAGGTGTTCTATAAGGCTGAGGTATTACATTAGAGAGAGAGGAGAGGTGTTCTATAAGGCTGAGGTATTACATTAGAGAGAGAGAGGAGAGGTGTTCTATAAGGCTGAGGTATTACATTAGAGAGAGAGGAGAGGTGTTCTATAAGGCTGAGGTATTACATTAGAGAGAGGAGAGGTGTTCTATAAGGCTGAGGTATTACATTAGAGAGAGAGGAGAGGTGTTCTATAAGGCTGAGGTATTACATTAGAGAGAGAGAGGAGAGGTGTTCTATAAGGCTGAGGTATTACATTAGAGAGAGAGGAGAGGTGTTCTATAAGGCTGAGGTATTACATTAGAGAGAGGAGAGGTGTTCTATAAGGCTGAGGTATTACATTAGAGAGAGAGGAGAGGTGTTCTATAAGGCTGAGGTATTACATTAGAGAGAGAGGAGAGGTGTTCTATAAGGCTGAGGTATTACATTAGAGAGAGAGGAGAGGTGTTCTATAAGGCTGAGGTATTACATTAGAGAGAGAGAGGAGAGGTGTTCTATAAGGCTGAGGTATTACATTAGAGAGAGGAGAGGAGAGGTGTTCTATAAGGCTGAGGTATTACATTAGAGAGAGAGGAGAGGTGTTCTATAAGGCTGAGGTATTACATTAGAGAGAGAGGAGAGGTGTTCTATAAGGCTGAGGTATTACATTAGAGAGAGAGGAGAGGTGTTCTATAAGGCTGAGGTATTACATTAGAGAGAGAGGAGAGGTGTTCTATAAGGCTGAGGTATTACATTAGAGAGAGGAGAGGTGTTCTATAAGGCTGAGGTATTACATTAGAGAGAGAGGAGAGGTGTTCTATAAGGCTGAGGTATTACATTAGAGAGAGGAGAGGTGTTCTATAAGGCTGAGGTATTACATTAGAGAGAGAGGAGAGGTGTTCTATAAGGCTGAGGTATTACATTAGAGAGAGAGGAGAGGTGTTCTATAAGGCTGAGGTATTACATTAGAGAGAGAGGAGAGGTGTTCTATAAGGCTGAGGTATTACATTAGAGAGAGAGGAGAGGTGTTCTATAAGGCTGAGGTATTACATTAGAGAGAGAGAGGAGAGGTGTTCTATAAGGCTGAGGTATTACATTAGAGAGAGAGGAGAGGTGTTCTATAAGGCTGAGGTATTACATTAGAGAGAGAGAGGAGAGGTGTTCTATAAGGCTGAGGTATTACATTAGAGAGAGGAGAGGTGTTCTATAAGGCTGAGGTATTACATTAGAGAGAGGAGAGGTGTTCTATAAGGCTGAGGTATTACATTAGAGAGAGAGGAGAGGTGTTCTATAAGGCTGAGGTATTACATTAGAGAGAGGAGAGGTGTTCTATAAGGCTGAGGTATTACATTAGAGAGAGAGAGGAGAGGTGTTCTATAAGGCTGAGGTATTACATTAGAGAGAGAGGAGAGGTGTTCTATAAGGCTGAGGTATTACATTAGAGAGAGAGGAGAGGTGTTCTATAAGGCTGAGGTATTACATTAGAGAGAGAGGAGAGGTGTTCTATAAGGCTGAGGTATTACATTAGAGAGAGAGGAGAGGTGTTCTATAAGGCTGAGGTATTACATTAGAGAGAGGAGAGGTGTTCTATACGGCTGTATTACATTAGAGAGAGAGGAGAGGTTCTATAAGGCTGAGGTATTACATTAGAGAGAGAGGAGAGGTGTTCTATAAGGCTGAGGTATTACATTAGAGAGAGAGGAGAGGTGTTCTATAAGGCTGAGGTATTACATTAGAGAGAGAGGAGAGGTGTTTTATAAGGCTGAGGTATTACATTAGAGAGAGAGGAGAGGTGTTCTATAAGGCTGAGGTATTACATTAGAGAGAGGAGAGGTGTTCTGTAAGGCTGAGGTATTACATTAGAGAGAGAGGAGAGGTGTTCTATAAGGCTGAGGTATTACATTAGAGAGAGGAGAGGTGTTCTATAAGGCTGAGGTATTACATTAGAGAGAGGAGAGGTGTTCTATAAGGCTGAGGTATTACATTAGAGAGAGGTGTTCTATAAGGCTGAGGTATTACATTAGAGAGAGAGAGGAGAGGTGTTCTATAAGGCTGAGGTATTACATTAGAGAGAGGAGAGATGTTCTATACGGCTGAGGTATTACATTAGAGAGAGAGGAGAGGTGTTCTATAAGGCTGAGGTATTACATTAGAGAGAGGAGAGGTGTTCTATAAGGCTGAGGTATTACATTAGAGAGAGGAGAGGTGTTCTATAAGGCTGAGGTATTACATTAGAGAGAGAGGAGAGGTGTTCTATAAGGCTGAGGTATTACATTAGAGAGAGAGGAGAGGTGTTCTATAAGGCTGAGGTATTACATTAGAGAGAGAGGAGAGGTGTTCTATAAGGCTGAGGTATTACATTAGAGAGAGGAGAGGTGTTCTATAAGGCTGAGGTATTACATTAGAGAGAGGAGAGGTGTTCTATAAGGCTGAGGTATTACATTAGAGAGAGGTGTTCTATAAGGCTGAGGTATTACATTAGAGAGAGAGAGGAGAGGTGTTCTATAAGGCTGAGGTATTACATTAGAGAGAGGAGAGGTGTTCTATACGGCTGAGGTATTACATTAGAGAGAGAGGAGAGGTGTTCTATAAGGCTGAGGTATTACATTAGAGAGAGGAGAGGTGTTCTATAAGGCTGAGGTATTACATTAGAGAGAGAGGAGAGGTGTTCTATAAGGCTGAGGTATTACATTAGAGAGAGAGGAGAGGTGTTATATAAGGCTGAGGTATTACATTAGAGAGAGGAGAGGTGTTCTATAAGGCTGAGGTATTACATTAGAGAGAGAGGAGAGGTGTTCTATAAGGCTGAGGTATTACATTAGAGAGAGAGGAGAGGTGTTCTATAAGGCTGAGGTATTACATTAGAGAGAGAGGAGAGGTGTTCTATAAGGCTGAGGTATTACATTAGAGAGAGAGAGGAGAGGTGTTCTATAAGGCTGAGGTATTACATTAGAGAGAGAGGAGAGGTGTTCTATAAGGCTGAGGTATTACATTAGAGAGAGAGGAGAGGTGTTCTATAAGGCTGAGGTATTACATTAGAGAGAGAGGAGAGGTGTTCTATAAGGCTGAGGTATTACATTAGAGAGAGAGGAGAGGTGTTCTATAAGGCTGAGGTATTACATTAGAGAGAGAGGAGAGGTGTTCTATAAGGCTGAGGTATTACATTAGAGAGAGAGGAGAGGTGTTCTATAAGGCTGAGGTATTACATTAGAGAGAGAGGAGAGGTGTTCTATAAGGCTGAGGTATTACATTAGAGAGAGAGGAGAGGTGTTCTATAAGGCTGAGGTATTACATTAGAGAGAGGAGAGGTGTTCTATAAGGCTGAGGTATTACATTAGAGAGAGGAGAGGTGTTCTATAAGGCTGAGGTATTACATTAGAGAGAGAGGAGAGGTGTTCTATAAGGCTGAGGTATTACATTAGAGAGAGAGGAGAGGTGTTCTATAAGGCTGAGGTATTACATTAGAGAGAGAGGAGAGGTGTTCTATAAGGCTGAGGTATTACATTAGAGAGAGAGGAGAGGTGTTCTATAAGGCTGAGGTATTACATTAGAGAGAGAGAGGAGAGGTGTTCTATAAGGCTGAGGTATTACATTAGAGAGAGAGGAGAGGTGTTCTATAAGGCTGAGGTATTACATTAGAGAGAGAGAGGAGAGGTGTTCTATAAGGCTGAGGTATTACATTAGAGAGAGGAGAGGTGTTCTATAAGGCTGAGGTATTACATTAGAGAGAGGAGAGGTGTTCTATAAGGCTGAGGTATTACATTAGAGAGAGAGGAGAGGTGTTCTATAAGGCTGAGGTATTACATTAGAGAGAGGAGAGGTGTTCTATAAGGCTGAGGTATTACATTAGAGAGAGAGAGGAGAGGTGTTCTATAAGGCTGAGGTATTACATTAGAGAGAGAGGAGAGGTGTTCTATAAGGCTGAGGTATTACATTAGAGAGAGAGGAGAGGTGTTCTATAAGGCTGAGGTATTACATTAGAGAGAGAGGAGAGGTGTTCTATACGGCTGAGGTATTACATTAGAGAGAGAGGAGAGGTGTTCTATAAGGCTGAGGTATTACATTAGAGAGAGGAGAGGTGTTCTATACGGCTGAGGTATTACAGAGAGAGGAGAGGTGTTCTATAAGGCTGAGGTATTACATTAGAGAGAGGAGATGTGTTCTATAAGGCTGAGGTATTACATTAGAGAGAGGAGAGGAGAGGTGTTCTATAAGGCTGAGGTATTACATTAGAGAGAGAGGAGAGGTGTTCTATAAGGCTGAGGTATTACATTAGAGAGAGGAGAGGAGAGGTGTTCTATAAGGCTGAGGTATTACATTAGAGAGAGGGGAGAGGTGTTCTATAAGGCTGAGGTATTACATTAGAGAGAGGAGAGGAGAGGTGTTCTATAAGGCTGAGGTATTACATTAGAGAGAGAGAGGAGAGGTGTTCTATACGGCTGAGGTATTACATTAGAGAGAGGAGAGGAGAGGTGTTCTATAAGGCTGAGGTATTACATTAGAGAGAGAGAGGAGAGGTGTTCTATACGGCTGAGGTATTACATTAGAGAGAGGAGAGGTGTTCTATAAGGCTGAGGTATTACATTAGAGAGAGAGGAGAGGTGTTCTATAAGGCTGTATTACATTAGAGAGAGAGGAGAGGTGTTCTATAAGGCTGAGGTATTACATTAGAGAGAGAGGAGAGGTGTTCTATAAGGCTGTATTACATTAGAGAGAGAGGAGAGGTGTTCTATAAGGCTGAGGTATTACATTAGAGAGAGGAGAGGTGTTCTATAAGGCTGAGGTATTACATTAGAGAGAGAGAGGATAGGCTTTTCATGCTAAATCATCAAGTAGCCTAATTACTGTATAAATGGAAGTTCAGCTTGGGGCATCATGACCAAGATTAAGCTACGTCCCAAACGGCACCCTATTCCCTATTGGTTCTGGTTAAAGGTAGTCCCCTGTATAGGGAATAGGGTGCCATTTGAGTTGCAGCCTAAAATGGAAGTTTCACTTCGGTCATTGTAATAGGAACTAGTCCTCACAGACACGCATCTGTAGCCATGATGATGCAAATGCAAAGTTGGTACATCTTGTCCTATTAATAGGGATGTGCATCTTTCCCTTTCAAGATGATTCGATACATGGGCTCCGATACAGCGATTCGGTTTGATTAGAGGAACGCATCGATGTGATTCGGTTCGATGCACTAACATTTGTTGCATAAACACATTTTTCCATTTCTGCTGATGGAGCTCTCTCTCTCTCTCTCTCTCTCTCTCTCTCTCTCTCTCTCTCTCTCTCTCTCTCTCTCTCTCTCTCTCTCTCTCTCTCTCTCTCTCTCTCTCTCTCTGTCTGTCTGTCTGTCTGTCTGTCTGTCTGTCTGTCTGTCTGTCTGTCTGTCTGTCTGTCTGTCTGTCTGTCTGTCTGTCTGTCTGTCTGTCTGTCTGTCTGTCTGTCTGTCTGTCTGTCTGTCTGTCTGTCTGTCTGTCTGTCTGTCTGTCTGTCTGTCTGTCTGTCTGTCTGTCTGTCTGTCTGTCTGTCTGTCTGTCGTGTCTGTCTGTCTGTCTGTCTGTCTGTCTGTCTGTCTGTCTGTCTGTCTGTCTGTCTGTCTGTCTGTCTGTCTGTCTGTCTGTCTGTCTGTCTGTCTGTCTGTCTGTCTGTCTGTCTGTCTGTCTGTCTGTCTGTCTGTCTGTCTGTCTGTCTGTCTGTCTGTCTGTCTGGGCATCTGAGCTGAGCCATAACAGAAACTGGCCATCTACCACCCCACTATCAGTTAACACCGTAAATCCCCATCTCCACTAATTAATGTCATTTTTTCCAGATTAAAAGTGTTAAGATAAATATTGATACATTACTATTTCTAACAATTAGCTATGAAAATGAATATCTAGCAAAACTTTGGATATCAAATGGTTTAGACCGTTTGGAAGTTCACAGACTTGGAGATCGATGTCCTCGTTATGAAACTCTACCCTGTATATCTAGTAAAGACACACATATATATAAATAATAATGACTATATATATATATATATAATAATGACTATATATATATATATATATATATATATACATACACACACACACACACACACACACACACACACACACACACAGTGGGGAGAACAAGTATTTGATCCACTGCCGATTTTGCAAGTTTTCCTACTTACAAAGCATGTAGAGGTCTGTAATTTTTATCATAAGTACACTTCAACTGTGAGAGACGGAATCTTTAAAAAAAATCCAGAAAATCACATTGTATGATTTTTAAGTAATTAATTTGCATTTTATTGCATGACATAAGTATTTGATCACCTACCAACCAGTAAGAATTCCGGCTCTCACAGACCTGTTAGTTTTTCTTTAAGAAGCCCTCCTGTTCTCCACTCATTACCTGTATTAACTGCACCTGTTTGAACTCGTTACCTGTATAAAAGACACCTGTCCACACACTCAATCAAACAGACTCCAACCTCTCCACAATGGCCAAGACCAGAGAGCTGTGTAAGGACATCAGGGATACAATTGTAGACCTGCACAAGGCTGGGATGGGCTACAGGACAATAGGCAAGCAGCTTGGTGAGAAGGCAACAACAATTATTAGAAAATAGAAAAAGTTCAAGATGACGGTCAATCACCCTCGGTCTGGGGCTCCATGCAAGATCTCACCTCGTGGGGCATCAATGATCATGAGGAAGGTGAGGGATCTGCCCAGAACTACACGGCAGGAACTGGTCAATGACCTGAAGAGAGCTGGGACCACAGTCTCAAAGAAAACCATTAGTAACACACTACGCCGTCATGGATTAAAATCCTGCAGCGCACGCACAGTCCCCCTGCTCAAGCCAGCGCATGTCCAGGCCCGTCTGAAGTTTGCCAATGACCATCTGGATGATCCAGAGGAGGAATGGGAGAAGGTCATGTGGTCTGATGAGACAAAAATAGAGCTTTTTGGTCTAAACTCCACTCGCCGTGTTTGGAGGAAGAAGAAGGATGAGTACAACCCCAAGAACACCATCCCAACCGTGAAGCATGGAGGTGGAAACATAATTCTTTGGGGATGCTTTTCTGCAAAGGGGACATTACGACTGCACCGTATTGAGGGGAGGATGGATGGGGCCATGTATCGCAAGATCTTGGCCAACAACCTCCTTCCCTCAGTAAGAGCATTGAAGATGGGTCGTGGCTGGGTCTTCCAGCATGACAACGACCCGAAACACACAGCCAGGGCAACTAAGGAGTGGCTCCGTAAGAAGCATCTCAAGGTCCTGGAGTGGCCTAGCCAGTCTCCAGACCTGAACCCAATAGAAAATCTTTGGAGGGAGCTGAAAGTCCGTATTGCCCAGCAACAGCCCCGAAACCTGAAGGATCTGGAGAAGGTCTGTATGGAGGAGTGGGCCAAAATCCCTGCTGCAGTGTGTGCAAACCTGGTCAAGACCTACAGGAAACGTATGATCTCTGTAATTGCAAACAAAGGTTTCTGTACCAAATATTAAGTTCTGCTTTTCTGATGTATCAAATACTTATGTCATGCAATAAAATGCAAATTAATTACTTAAAAATCATACAATGTGATTTTCTGGATTTTTGTTTTAGATTCCGTCTCTCACAGTTGAAGTGTACCTATGATAAAAATTACAGACCTCTACCTGCTTTGTAAGTAGGAAAACCTGCAACATTGGCAGTGTATCAAATACTTGTTCTCCCCACTGTATATACACACACACACACACACATATACATACACACACATATACACACTGATTGTTTCAAGCAAAACTCCCAAAACTATTGCTCATGGTGAACCTGAACAATCTAAATTAAATCTAATGTAAGCCCCGATCAGCATGTAGCCCACCTATGGCCAGATGACAGTTCTGTCGATCAGCATGTAGCCCACCTATGGCCAGATGACAGTTCTGTCGATCAGCATGTAGCCCACCTATAGCCAGATGACAGTTCTGTCGATCAGCATGTAGCCCACCTATAGCCAGATGACAGTTCTGTCGATCAGCATGTAGCCCACCTATGGCCAGATGACAGTTCTGTCGATCAGCATGTAGCCCACCTATGGCCAGATGACAGTTCTGTCGATCAGCATGTAGCCCACCTATAGCCAGATGACAGTTCTGTCGATCAGCATGTAGCCCACCTATGGCCAGATGACAGTTCTGTCGATTAGCATGTAGCCCACCTATAGCCAGATGACAGTTCTGTCGATCAGCATGTAGCCCACCTATGGCCAGATGACAGTTCTGTCGATCAGCATGTAGCCCACCTATGGCCAGATGACAGTTCTGTCGATCAGCATGTAGCCCACCTATGGCCAGATGACAGTTCTGTCGATCAGCATGTAGCCCACGATTCGTAACGTTTGAATCGTATTCCTGATCAGTGCGTGCTACATTTGGATCGGTTTAGGGTAGCGCAGACCAATGCACTCATATCTTAACCATTTGAACAGGGGACCGATGCATATCGTTACGTCCCTACATATTATTCTGACATTAAACATCTTGACATTTCCAAATGTGTCCAGGGCCAGTTTTCCAAAAGTTTTTTTAAAATCTGGACTTTGCCTATCGCGTAGGACTAAATACATAAATTAGAAATATGACTTGAATGATTGACTTGAATGGGGGTTGTTGTTCTATTCATTCCATTTCTATGCATTTAATCCGATAGCCGAAATAACTTCTAAAACTGATCAGATGTCCAAAAGATATTGGCAGGTTCTCAAAAGAATGACAAAACTCAAATTTCTTAACCGTCCAACCTTATAAAACCTCTTAATTATTTATCAAGACAAAAACATTGATAACATCTGAAACACTGTTTTGAGCCCCTGCCAAGGAGGTTGAGAGCGAGTGCTGGGGGGGGTGGGGGGTGTGGCTGAGTGGAACATTTACTGAAGTAGTGAAATAGCAGAGGCACGTTTGCGTCAGGATTAAAAGACAGAACAGCTAAGATAAATAAACGTCTGCTGGACCTGCCACTACAATGCCTCTGGGTTCCCAGCCGTTTTCCAGGCTCAAAGCCTTCAAGAGCAACTAGCTTGAAGACCTGCCACTACAATGCCCCCCCCCCCCCCCCACAATCCTCCTGCCCTCCCCTCCCCAGTTGGCCGTCTCAGGCCCCAGTCCAGTCATGTTCCTACAGCTGTATCCTCTTCCTCCAGCAGGCTCCTGATAACACTGGTTATTTATTGCCTTAAACCTTTCCCCTCCTGTCCTGTCCTGTCCTGTCCTGTCCTGTCCTGTCCTGTCCTGTCCTGTCCTGGCTTTCACAGCCTCCATCAGGCCTGCTCTCAAGACCCACACTAAACACTCCTGAAAGATTTCAGAGTGTGTGTGTGTGTGTGAGCCACTCATAGAAATACAATGAATAGAACGGGTGTCAAAATTCAAGTCAATGATGTCATAATAGGTGGATTTGGGGGCCATTTTGAGTGTACCCATAGGAGCTAGGTACAAACATACAGGTTAAGACGACAGGATTCTAATAGCCCATAACTCTTTGCAGCAATGGGACCAGCTAAGCTAGTTCGCAACGGCACAGGTAGTTCGCAACAGCGCTGGTCCCAGATTTGTGACAACGTTGTCTAAACCTGTATATTTTCGACCTAGAGCAATGCCAGGAAGTAAAAGCAGGAAGTGTACCTTTCAATCTGTGCTGTGATTTGTCAACTCAACTGACATCACAAAAAATACATTCCATTGCATGAGCCACATGAGTTAGCATAATTTGAATGAACATTCCAAATGACCATGAAAATTATTGCATAGGGGCCCCGTGTAGCTCAGTTGGTAGAGCATGGCGTCTTGCAACGCCAGGGTCGTGGGTTCCGATTCCCACGGGGGGGCCAGTATGAAAAATGTACGCACTCACTAACTGTAAGTCGCTCTGGATAAGAGCGTCTGCTAAAATGACTAAAATGTAAATCACAATACCAGGCAGCCATTGCGAGTGTACCCATGAGTTTACCAGTCAGGGTTAGAGCTAGGTCGCAAATATACCAGGTTAAGACAATGTCGTTGATAACTACCAGAATCGTTGCCAACTAGCTTGTTCCTCTAAGAATAATAAATGCCGAGGGTAGCAGTGCAAGATAATTTTAAGCAGAATATTTGGATTATTAGCATATGAACGACTTGCAATTCGATTGCTGGAGTATCGAAGCCATCCATCCAACCTATTTATTCAGATCCGGCAGTTCAAAAGACAATCGTTTCAAAGGTAATCAGTAATTGTTCATTAGCAGCATACTTTAGTTTGTGTTCCTATTTTACATTATGATCATTATTATTATTATGGATCCCCATTAGTTCCTGCCAAGGCAGCAGCTACTCTTCCTGGGGTTTATTATGGATCCCCATTAGTTCCTGCCAAGGCAGCAGCTACTCTTCCTGGGGTTTATTATGGATCCCCATTAGTTCCTGCCAAGGCAGAAGCTACTCTTCCTGGGGTTTATTATGGATCCCCATTAGTTCCTGCCAAGGCAGCAGCTACTCTTCCTGGGGTTTATTATGGATCCCCATTAGTTCCTGCCAAGGCAGCAGCTACTCTTCCTGGGGTTTATTATGGATCCCCATTAGTTCCTGTCAAGGCAGCAGCTACTCTTCCTGGGGTTTATTAAGGATCCCCATTAGTTCCTGCCAAGGCAGCAGCTACTCTTCCTGGGGTTTATTATGGATCCCCATTAGTTCCTGCCAAGGCAGCAGCTACTCTTCCTGGGGTTTATTATGGATCCCCATTAGTTCCTGCCAAGGCAGCAGCTACTCTTCCTGGGGTTTATTATGGATCCCCATTAGTTCCTGCCAAGGCAGAAGCTACTCTTCCTGGGGTTTATTATGGATCCCCATTAGTTCCTGCCAAGGCAGCAGCTACTCTTCCTGGGGTTTATTATGGATCCCCATTAGTTCCTGCCAAGGCAGCAGCTACTCTTCCTGGGGTTTATTATGGATCCCCATTAGTTCCTGTCAAGGCAGCAGCTACTCTTCCTGGGGTTTATTAAGGATCCCCATTAGTTCCTGCCAAGGCAGCAGCTACTCTTCCTGGGGTTTATTATGGATCCCCATTAGTTCCTGCCAAGGCAGCAGCTACTCTTCCTGGGGGTTTATTATGGATCCCCATTAGTTCCTGCCAAGGCAGCAGCTGCTCTTCCTGGGGTTTATTATGGATCCCCATTAGTTCCTGCCAAGGCAGCAGCTACTCTTCCTGGGGTTTATTATGGATCCCCATTAGTTCCTGCCAAGGCAGCAGCTACTCTTCCTGGGGTTTGTTATGGATCCCCAATTAGTTCCTGCCAAGGCAGCAGCTACTCTTCCTGGGGTTTATTATGGATCCCCATTAGTTCCTGCCAAGGCGGCAGGAAGGCAGACATTTTAGATAAACATTGGATTTCTGTGGTCCGAATTTCATATTCATATTCATTTTCTGTTGGTAGGCCTACCCATGTGTCTCTCCTTCCTCGGAAAGCCTGCTCACTGATGTCAATACCAAAGCTGATAATGGTGACTTGATGGAATTGGAATGCTGTGAATGAGAGACCAGCATGGCTCCGTAAACCCTTTAAATCAGACGCTGTTGTTACTTTGTGTCTCTATAAATCACAACGTTTCAATTTCTAGTAATGTGACAGTCGGTTTTAACTGAAACGTCGGCCTTTTAACCGATACATTTCCCCCCCACACGAAATGTTTCATTTTCATAACTCTTCAAATTCGAGTATCCTATACTATAGCCTATAGATAATATCCTGCCATTACGACATTTTATTTTACTTTAGGCCAATATAAAAGAAGAGCTATGCATGATTTAATAAAAAGCAGCTAACAGACAACATTGTTTCACATTCTTTAATAAAAGACTCAAACAGAAACAGGCTGTACGGCTGGCTTCACAGTTTCCCTGCCAAATAGGCCGACAAGGAAAGTCGACGTATCTTGACGAAGTTGATTGCGCGAGGGGGGGGGGGGGGGGGGTCTGTGCACCTTCCACAAAAAAGTTATACGTAAGCGTTAAACCTAGACTAAGTCCCAAATCACACCCTATTCCCTACATAGTACACTACATTTGGGCCTATGAGCCCTTTCCTGGTCAAAAGTAGTTCACTGTATAGGGCATAGGGTGCTATTTGGGATGTAGCCCCTAGTTGAGATAAAAAAGGTTTCTATTTTCCCCTCCCTTTCTAAAATGTTCCAACGTCATGGATGGATGGATGGATGGAGGGATGGAGGGAGGGATGGAGGGATGGATGGATGGATGGAGGGAGGGAGGGATGGAGGGAGGGATGGAGGGAGGGAGGGAGGGATGGATGGATGGAGGGAGGGATGGAGGGAGGGATGGATGGAGGGAGGGAGGGATGGATGGAGGGAGGGAGGGATGGATGGAGGGAGGGATGGAGGGATGGAGGGAGGGATGGATGGAGGGATGGAGGGAGGGAGGGATGGATGGATGGATGGAGGGATGGAGGGATGCCATTGGGCAGGATCAGGACAGTTCTATCGCTAGGCAGGTACTGCAGGTTGCCAAGGAAGTGTTATGGAATACCTGGTGGTTGCAAAGGTCACCGTCGAGATGGGGAAACAGCTGGGTGCCAATCAGAGTGACTCCTGCCAAAACCAGATTAGCCAATCACCATGGCTTTAACCCTGCTCGGCCAATCACCATGGCTTTAACCCCAGACAGATGGACTAATCTGACAAACTAATGGCCGGACTACATGAGAGGCATCCCAAAACGGCACCTAATTCCCACTAACACACTACATAAAGGAATAGGGTGGTATTTGGGATGCAGGCTTGGTGTTGTCACATTTAAACATTAAGACAGTGTGCTGCAGCTGCTGGAGAGGGTTGTGTTTTAATAAGGAGTGACTTAACGACACCTGTGTCTTCACTGTTTTAATACTGTCGTATTGTAAAGTTCAGTCGACTTCAAAACTTCAACCACTCAGGGTCCAAGCCATCCCCTCTCTGGCTATAGGCCTACTGTTTAGACTGGCCTCCCAAGTGTACGCTAGTGTGTGTGAGTGTGAGTGGCGTGTGTGTGTGTGTGTGGTGTGTGGTGTGTGTGTGTGTGTGTGTGTATGCCTAGAGAAGTGGGTATACTCCAATTTTGCCCAAACAGCCCGCCTGGCGAAGGGATGGAGCCCTGTGTGAAAAATGCTATGAGAAACAGTGACATACACCGAATGACCTAAAGTGATAAATCCCATATTGGTCTTTCAGTCAGGCCAGCCCAAGCTTTACTGTGCAGTAGGCTAATAGCAGGCCTACTATTGAAACACTGGCTGTCACCAGTCAGAAAATCACGTGTCACCTTTGAAAAAAGGTGACATTTTCTTTGTCACCTTTTTTAAATAGAAAAACAACACAATTGGATGTTCTAAGTTCATAACAATGCTTACACCACATCAGGAGACCACTGCACACAGAGACACACGAATACTATCCACGAGTTTATCATCGGACTCTGGGGAAGTAGACAAAGGGCCTTCATTGCCAAAATCTTGAAGTATCCCTTTAATTCTTCCACAGAATCCAGTAGGGCTGGGAATTTTCAGGGACCTCACGATACAATATTATCACAATACTTAGGTGCCGATATGATATGTATCGCAATTCTCACAATTCTATATGTATTGCAATTCGATACTGTGATTTTTTTAGCGATTCGATTTTCCAAACATATTGTCTACCATATGTCTGACAAGAGAGACATGAGAAAACGAGTTGACAGTCATGGAAATAAAAGTACTGAATACGACTTCGCTTTCTATTTAAAAAATAATTTTCCAGATTTTCCACCACATTTGTCTCTGGCCTCCATTGACATAGTTCTATTTTTGACCATCCTTCAAGGATAAAGACTCCAATAACTTTTGAATGTATTATGAAAGAGACTTGAGGTTTGGACCATTGGTTTTCCTTAGAGGATTATCTACATAATGATTGGACACTACTTCGATACGCATCAGTGGGGAATTAGGAGTATATGAAATGCCCCAAAACAAAGTGGAAATACAGCATATAGCCTCCACTACGTCTGTCTGTCTCTCTGTGTGTGTGTGTCTTTCTGTCTGTGTCTCTCTGTGTGTGTGTCTGTCTATGTCTCTCTGTGTGTGTGTGTGTCTGTCTATGTCTCTCTGTGTGTGTGTGTGTCTGTCTATGTCTCTGTCTGTGTGTGTCTCTCTGTCTGTGTGTGTCTCTCTGTCTGTGTGTGTCTCTCTGTCTGTGTGTCTCTCTGTCTGTGTGTCTCTCTGTCTGTGTGTCTCTCTGTCTGTGTGTCTCTCTGTCTGTGTGTCTCTCTGTCTGTGTGTCTCTCTGTCTGTGTGTCTCTCTGTCTGTGTGTCTCTCTGTCTGTGTGTCTCTCTGTCTGTGTGTCTGTGTGTGTGTGTGTGTGTGTAAACTGGGCAGCCAGTTCGAGGCGAAGCCACACAGCAGCAGGATGGATAGATGGAGTACTGCAGTTACACTCTGCATCAGCCTCCTTCATAGCCTGACAGCTGATAAATGGTTGGACAATTATAAAAGTGGGTTACTGGTTAACGCTGTGGGGTCGGACACACTGGGCCTGGAGCGCATCCTAAATGGCCTGGGCAGCAGAGAGCTGGGTCTGGGCAGAGGAGAGGCCAGTGCCTTTCTCCACAAACGAAGACCATCAATCCTGAACAAGGACAAGACATCAATAACAACAGACCAGAGAGACAGCTTTCTGAAGCCAGGGCATCTATTCATATAGAATGTGACAGTATGCTGTGAGCTCAGACACACTGGGCCTGGAAGTGGATAGAGGCTGGGTTGGAGCTCAGACACACTGGGCCTGGAAGTGGGTAGAGGCTGGATTGGAGCTCAGACTGGGCCTGGAAGTGGGTAGAGGCTGGGTTGGAGCTCAGACTGGGCCTGGAAGTGGGTAGAGGCTGGGTTGGAGCTCAGACTGGGCCTGGAAGTGTGTAGAGGCTGGGTTGGAGCTCAGACTGGGCCTGGAAGTGTGTAGACGCTGGGTTGGGACTCAGACACACTGGGCCTGGAAGTGGGTAGAGTCTGGGCCTGGAAGTGGGTAGAGGCTGGGCCTGGAAGTGGGTAGAGGCTGGGCCTGGAAGTGGGTAGAGGCTGGGCCTGGAAGTGGGTAGAGGCTGGGCCTGGAAGTGGGTAGAGGCTGGGTTTGGGGCAGCAGAGAGGAGATACTGGGACCTTTCCCCACAACGAAACGAAGGCCATCAAACCTGAAAACTGGATTGAACAGTGAGAGAGGCCAGTCCAGCCAGGACAGCCCAGCCCAGACAGTCCAGCCAGGACATCAACAGACCAGCGAGAGAAGTAGATGGTGAAAAAAATAAACCGATGAAGTTGCATAACGCAATATTCTTTTTTTGGACAATACTATATAATAATATGCCATTTAGCAGACGCTTTTATCCAAAGCGACTTACAGTCATGCGTGCATACATTTTTACGTATGGGTAGTCCCGGGGATCGAACCCACTACCCTGGCGTTACAAGCGCCATGCTCTACCAATTGAGCTACAGAGGACCATTATATCGATATTTGACTTCCCACCCACCCAAAAAACCAGTTTTGCTAGCGCTAGTCGGCTGTACAACGTAATCCTATAGTTCTCCATCTTTTTAAATAGTGAGCCAACATGTTTTCAGGTCTTTTATTACCATGACTGATTCAACCTGGTTCTCCTCTTCTCTAGTTTCTCCGCCGCAGACACATAGTGAGTAGTAATATGTTGGGAACATCAAATCTAAAATTGCAATAACGAATCGCAACACATCTAGAATCATGAGAATCGCAACACATCTAGAATCATGAGAATCGCAACGTATAGAATCGCAATACATATAGAATCATGAGAATCGCAACACATATAGAATCATGAGTATCGCTACGTATAGAATCGCAACACATCTAGAATCATGAGAATCGCAATACATATAGAATCATGAGAATCGCAATACATATAGAATCGCAATACATATAGAATCGCAATACATATATCTGCTCCTAAGTATGGTGATAATATCGTATCGGGAGGTCCCTAGCCATTCCCAGCCCTAGAAGTAGAGAGAAGGGAGGAGGAGGAAGCAAAGGCTGCTACACAAAGATACCAGGGTGCCACCCTGTTCAACAACTCACTGCTGCCACCCTGTCCAACAACTCACTGCTGCCACCCTGTCCAACAACTCACTGCTGCCACCCTGTCCAACAACTCACTGCTGCCACCCTGTCCAACAACTCACTGCTGCCACCCTGTCCAACAACTCACTGCTGCCACCCTGTCCAACAACTCACTGCTGCCACCCTGTCCAACAACTCACTGCTGCCACCCTGTCCAACAACTCACTGCTGCCACCCTGTCCAACAACTCACTGCTGCCACCCTGTCCAACAACTCACTGCCACACCAGTGACAAGACCTCAGAGTTACCTGATACCACAGGCTCTGGTGAAAAACATGACACATCTTTAATTACCATTAGAGATGCGAGGATCAACCTTAAACTTTTTACTCTTGCACCTGTATGTATGTATGTATGTATGTATGTATATATATATATATATATATATATATATATATATATATATATATATATATATATATATGTTGAAAATTGAAGATTTGGGCACTGATAAAACACCTAAATTGGAACTCAGTGGCTGGACAGTAACACGCTATACATGACGTCAGAGCTCAGTGGCTGTACAGTAACATGCTATACATGACGTCAGAGCTCAGTGGCTGTACAGTAACATGCTATACATGACGTCAGAGCTCAGTGGCTGTACAGTAACACGCTATACATGACGTCAGAGCTCAGTGGCTGTACAGTAACATGCTATACATGACGTCAGAGCTCAGTGGCTGTACAGTAACATGCTATACATGACGTCAGAGCTCAGTGGCTGGACAGTAACATGCTATACATGAGGTCAGAACTCTGGCTCTGCTCAGCTCTGTGTGGGTTTTGACTGACAGACGTTCTGACCTTGAGCACTGCACGCGCGACAAGAAGATGCCCCCATCCTTCCCACTGATTGGGCAACTTTTGCACATTTGCTGTTGACTAAATGAGGCACATGCTATAAATTAAGAGGACTTAGTGTATTCTGAAAGATGAGACGTTGAGGATTGTAATAAATACCGCTTTGATGTCATACAAGCAAGCCAAAAGACCCATCCGGATGTGTGCACGTCACATTTCCATATCATAAAACACGATGACGTGGCATCATACCCTGGGTTATTCTAAGCAGAATGAGCACCTGAATGCCAGAAGAGGATTGGCCGTCCCTCAGAGCCTGGTTCCTCTCTAGGTTTCTTCCTAGGTTCCTGCCTTTCTAGGGAGTTTTTCCCTAGCCACCGTGCTTCTACATCTGCATTGCTTGCTCTCTGGGGTTTAAGGCTGCGTTTCTGTATAAGCATTTTGTAACATCTGCTGATGTAAAAAGGGCTTTTATAAATACATTTGATTGATTATGACCTTTCTATGGACACCAAAATTACGATATGTTTCCCTGAATTGTATTGTGAAAGCCTAACACTAATATCGTATTTTATAACTTAGCTAGTCATGTTGGCAATAGAACAAGCTTTCAAATGATGCCCACACCTGACCCAGATTGCGATTTACATTTACATTTTAGTCATTTAGCAGACGCTCTTATCCAGAGCGACTTACAGTTAGTGCATACATTATTTTTTATACCCCCCGTGGGAATCGAACCCACAACCCTGGCGTTGCAAACGCCATGCTCTACCAACTGAGCTACATCCCTGCCGGCCATTCCCTCCCCTACCCTGGACAACGCTGGGCCAATTGTGCGCCACCCCATGGGTCTCCCGGTCGTGGCCGGCTACGACAGAGCCTGGATTTAAAAATTGTAAGTTGGACCGTTTTTTGGGGGGGATTGCGTAAACAACCGTAAAAAGAAACTACCAGTGTCCTTGCTCTAGTTCCTTAACATCACAGCTAGGAGAGCAAAAAAAAAAATCACCTTATAGTTAAAGACTCTTCTTTGAGTCATAAAAGTGTGTTGAAATTACTTACGCACTGTGCACACTTTGGAGAGGTGCGTAGACACCGGTTAGTCGTCTCACTCTAACTATTGTCAATTTTTTTGTCTTACGTTGAACCTACAACACATTTTCCATAAAATATTCTTACCCATGTTACTGAAGATATTAAAAAGAGTATCAAAAATACGGGGAAAAGTAAAGTAAAGATGAACGCAGATCAAATCAACAGTGTCATGTTTAGATTCAGTCTTGTGTCAGGTGAACTGTTGCATCCTCACCTTTGGTCTGATAATATTCCCATCATCTCCAAACTGTTCCAATTGCTACCACGGTTCTGCATACGTTTTCATATTTACGTAAGAAACATTTCAATTTTAGCGCCATCCATATTTCACATTCCATTCAACCAGTAACCGAAAGGTCGCTGGTTCTAATCCCCGAGCCGACTAGGTGAAAAATCTGTCGACGTGCCCTTGAGCAAGGCACTTAACCCTAATTGCTCATGTAAGTCGCTCTGGATAAGATCGTCTGCTAGATGACTAAAATGTAAAATGTAAATGTTATATGATGAGGTGATTCCCGGGAGCGTTAAGGGTCATATTTCACATTCCATTCAACACAACGCCCTGACCAGTGCCAAATGGCACCCTATTCCCTAGGCACTACTGTTGGCCAGGGCCCATAGCCATAGGGGTCCTGACATCCCATAGGGCTCATGTTAAAAGTAGTGCACTTTACAGGGAATAGGCCTAGGGTACCATTTGCCTGCCCAGTGAATACTGGAATAGAAGATCTGTGCAGATATAGACCTGTGACTGTCTAAGTATCTGACTGACTGACAGGAAGGAAGGCAGACAGACAGACAGACAGACAGACAGGAAGGCAGGCTGACAGGAAGGCAGGCTGACAGGAAGACAGGCTGACAGGAAGACAGGCTGACAGACAGGCAGACAGGAAGGCAGGCTGACAGACAGACAGGCTGGCTGACAGACAGGAAGGCAGGCTGACAGGAAGACAGGCTGACAGGAAGACAGGCTGACAGGAAGACAGGCTGACAGGAAGACAGGCTGACAGGAAGGCAGGCTGACAGACAGGCAGGCAGGCTGACAGACAGACAGGCTGACAGGAAGGCAGGCTGACAGGAAGACAGGCTGACAGGAAGACAGGCTGACAGGAAGACAGGCTGACAGGAAGGAAGCAGCAACCTTTTCAACTTCAGATATAAACAGCTTAACTCTTCCTAATCCATTACCTTAAAATGAACCTGGCAATGCTCCAAACCCCTGACAGGTTGATGCTTCCCCAGGAAAGGGGAGGTGTGGCTCGATGGTTGATTAGTCTGGTTAGTCGTGGAGATCCAGACCACACGACAGACTGACTGGTTAGTCGTGGAGATCCAGACCACACCACAGACTGACTGGTTAGTCGTGGAGATCCAGACCACACCACAGACTGACTGGTTAGTCGTGGAGATCCAGACCACACCACAGACTGACTGGTTAGTCGTGGAGATCCAGACCACACCACAGACTGACTGGTTAGTCGTGGAGATCCAGACCACACCACAGACTGACTGGTTAGTCGTGGAGATCCAGACCACACGACAGACTGACTGGTTAGTCGTGGAGATCCAGACCACACCACAGACTGACTGGTTAGTCGTGGAGATCCAGACCACACGACAGACTGACTGGTTAGTCGTGGAGATCCAGACCACACCACAGACTGTCTGGTTAGTCGTGGAGATCCAGACCACACGACAGACTGACTGGTTAGTCGTGGAGATCCAGACCACACCACAGACTGTCTGGTTAGTCGTGGAGATCCAGACCACACCACAGACTGTCTGGTTAGTCGTGGAGATCCAGACCACACCACAGACTGACTGGTTAGTCGTGGAGATCCAGACCACACCACAGACTGACTGGTTAGTCGTGGAGATCCAGACCACACCACAGACTGACTGGTTAGTCGTGGAGATCCAGACCACACGACAGACTGACTGGTTAGTCGTGGAGATCCAGACCACACCACAGACTGACTGGTTAGTCGTGGAGATCCAGACCACACGACAGACTGACTGGTTAGTCGTGGAGATCCAGACCACACCACAGACTGTCTGGTTAGTCGTGGAGATCCAGACCACACGACAGACTGACTGGTTAGTCGTGGAGATCCAGACCACACCACAGACTGTCTGGTTAGTCGTGGAGATCCAGACCACACCACAGACTGTCTGGTTAGTCGTGGAGATCCAGACCACACCACAGACTGACTGGTTAGTCGTGGAGATCCAGACCACACCACAGACTGTCTGGTTAGTCGTGGAGATCCAGACCACACGACAGACTGACTGGTTAGTCGTGGAGATCCAGACCACACGACAGACTGACTGGTTAGTCGTGGAGATCCAGACCACACCACAGACTGACTGGTTAGTCGTGGAGATCCAGACCACACGACAGACTGTCTGGTTAGTCGTGGAGATCCAGACCACACCACAGACTGACTGGTTAGTCGTGGAGATCCAGACCACACCACAGACTGACTGGTTAGTCGTGGAGATCCAGACCACACCACAGACTGACTGGTTAGTCGTGGAGATCCAGACCACACCACAGACTGACTGAGCATCCCAAATGGTACCATATTCTTTATGGGCCCTGGTCAAAGTAGTGCACTAAATAGGTATTAGGGTGCAATTTGGGATGCAAGCTAGGTCTGTGGTTGGAAGGGTGATGAGGATGGCGTGTGTGCATGTGTGTGTGTGCTTGCACGTGTGGGTGTGTGTGCACGTGTGTGTGTGCGTGCACGTGTGTGTGTGTGCGTGTGTGCGTGTGTGTGTGTGTGTGTGTGTGTGTGCGTGTGTGTGTGTGTGTGCGCATGTGTGTGCGCGCGCGCTAACGGCACTCAAGGATTAAGCAAACCTGTAGAGGGAGGGGCAGTAGAGGGACAGGGAGAATCAATACAGTGAAGTAGATAGGTAACAAGGCCTCAATTCATAATTACTAAACAGTTCAATCAAGTCATTAACCAGCTGTTCCACGCTTGGTCAGACAGGACTACCAAGATAAGGAAGAGGAGAAGGAACTGATGGTTCGTCTGGGGTCAATGAGGTTGTCCTGAGGACTCGGGAGGAAGGGCAACAACAAATAATGTTGTCCATTTGGAAGAAGAGGAAGAATTCTGTGACAGTCCATCTAAGGTCTCCCCTGTGTGAGGGTCAATGAGTTTGTCCTAAATATCAGGGGTGGAAGGGCAACAGCAGCAACGGGCTGTCTGGGGGGGGGGGGGGGGGGGGGGGTCTAAGTGAAGACGTCCATCCACTGTCTCCTGTGTGGGAAAGCATCCCAAGGCTACGTCACAAATAGTACCCTATTCCCTTTATAGTGCACTGGTTAAAAGCTCTCTGGTCACACCATAGTGCTCCGGTGAAAGGTATGTATAGGGAATAGGGTACAGTTTTGGACCCATCCTCAATCTGTCCCCATCTTCATCCTGTGTAGTGCACATCCCCAATCCCAATCTGTCCCCATCTTCATCCTGTGTAGTGCACATCCCCAATCCCAATCTGTCCCCTATCATATCCATCTCCCTGCTTTATCTGTCAGGAGCACGGCCTTCCTCTCACGGCTATATTAAGAGCACAACAGGAGTAATGGGCTGTGTCCCAAATGGCTCTGGTCTAAAGTAGTGCACTATATAGGGAATAGGGTGCCATTCTCTGGTCTAAAGTAGTGCACTATATAGGGAATAGGGTGCCATTCTCTGGTCTAAAGTAGTGCACTATATAGGGAATAGGGTGCCATTCTCTGGTCTAAGGTAGTGCACTATATAGGGAATAGGGTGCCATTCTCTGGTCTAAAGTAGTGCACTATATAGGGAATAGGGTGCCATTCTCTGGTCTAAAGTAGTGCACTATATAGGGAATAGAGTGCCATTCTCTGGTCTAAAGTAGTGCACTATATAGGGAATAGGGTGCCATTCTCTGGTCTAAAGTAGTGCACTATATAGGGAATAGGGTGCCATTCTCTGGTCTAAAGTAGTGCACTATATAGGGAATAGGGTGCCATTTGGGACGCATTCAGGGCCTGGGGGACAGATTAGGGCCTAGTGTTATCAGGTAGGGTCATGTAAAGGGGGGGGGGGGGGGGGCTGCAAATGAACATGCCAGATGGACCAAACGGAAAATAGGAAGTAGCTTCTGAGTGACGTAAGGGTGGCTACGTTGAAAATGGAAAATGGCACACTATTCTCTACATAGTGCACTACTTTCGACAAGATCCCTATGGGTTATGTGCACTATGTAGGAAATAGGGTGCCAGATGGAGGCAGGCTCAAGCGGAAAACAGGAAGTAGGTACTGAGTGACGACAGACGGTGCTTCCAAGCCAGGTGAGGTAAAGACTGCGCAATACGGTCCGTGTTTTCCTGACAACAGGAAAGGAGCTGGAAGTATCAGTGAGAGTGCAGCCTGCAACATCTATATTTGACTTGTGTTTTTCTCAAACGCTTTAGCAAAACAAGACACTTCGGGAATGGTGTCAGAAGTCAGCCAAAAATATCTATAATAATTGCCCTGGTAGACGTGTAATGCACATGAACATAAGACATGAACATAAGATGACATAGCTGATTCCAAACACCTACTGTCAGTCAAGGCTTACTACAAAGTGATTTACACGGGTGTCCCTTGAGGAATCCTCAGGTGGTCTAGAGAAGTGGTTCCCAAACTGTGGGGGGGCGTGAGGGGTCGGGGGGGTCGGCGTGTGGGGGGGGGGGGGTCGGCGTGGGCTCAGTCCAGCTTTCAACTTACTCTTGAAAGTTGTCGAAAGCACAAGGTGCGATTTCGAATTTGTTTTCCTCTTGCCATGTCAGTCATTGCAGACCTTAGAAAGCTATTTATAACTTGTCAGAAATGTCCAGATCAACTAGCCCATGTCAGCTAACGTTTCTTCTTGTTTTTTAGCCCATAGATTTTGTAGTAATGTTCGAGCCACTCAAATATCACATGAATACACATTAGACATGACAAAATGTATAGAATTGCAAGAACATTTACTTTTACAACTGCAAAATGTTCTCTGCACACCATGACAAAATGAGTAGAATTGTAGGACATAAGCTTCAACCTGTAATTAGCCTACTTCACCTAGATACTTTTGTGCCCGTGTTTAGGAAAGTGGCAAAACCATTTTTTGGGGGTTGTCATTCTTGACCGTCTTCTAGATCTGAGTCATGTCTCAACCAGGGCCGGATCTATGTTGGATGCAGGGGATTGACATTAAACCGATTATACAAACTGATGTATAACGATATCAGAAGTACAAAATGGTAAAATACACAAGAGATGCGACTGATTCACATGGGGATATTTTCGTTTTTGTCTCCAGGACATTGAGGCTTAGCTACGACCTTCAAAAAGGCAATGAGTCATATCTATTTTTATACACTTTGCTCCGAATGGGAGTTATACTTTATTGCACAAGTCATTTTATACAATGTGTGACTGTCGCCTTGAATTGAACTACCGGTATTCAATTGAAAACTGAATCTAAATAAATTCTAATATAGGCTAAGCCCGGTAAAACAATTGAACAGCGCATTTGATAAAAATAACATAGCAACATTGGTTGTCACTCAACTAATAAAGCCTAATAATTTCACAAGCCATTTTACAAACATTTGAATGCTGAAGGTGACATGCAGATGTGCCAGATCAGGAATAGGCCTCTCTTATTGGTCAATGCACGAAGCTGTGCACAGTGCACAGTTTGACTAGGCTCCTGATATTGCCTGGGGTTGTTCGGCATTCCAAATGACTTGTAGATTAATGACTGTCAACATAATTACATGTTTAGTTCGACACTGAAGGAGAGGAAGCAGTCGTCACAAAATAAAATATATTTTCAGAGGGCAAGAAGAACGTCATTTGAGCAAAAAATATTAGACGGCGATTCGTAACGTTTGAATCGATTTCCTGACCGATGTCTCTCCTCTCCTGATTGAGTGCCAGTAAGCAGTGACATCCAAAACCCCAGGTAACCGACCCCCCCCACCCCAGATAACCGACCCCCCCCACCCCAGGTAACCGACCCCCCCCACCCCAGGTAACCGACCCCCCCCCACCCCAGGTAACCGACCCCCCCCCACCCCAGGTAACCGACCCCCCCCACCCCAGGTAACCGACCCCCCCCCACCCCAGGTAACCGACACCCCCCCACCCCAGGTAACCGACACCCCCCCACCCCAGGTAACCGACCCCCCCCACCCCAGGTAACCGACCCCCCCCACCCCAGGTAACCGACCCCCCACACCCCAGGTAACCGACCCCCCCCACCCCAGGTAACCGACCCCCCCCACCCCAGGTAACCGACCCCCCCCACCCCAGGTAACCGACCCCCCACACCCCAGGTAACCGACCCCCCCCACCCCAGGTAACCGACCCCCCACACCCCAGGTAACCGACCCCCCCCACCCCAGGTAACCGACCCCACCCACCCCAGGTAACCGACCCCACCCACCCCAGGTAACCGACCCCCACGTAACCTTCAGCCTCCTGGACCACAGGGAATTTTGACTGTCACATGACAGGATCTGACATTGCACCCTATTCCCTATATAGTGCCCTACTTTTGACCAGGGCCCATAGGGAAGGGAAACAACGGTGGTCTGTTAGCATTAGCATTAGCACTAGCATTAGCACTAGGATGCCATTTCAGATGCAGCCATGTCCTATGTCTAACCTCCAGGGCTCATATTTCAAAGTGACTTCCCCCCGGTTAAATAAAAACATTTAATAAAAACCTTTGGTGAACTTCATGTAGTGGACCCTCTTCTTGGACGTCTTTGACTTCTCCTCCAGGCTGAAGGACTTCTCCTGCTGTTTCTCCGACGGGGCTTCTGAAAACAAAAACAACGACAATCAAAACCTTTCATCTCTTAGATGTTAAGTCTCCTATATGGGGGGACTTTTGAGCGGTTCTGGACCGGTTCTGGAGCGGTTCTGACTGACATTTTGGTATACAAAGCGCTCTGTGAACGTCGTAGGGTCCCATTCCTTATAGTGCCAGAAAGACCCCATCTGTCTGCTCTGAAACTCACAGCAAAGCGCATATGAAACGGGAGAGTTTAGTAGTTTCATCTCATTGTGTTATTCTCAGCCGGATTTAGAGCTCTCAACATGAAAGAATACCATATCAATTAATGGGATTGAAACAAGGCCACTTTCTCTTGGTCACAGACATACTATGGTCAACTACCTTCCCCTAAATGGTACAATAGCACCCCCTAGTGGGCTACTACTTTCCTGTGAATGTTACAATAGCACCCCCTAGTGTACAGTAGCAGCCCCTATGTACATACACATGGAATACTGGTCACTTTGCCAGCTGCATCCCACTGCTGGCTTTCCTCTGAAGTTAAGCAGGGTTGGTACTGGTCGGTCCCTGGATGGGAGACCAGATCCTGCTGGAAGTGGTGTTGGCCAGTAGGAGGCACTATTTCCTCTGGTCTAAAATAAAAGATCCCAATGCCCCAGGGCAGTGATTGGGGACATTGCCCTGTGTAGGGTGCCATCTTTTGGACGGGACGTTAAAACGGCTGTCCTGACTCTCTGCGGTCACTGGAGATCCCATGGCCCTTATATGAGTGTTAACCCCGGTGTCCCGGCTAAATTCCTAATCTGGCCCTCATACCATCATGGCCACCTAATCATCCCCGGCATCCGATTGGCTCATTCATCCTCCCTCCTCTCCCCCCTGTAACTATTCCACAGGTCGTTGCTGTAAATGAGAACGTGTTCAGTCAACTTACCTGGTAAAATAAAAACACTTTAATCATGTTTACATACTGTTTTACTCATGTTATATGTATATACTGTATTCTAGTCAATGCCATCCTATTAAACTACTGCTGTATATATTCTATCCTACGTATTCTACAGATATACTACATATTCTATCCACATACTGTCCATAATGTCTATACATCCCATCACATACACACGAACACACTTATACTCTGTACTCCGACATTGATAGCCCTAATATTTATATATTTCTTAATTCCATTCTTTTACTTTTAGATTTGTGTGTATTGTTGTGAAATTGTTAGATATTACTGCACTGTTGGCGCTAGGAACACAAACATTTAGCTACAACCACAATACATCTGCTAAATATGTGTATGGACCAATACAATTTTGATTTGATTTATTGGGCAACTAATTGTAATTATTTTGCACTGTGGCCTATTTATTGCCTTACCTCCATAACTTGCTACATTTGCACACACTATATATATTTTCTGTTGTATTTTTGACTTTATGTTCTGTTTTACCCCATATGTAACTCTGTGTTGTTGTTGTTTTTACCGCACTGCTTTGCTTTATCTTGGCCAGGTCGCAGTTGTAAATGAGAACTTGTTCTCAACTGGCTTACCTGGTTAAATAAAAATTAAAAAAACTTCCTTCCCCTGAATGTTACAATAGCACCCACTAGTCATGCATATCTGACGAGTGAGTTTATGCACAGAGTAATGCACGTTGTATATTATTCTGTCCGTCTGTCTGTGTGTGTCTTTACCATTGGCAGTGTTTTGACCATGGCAGTTGTTGAGGTCCGCCAGGAGCTGGTTAAAGTCATCCTGATGGGCGATCCAGTTGTCCTGGAAACAGAACAAATTACATCAAAACAAGGACGTAACTTGGAGACATTCATTTGTAAAACACTGTACGTCACGCCAGTCTTGAGTATTCTGGGTCGTATTCTCTAGAAAACAAAAAGAAGAAAGGACTACCTGAAATTGTTTAATAAGCAATTATCATTTTTGTTTTCTGTTGCAAAACGTTTTGCTACAATGTGCACTAATAAATAAAACCCTGAACTTCTCCATTAAGAAACACTTGTTGACAGTGTGCCTTAATGAACACAACCCAGTTGTCCACTCACGTCGTGGCTGGTAGTGGTTCCCAGCCCCAGTTGGTTGTTCTTCACTTTGACTTTGACGTGTTCTGTGGAGCCCTGCTCAGTTCTTCCCAGCCCCTGGTAGAGACAGATGAACATGTCATTCCTAATGATGCCAAAACAGTTAGATACAGGCTCTTTCTTAATTTGTGTTGCCTCGATTCCTCTCTCCTCGCCGCCTCCTCCAAACGCATGGAAAATAAAAGTATGAGGGGAGGGACCTTGGACCTTCTCCAATACAGTCAGTTGAAAAGGAGGCAAAGGGACAGGACGCAAGGAGGAAGCCCAGGAAGACAAATTGTCTTGAGATTGAGCTACAGTGACATACCGTCACTAGTATACTGTTAGTTTATCAGTGGTTTGCTAAGACAAAGCCCACAGTACCTTTCCCTTGGACCAGCCCATTCGCTCCAGCATTTTCTGGCCGAACTTGGACTCATCTTTACTCCATGCGCTGTTCCGCGGGTCAACAGACCACTTCTGTTTTCTCCGGGCTAAACATCAAACCATAATAGAATACAATACTTGCGTTATTGGTCCATTTGCACCGACATTATTTTATGCTGTCACAGTACCCAAACTGGCTAGCTTGTAGATCTGGTCCACTATCCGGGGTACTTTGGCGGTAAACCAAGTGCTCAAACGCAGTTTGTTTCGAATTTGAGAAATTGCAACTTACACATACAAAAGAAAAGTTACTCAGCACTCAAGTCAGATATTTACTTCGGTGAGTGACGACAGTATATTAAAACCAGTCACTAAACAAAATCGGGAAAAACTCAACATCCTCGACCAGAGCTAGCTGGTTAACTGTCTGTCAAAGGTCTCAAGATTATGTAATTAATCACATTGGCAATGATCAGAAATGAGATACAAGACATCTTAAATATACAAACACCAACACACTAAAGAACGTTATTTATTAAGTTAGTTAGACAGGATGCACTCAACTTGTTTAGCTAGTTGAGAGGTTTACTAGAAACTTGCTAGCTAGTTACCGGTAAATGTGATTGTGGTTAGCATTATGCTCGCTAGCTCGACAGATTTTCGAACCGCACATGTACTGAGGCACTTTTAAATACATAAATTGCACTAAATCGATGTTGACTTCTTCAGACAACACGACACAACAAATATTTTTTGTTTCTCTAATGTATGAAACACAAAATATTGTTTAAAACATTCGAGGTAGCACTTACGTTCGGCAAGCATGGACATGCTGGGGGTCTTTAAACACGTTGACGGAAGCCGGTGAGGGTGCCCTGAAGTGCCTGTATAAAATGGTTCTTACTTTTCATCTCTGTCGAGAACTAAATGCACACACTATTGATTCATAATACTTCGAATGTCATTTAGCTATCTACATAGCTACAGCTGATCATTTTTGTCTCTTCTAATAACACATATTCTATATTTTTCATACCCGAGTGAAGTGTAAATGGTGTTTTACAACACTAGGGGGCGACAAGGCGCCGTCGTACAAATAAAGGTACCTCTCAAATTGCTCAAATGGTCAGTGCTATCCAGAATACTTGGGACGTCCATACCCTAAACCCTAACCTTAACCCTAACCTTAACTCTTACCTAACCCTAACCTTAACCATTTTAAATGTAAACTTCAATGGGGGTAGGGACATCCCAAGGAGTCTGGATAGCACAGACCTGGATCAAACCAGAGCGGAAGAGGCAAAGTGATAGGTTTTACTCGACCCAGGATTCCATCTAACCTTTTTATTCAAGTAAAGTACATGTTGGATAAAAATATATAATGACAGGCCAGATGGAAACAGCAAATTAGTCAGTTATGAATGCACTGATATAAGTGGACTCAGTGGCATTTCAGCAACTTTGTAAAAAAAAAAAATTGTGGGGAGTTGTGCCTGCCATGGAGATAGATTGGATGACTCATCATGGCTATAACCCGTTTTAGCATGGACGTTGCAATTGAGGGCTTCCACCATTTTTAATGTAGTCAACTGGGTGGGGGATTCCTATGGGTTGGGAGCGATCGGCCAATGAAGAAGAAGAAAATGGACTGCTTTGAGATAGCCTCAATGGCGCAGCCCACGCTGTCACGGACGCTACAGTGGCACAGATACAAAGACGAGTCCTCTGTCTAGATCTATGGGCTTGTCGTTCAGACGTGTATCTGCCCTCTCATTGGCTAGAATGGTCACACCTGATCTCGCCTCCTCCCGCCTGCCTTTCGTCTTTGAGGACATGTGCAGTGTTTCCATTGTTACAGCGGTCACTTGGCAATCTTTGTCCCTATAATAGACAATCTTTGCTCAAACGTATCATCGGTGCTGAGATGAGAGGCTGCAATAATTGCTTGACTAGAATGTAAATAGCCTGCAGCGGCAAGAGCAAAAAACTAAGCGCACAATTTACACAACAAATTATACAATACAAATGCACGATATCTAGACACAACTACCACATATACCATGAATCATTAAAATCTCTGGAGGTTGAAACTGTTGCATACATTGTGTAGGCTAGGATGACACATTCAACATGGGGTTCAATGGGTTGATTAAACCCACAGCATTTAATTGATTGATATTATTATTATTAACATAATTATTATTAACTTAATTTACATTGTGTGGCTAATAGGCTATTGGCTACTATAATGAATGGGCTGCTGGATTGAACGCTCAGCCACATAGGTAATTCTATGGAGCGCACCTTCCGAGAAGCGACTATTGGCTACCATGTGAATGAATATTAATGTTCTGTTATGTAACGGGTCGCGTGGGGGGGTGTTGTCGCTGCACATGCCACAGGCTTGCCAGCAGAAGCCATCAATAAACGAATTATATTTACCACCAGTCCCCTTGCAGGTAGCTCCCAAAATAGTCCCCTTCTGTTAGGTTTATTTGAACATCTTGGTACATATGCAGAAACATACATAAAATGTAATAACATGTCATACAATATAAAAAACTAAAAGATATACAGTTGAAGTCGGAAGTTTACATACACCTTAGCCAAATACATTTAAACTCAGTTTTTCACAATTCCTGACATTCAATCCTAGTCAAAATTCCCTGTCTTAGGTCAGTTAGGATCACCACTTTATTTTAAGAATGTGAAATGTCAGAATAATAGTAGAGAGAATTATTTATTTCAGCTTTTATTTCTTTCATCACATTCCCAGTGGGTCAGAAGTTTACGTACACTCAATTAGTATTTGGTAGCATTGCCTTTAAATTGTTTAACTTCGGCCAAACATTTCCGGTAGCCTTCCACAAGCTTCCCACAATAAGTGGTCCTCTGTAGCTCAGCTGGTAGAGCATGGCGCTTGTAACGCCAAGGTAGTGGGTTCGATCCCCGGGACCACCCATACACAAAAAATGTATGCACGCATGACTATAAGTCGCTTTGGATAAAAGCGTCTGCTAAATGGCATATTATATTAAGTTGGGTGAATTTTGGCCCTTTCCTCCTGACAGAGCTGGTGTAACTGAGTCAGTTTTGTAGGCCTCCTTGCTTGCACACACTTTTTCAGTTCTGCCCACAAATGTTCTATAGGATTGAGGTCAGGGCTTTGTGATGGCCACCCCAATACCTTGACTTTGTTGTCCTTAAGCCATTTTGGCACAACTTTGGAAGTATGCTTGGGGTCATTGTGCATTTGGAAGAGCCATTTGCGACCAAGCTTTAACTTCCTGACTGATGTCTTGAGATGTTGCTTCAATATATCCACATAATTGTCCTTCCTCATTATGCCATCTATTTTGTGAAGTGCACCAGTCCCTCCTGCAGCAAAGCACCCCCACAGCATGATGCTGCCACCCCCGTGCTTCACGGTTGGGATGGTGTTCTTCGGCTTGCAAGCCACCCCCCTTTTCCTCCAAACATAATGATGGTCATTATGGCCAAACAGTTCTATTTTTGTTTCATCAGACCAGAGGACATTTCTCCAAAAAGTACGATCTTTGTCCCCATGTGCAGTTACAAACCGTAGTCTGGCTTTTTTATGGCGGTTTTGGAGCAGTGGCTTCTTCCTTGCTGAGCGGCCTTTCAGGTTATGTCGATATAGGACTCGTTTTACTGTGGATATAGATACTTTTGTACCTGTTTCCTCCAGCATCTTCACAAGGTCCTTTGCTGTTGTTCTGGGATTGATTTGCACTTTTCGCACCAAAGTACGTTCATCTCTAGGAGACAGAACTTGTCTCCTTCCTGAGAGGTATGACGGCTGCGTGGTCCCATGGTGTTTATACTTGCGAACGTGGTACCTTCAGGCGTTTGGAAATTGCTCCCAAGGATGAACCAGACTTGTGGAGGTCTACAATTTAATTTCTGAGGACATGGCGATACCATCGCTATCAGCTCACTAATCAGGGAATTACCATCTCCATCATATCACTGAGTGACTTACCATCTCCATCATATCACTGAGTGACTTACCATCTCTATCAGCTCACTATCACTGAGGGAATTACCATCTCTATCAACTCACTAATCAGGGAATTACCATCTCTATCAGCTCATTGAGGTACTTACCATCTCTATCAGCTCACTAATCAGGGACGTACCATCTCTATCAGCTCACTAATTAGGGAATTACCATCTCTATCAGCTCAATGAGGGACTTACAATATCCATCATATCATTGAGTGACTTACCATCTCTATCAGCTCACTGATGGACTTACCATCTCTATCAACTCACTAATCAGGTACTTACAATCTCTATCAGCTCATTGAGGGACTTACCATCTCTATCAGCTCACTAATCAGGGAAATACGAACTCTATCAGCTCACTAATCAGGGACTTACCATCTCTATCAGCTCACTGAATGACTTACCATTTCTATCAGCTCACTAATCAGGGATTGACCATCTCTACCAGCTCACTAAGGAGGACGCGTTGTTTTGATACGGATCTTAACTAGCTTGCAGTCCCTGGATACATCCCAAATCTCACCCTATGGGCTCCGGTCCAAAGTAGAGTACTATCTAGGGAGTAGGGTGTCATTTGGGACTGAGGGACTTACCGTAACTATCATTACACAGGGCACATTGTTTTGATACAGTACAGATCATATCTATCTTTCAGTCAGTGTTTACAGTTCTCTAGACGCCCTCTATATGGAAGCAGCAGGTGTCTGCCTGCTTGACCTGCCTGGTACGTGTTATCTGAAGGCTAAATCTCTTGAAAGGCTGGGTGTTACAAAACAAGTCTTTCCCCTGGCCTGGCCTGGCTGGTTGGAAGAAAAAAAACATGTGCATCAGTCTCCAGGTTCATGGGACCCTGGTCAAGACTACTGCACTCTGTAGAGAATAGGGTGGCATTTGAGACACGTGTTTTGTCGATAGGACAATAGATCATGAATGTTTAGGTTTCCTGATTCCAGTCTGAGAGCAGATTGAATAGCATTCCTCACAGTAGTAGTAGATAACATGGAAAAATGTGTTATGAGAAAAGAAGTGACACAAGGACAAGAGACGGATAGTAAGGAAGGGACAGATTATGTTGTCATAACACATTTTTTTGTCTAGAACTTCGCAGAGATCTAGGACTGCACCCTATTCCCTATATAGTGCACTACTTTTGAACATAGCCCTATGAGCCCTGGTAAAAAGTAGTGCACTACATAGGGAATAGGGTGCCATTTGAGACGCTGACCTAGAAAGACCTAGAAAGCCTTCCCTCTCTATCATCTCCTGTAAGGAAATATCATCATCACAGTGTTTCAACATGGCCGCCGTCCCGTTGTCACTGGCCAGGCTACCAGATGACTGTGTTTCAACATGGCCGCCGTCCCGTTGTCACTGGCCAGGCTACCAGATGACTGTGTTTCAACATGGCCGCCGTCCCGTTGTCACTGGCCAGGCTACCAGATGACTGTGTTTCAACATGGCCGCCGTCCCGTTGTCACTGGCCAGGCTACCAGATGACTGTGTTTCAACATGGCCGCCGTCCCGTTGTCACTGGCCAGGCTACCAGATGACTGTGTTTCAACATGGCCGCCGTCCCGTTGTCACTGGCCAGGCTACCAGATGACTGTGTTTCAGTATACTGTGCAGTCTGGAGAACTAGAAAACCTTGTCCGAGCCTGAACGACCCATAGGTCAGGAATCTCAGGACCCTGTCTCCTGTTTCTGTAACGTGAGGCAGCTTGATGTACCAGTACACCACCTGGACAGGACACTAGTCTGTCTCCTGTTTCTGTAGTGAGACAGCTTGATGTACCAGTACACCCCCTGGACAGGACGCTAGTCTGTCTCCTGTTTCTGTAGCATGAAGCAGCTTAATGTACAAGTACACCACCTGGACAGGACACTAGTCTATCATCTGGATAAACAGGCCAGAGAACAATGAGTTGACAGAGAAAGGGCCTAAATATAAAACATGGGTGTTTTTCAAAATAGCTGAACGCAGCTGTTTAATAATTTTTGATTGCCTGCCAGCCTTTCCAGCAGAATGATGATATCCTGCCAGCCTTTCCAGCAGAATAATGATATCCTGCCAGCTTTTCCAGCAGAATGATGATATCCTGCCAGCTTTTCCAGCAGAATGATGATATCCTGCCAGCCTTTCCAGCAGAATGATGATATCCTGCCAGCCTTTCCAGCAGAATAATGATATCCTGCCAGCCTTTCCAGCAGAATGATGATATCCTGCCAGCCTTTCCAGCAGAATAATGATATCCTGCCAGCCTTTCCAGCAGAATGATGATATCCTGCCAGCCTTTCCAGCAGAATTATGATATCCTGCCAGCCTTTCCAGCAGAATGATGATATCCTGCCAGCCTTTCCAGCAGAATAATGATATCCTGCCAGCCTTTCCAGCAGAATGATGATATCCTGCCAGCCTTTCCAGCAGAATGATGATATCCTGCCAGCCTTTCCAGCAGAATAATGATATCCTGCCAGCCTTTCCAGCAGAATGATGATATCCTGCCAGCCTTTCCAGCAGAATGATGATATCACCATTCTGCCTGCCCTGACCCTGCCTGCCGTTCTGTACCTTGTCACACCACCCTGGATTATTGACCTCTGCCTGCCCTGACCCTGAGCCTGCCTGCAGTTCTGTACCTTTTGGCTTCTGATCTAGATTACTGACCTCTGCCTGCCCTTGACCTGTCGTTTGCCTGGCCCCTGTTTTTGTAATAAACTTTTGTTACTTCGACACTGTCTGCATCTGGGTCTTCTCCTGAAACGTGATATTACCAGCAGAATGATGATATCCTGCCAGCCTTACCAGCAGAATGATGATATCCTGCCAGCCCAGAGTGATGATATCCTGCCAGCCCAGAGTGATGATATCCTGCCAGCCCAGAGTGATGATATCCTGCCAGCCCAGAGTGATGATATCCTGCCAGCCCAGAGTGATGATATCCTGCCAGCCCAGAGTGATGATATCCTGCCAGCCCAGAGTGATTCCCTCTACTGTTACTTCTGTATTGTATCTGGCCAGCTCTGAAACAGACTCTCCCACTAGGGACAGTTTAGCCTGCCCTACTCCATTCACAAATCTACAGCAAACTGTTGAATTGGACCAAATGTTAGTGTGGCAAAATACTACTTAAATACAGTACATTAAAACAAAACGATATTACCAATGTAATGAAATAGGATTGGTAATTTCACTTCTTGTTGAAATTGCGTTGAAAAATCCACATAGAAATGTAGAAGATAAGTGCTAGAGGCGTCACTACAGATCCGGGTTCGATCCCTGGCTGTGTCGCAGCCGACCGCAAACGGGAGACCCATGAGACGGCGCACAATTGGCCCAGCGTCGTCCGAGTTAGGGGAGGGTTTAGCTGGTTGGGATGTCCTTGTCCCATCACGCTCTAGCGACTCCTTGTGGTGGCCGGGCGCAGTGCACGCTGGCTTTGGTCACCAGCTGTACGACGTTTCCTCCGACACGTTGGTGCGGCTGGCTTCCGGGTTAAACAAGCAGTGTGTCAAGAAGCAGTGCGGCTTGGCGGGGTCGTGTTTCGGAAGGACGCATGGCTCTCGACCTTCGCCTCTCCCGAGTCCTACACAGGAGTTGCAGCGATGGGACAAGACTGTAAACTACCAATTGGATACCACGAAATTGGGGAGAAAAAGGGGGTAAAACGTACAAAAATAAAAAACAAAACAAAAACAACTTTTTGTAATCATATAGTCATCCTTTTACCTAGTAGGAAGATCATACAATTATGTCAATCACACAATCTCCAGTCGTCCATTTCAAGAGAAGCTCAGCTGAATCCCGTGCATGGGCTGTTTGGTGCCATTACTAAGATAAATGAACGTACAGTCATGTGTCAGGAGGTGTGCTGGTGCAGGGTCGAAAGGTCACAGGGGACATTATAGTGATTCATGGTTCACTTACAAGGATCATTTAATCTCCAACCCTCATAACCCACGTCACTGCTCTCGTGTCACGTGGCTATGGTCATACTGAAATCACCTTGATGTTATTGGTCCTCTACCAGACCATTGGAGATACATTTTACCAATCAACTAAAAAAGGCCATTATCAGACCAAAGAAAAACATGGATTCCTATGAATGCCCCTTAGGGGCTGTAGTGTAATAGCTAAGGACTAAAAGGACACTCCTGACTTGTAAAATGACAAACTAAAATCTAAAAGCAGACCCTTACCTTGACCCTAACCTTACATTTACGTCATTTAGCAGACGCTCTTATCCAGAGTGACTTACATCAGCAATTAGGGTTAAGTGCCTTGCTTAAGGGCACATCGACAGATTTTTCACCTAGTCGGCTTGGGGATTAGAACCAGCGACCTTTCGGTTACTGGCACAACGCTCTTACCCACTAAGCTACCTGCCGCCCTGACCCTAACCTTAACCCTAACCTTGACCCTAACCTTGACCCTAACCTTGACCCTAACCCTAAATACATTTTAACTAATTCTGAAACTAAATATCAGTTTGCAGTTCAAGGGTGTACGTATACCCTTTTCCAGCATAATATCCCTACAGGTTACCAATAACAGCTGCAGCACAGTGGTCTACCTCCGTTTGACTGTCAGTGGTTATGTTCCAAATGGTCCCAAATGGCACCCTATTCCCTATATAATGCACTACTATATAAGACTCTGGTCAAAAGTAGTGCACTATGTAGGGACTAGGGTGCCATTTGGGATTCAGTAGTCTGCCCCGGTAGCCCCTCCTCTATACCTAGCCCCTCCTCCATAGCCCCTCCTCTATACCTAGCCCCTCCTCCGTAGCCCCTCCTCTCTACCTAGACCCTTCCCGTAGCCCCTCCTCCGTAGCCCCTCGTCTCTAACTAGCCCCTCCTCTGTAGCCCTCTACCTAGACCCTCCTCTCTACCTAGCCCCTCCTCTCTAAATAGCCCCTCCTCCACATTCCTTCCTCTTTACCTAGCCCCTCCTCCACAGCCCCTCCTCTCTACCTAGCCCCTCCTCTCTACCTAGCCCCTCCTCTAAACCTATCCCCTCCTCTCTACCTAGCCCCTCCTCTCTACCTAGCCCCTCCTCTACCTAGTCCCTCCTCTCTACATAGCCCCTCCTCTCTACCTAGCCCCTCCTCTCTACCTAGCCCTTCCTCTCTACCTAGCCCCTCCTCTCTACCTAGCCCCTCCTCTCTACCTAGCCCCTCCTCTAAACCTAGCCCCTCCTCTCTACCTAGCCCCTCCTCTACCTAGTCCCTCCTCTCTACATAGCCCCTCTTCTCTACCTAGCCCCTCCTCTCTACCTAGCCCTTCCTCTCTACCTAGCCCCTCCTCTAAACCTAGCCCCTCCTCTCTACCTAGCCCCTCCTCTCTACATAGCCCCTCCTCTCTACCTAGCCCCTCCTCTCTACCTAGCCCCTCCTCTCTACATAGCCCCTCCTCTCTACCTAGCCCCTCCTCTCTACATAGCCCCTCCTCTCTACCTAGCCCCTCCTCTCTACATAGCCCCTCCTCTCTACCTAGCCCCTCCTCTCTACCTACCCCCTCCTCTCTACCTAGCCCCTCCTCTCTACATAGCCCCTCCTCTCTACCTAGCCCCTCCTCTCTACCTAGCCCCTCCTTTTCTTGTTGTATATATATACCCTCTCCTTCCCTTCACCAACCAGACATGGGTGGGATCAAATAGCATTTGGTTTCATTCCAAAACTTTGAAATGCGTTTGATAGATCTTGTCTGATGCGATGGAACCAATGGGATGCCGGCAGTCCCAAAGGTCCAAACCTTGCCCATCTGGTACTCAAGGTCGACTCAATTAAAATACTTGAAAGAAAACAATTGCTATTTAAACCCAGGTCTGTCCCCTGTGGGCCTTCCCACACAGTCTTGTTCATATCCCATAATACTGTCCTACAACATGTCATCCTTCCTTCATAATACTGTACTACAACATGTCTTCCTCCCCCCCCGTACCCTGGAAGTTCTCAGTAAATAAATAAAACCCTGACACACACACCCACACATTTCACACACACAAACAAACACACACAAACAAACACACACAGACACATTTGCTTCCCAGTGCTAATGTGAGAGTATTTTGACTCCCCAAGGGCCCTTGATTCTCAGAACCGGTGGGGGTGTTCTGTGAATTGGGTGGAACCTGCTTCCAGCTGCAATCAGCACACACGTAGCAGTTCTCGATGAGGAGACAGGGTGGAAAGTGGAACTGAGAACCACAAGGTGTTCGTCTAACATCACAAGACATGAGGGAGGATTCCTCCATGAGGGTTGTGTCATTCATATGGAGGCATTTGGAATACATGTGTTATGTTCTTATTTGTTATGGGGGTGATGGAAATAGGCTACATGTGTTGAATGTGCAATGTGATGCGTGAGTGATGTTCTCTACTCCACCATTCTGTGTATACCGCTTCCATCCTCAGATCTACAGAACATGTTCAGCAGCAGCGTTCGTTGCAGTACACGTTGTTGGTTGGGAAAACGAGCTAAAATAAAACTATATTTTGAAGAAAAAGAAAATGTTTTGGAGCAATGTGCAGACATTTGTTTCTCATGTACATTTCAAAGGTTGAACCAGAAAAGGAGGTACGTGAGCACAAAGCAGTTTTATGACTAAAAGCTTGACACCTGACCATGTGTCGTAAAAAAGCTTCCTCCTTCCAGGTGTCAAACATTTCAACAAGGTGACCTTTTTGAAAGGAACGACAATCTGTGGGAACTGAAACATCTGCGGAGAGGAGAGAGAGAGTGTCACGACTTCCTCCGAAGCTGCCTCTTCTCCTTGTTCGAGGCAGGCTTCGGCGTTCGTCGTCACCGTCCTTCTAGCCGCTGCCGCTCCTCATCTCATCATTCCATTTGTTTTGTCTTGTTTATTACACACACCTGGTTCATATCCCCTCACCAGTACCTGTATAAGTATTCCCTCTGCCCCCCTTGTCTTTGGGTGTGATTGTTATTTGTGAGGATAGTGAAGCTCGGTGGATCTCCTTGTATTTTGTATTCGCCAGGTTGCCTTGTTTGTTCCTGTTTTGCACACTTTACTGTGTACTCTGTATTCCGGAATAAATCCTGTTATTCTGTGATTTACCCTCCTGCGCCTGACTCCTTCAAATCACCCATCACAGAGAGAGAGTAGAGGTAGCTGGTAGTGAACATTGTGTGATTATGCAGAGCAGGTTTCACTGCTCTCACCCAAACCAATCAATCAATCAAATATGATTTATAAAGCCCTTTTTACATCAGCAGATGTCACGAAGTGCTATACAGAAACCCAGCCTAAAACCCCAAACAGCAAGCAATGCAGATGTAGAAGCACGTTGGCTAGGAAAAACTCCCTAGAAATGCAGGAACCTAGGAAAAAACCTAGAGAGGCTCTGAGGGGTGGCCAGTCCCTTTCTGGCTGTGCCGGGTGGAGATTATAACAGTACATGTCCATTAAGGTCAGATTTTTCTCCAAGATGTTCAAAAGTTCATAGATGACCAGCAGGGTCAAATAATAATCACAGTGGTTGTAGAGGTTGCAACAGGTCAGTACATCAGGAGTAAATGTCACTTGGCTTTTCATAGCCGGGCATTTAAAGGTTGAAATAGCAGGTGTGGTAGAGAGAGAGAGTTGAAAACAGCAGGTCAGGGACAAGGTAGCACGTCCGGTGAACAGGTCAGGGTTTCATAGCCGCAGGAGGAAGAGTGGAAACTGGAGCAGCAGCACGACCAGGTGGACTGGGGACAGCCAGGAGTCATCAGGCCAGGTAGTCCTGAGGCATGGTCCTAGGGCTCAGGTCCTCCAGGAGGGGAGGGAGAGAGGACCAGGTGGACTGGGGACAGCAAGGAGTCATCAGGCCAGGTAGTCCTGAGGTATGGTCCCTCTCCCATTATGCCTGGCGAAAACCAAACACTGCATTCCACAGTAAGAACATCATACCAAAGGTCAAGCATGGTGGTGGTGGTGTGATGGTTTGGAGATGCTTTGCTGCCTCAGGACCTACACGACTTGCCTTAATAGAAGGAACCATGAATTCTGCTCTGTATCAGAGAATTCTACAGGAGAATGTCAGACCATCCGTCTGTGAGCTGAAGCTGAAGCGCAGCTGGGTCATGCAGCAAGACAATGATCCAAAACACACAATCAAGTCTACATGAAAATTGCTAAAAAGCAACACATTTGAAGTTTTGGAATGGCCTAGTCAAAGTCCAGACCTAATCCCAATTGAAATGTTGTGGCAGGACTTGAAACGAGCAGTTCATGCTTGAAAACCCACACGTCACTGAGTTAAAGCAGTTCTGCATGGAAGAGTGGGCCAAAATTCCTCCACAGCGACGTGAGAGACTGATCAACAACTACAGGAAGCATTTGGTTGGAGTCATTGCAGCTAAAGGTGGCACAACCAGTTATTGAGTGTAAGGGGGCGATTACTTTTTCACACAGGGGAATTGGGTGTTGCACAACTTTGTTTATGAAATAAATATGTAATTGTTGTGTTATTTCTTCACTTATGTTCCCTTTATCTAATATTAGGTTTTGGTTGAAGATCTGATAACATTCAGTATCACAAATATGCAAAAGTAGAGAAAATTAGAAAGGGGGCAAATACCTTTTCATAGCACTGTACATGTAGAACTACTCGGCTGTACTGCTTCCATAGAAACAACATGATTCCCATTGCCTGTATACTGCTGGTGTGAAAGGACTGAATGGTACATAAAGTGGCATTTCTTTGGGAAAGCATCTTCTGTGAGTTGATAGTACAGGGCCAGGGACGGACCGGCCAAAGGGCAATTCTGGAAAATGCCAGATGGGCTAGTCCATCTTTAGCCCAGTGGGCCTGTCCCCCCCAAAAAAATTGTTTTGACGCAAAATGATAATTATTTGGCTAATAGTTGAGGCCTCTAGGAAAGGCTGTGTGGGGGCCTTAATGGGGGAAATGGTGTGTTAGAAGAGCCCAGGTCGATTTCTGGTCCCAGTCCGCCCCTGTACAGGGCAGGCATGGCTGTGCTGTGACTTGGCAGATCTAGACTGTTAATGCTCATGTTACAAATGTCCCTAAACTCCTCCAGTTACAGACATTTTATAACTCACACGTTTTATGACTTAACAGCTAACACAGCTTCAGACAGACCAACTCCCTGCAAACTAAGGCCTAGGTTCAATCAGATCAAGCCAAACTAAGGCCTAGGTTCAATCAGATCAAGCCAAACTAAGGCCTAGGTTCAATCAGATCAAGCAAAAAAAAAAAAAAAAGTTCAATCAGATCAAGCCAAACTAAGGCCTAGGTTCAATCAGATCAAGCCAAACTAAGGCCTAGGTTCAATCAGATCAAGCCAAACTAAGGTTCAATCAGATCAAGCCAAACTAAGGCCTAGGTTCAATCAGATCAAGCCAAACTAAGGTTCAATCAGATCAAGCCAAACTAAGGCCTAGGTTCAATCAGATCAAGCCAAACTAAGGTTCAATCAGATCAAGCCATACTAAGGCCTAGGTTCAATCAGATCAAGCCAAAATTGAAAAATCATTCAACAAAATAAAAATGATTTCTATCATCATAATGGAGGTGTAGATTACAATATCCACTTGAGGTATAATGCTGGAGCCAATTGTGGATTTGATAGCTGTAACACAGTCCCACCTCTGACACCATCAAAACAACCTCTAAAGCGGATCTGATTGAGTACAGCTAAACCTGGAACTGACACTGGAAAGACAGAGATACAACTATGGCCAAGTAACAAAACAAACTGTAGCTAACTAGTTAAACCGTAGCTAACTAGTTAAACTGTAGCTAACTAGTTAAAGTCCTTTCATAACAGAGCAGCCTATGTTATGTATTGGATGGCTTTCCGGGGACTGTATTTACACTGCTGATCTAGGACCATGGATGGCTTTCCAGGGACTGTGTTTCCACTGCTGATCTAGGACCATGGATGGCTTTCCAGGGACTGTGTTTACACTGCTGATCTAGGACCATGGATGGCTTTCCAGGGACTGTGTTTCCACTGCTGATCTAGGACCATGGATGGCTATCCAGGGACTGTATTTACACTGCTGATCTAGGACCATGGATGGCTTTCCAGGGACTGTATTTACACTGCTGATCTAGGACCATGGATGGCTTTCCAGGGACTGTGTTTCCACTGCTGATCTAGGACCATGGATGGCTTTCCAGGGACTGTGTTTACACTGCTGATCTAGGACCATGGATGGCTTTCCGGGGACTGTATTTACACTGCTGATCTAGGACCATGGATGGCTTTCCAGGGACTGTGTTTACACTGCTGATCTAGGACCATGGATGGCTTTCCGGGGACTGTGTTTACACTGCTGATCTAGGACCATGGATGGCTTTCCAGGGACTGTATTTACACTGCTGATCTAGGACCATGGATGGCTTTCCAGGGACTGTGTTTCCACTGCTGATCTAGGACCATGGATGGCTTTCCAGGGACTGTGTTTACACTGCTTATCTAGGACCATGGATGGCTTTCCGGGGACTGTGTTTCCACTGCTGATCTAGGACCATGGATGGCTTTCTAGGGACTGTGTTTCCACTGCTGATCTAGGACCATGGATGGCTTTCCAGGGACTGTATTTACACTGCTGATCTAGGACCATGGATGGCTTTCCGGGGACTGTATTTACACTGCTGATCTAGGACCATGGATGGCTTTCCGGGGACTGTATTTACACTGCTGATCTAGGACCATGGATGGCTTTCCGGGGACTGTATTTACACTGCTGATCTAGGACCATGGATGGCTTTCCGGGGACTGTATTTACACTGCTGATCTAGGACCATGGATGGCTTTCCGGGGACTGTATTTACACTGCTGATCTAGGACCATGGATGGCTTTCCGGGGACTGTATTTACAAAGGGTGTCATATAATAGTGAACTGTTGATCTAGGACCAGCCTCGACATGCCATCTGCTGTTCATGCTATCGTTCATTGATAGGCTGATAGAGACAGAGGCTCCGTACCACATGACACCCTATTCCCTATGTAGTGCACTACTTTTGACCAGGATCCACAGGGCTCTGGTCAAAAGTAGTGCACTATGTAGGGAATAGGGTGTCATTTGGGACGTAATCAAAGAAGAGCGTTCTATAGTCGGGAGTCTCTTGTCACAGCTGATTTGGTTCTGGGTGCTGAGATTAGTCAGTGACTGTGCTTTCAAAATTGCACAATAAGGAACGTTATTAGGGCTCGGCCTATACAATTATCGGCAGTTGGGATTCAAACAAATGTTTCAGGTAGGCATCTATCTTCTACAAAATGTCCTCAAGTGTCACGATCGTCGCAGAGAGTAGACCAATGCGCAGCGTTAGTTGTGAACATACTTAACTTTATTATCGTTAGTGATAATATATCAACAAAACAATAAACGAAACGTGCAGTCCTACGGTTAACACAGAAACAAACCAAACGGAAACAAGATCCCACACACAACATAAACACATAGACTCTACACACCCTGGCTCAACATAAAAGAGTCCCTAGAGCCAGGGCGTGACATCAAGATGTAAATCTTTGAGGGAAATGGCTAGGTTTTGATAAGAGAAAACAGGGAAATAGCGCGGTGTGTATCAGCCATCAGCTGGTTGATCTCTAACATAAACCAGCTGAGCGATATCCTGGGGATAGGTACATAACTGCTATCATTTAGCCACAGAGAAATAACTTTGGGTTAAACGTTATCACAAGAACATACAGGTAACTGCCAAAATAAAGGAAACACCGACACAGTGTCTTTAAAAGGGTGTTTGGCCACCACGAGCCGCCAGAACAGCTTCAATACGCCTTGGCACAAGTGGAGCTAAACCATGCCAGGAAAAATGCACCCCACATCATAACATATTATTTATATCCCCCATACACACAAAAAAAAAATGTATGCACGCATGACTGTAAGTCGCTTTGGATAAAAGCGTCTGCTAAATGGCATATTATTATTATATTATTATTTACTAAAGTGTTTCCTTTATTTTGGCAGTTACAGGTTGCCTACAGTCGGGAAACCAAATATACACCTTGTTGCGTTGTGGCCATAGACATATAATCCATAGGAGGATTTCATAGGAGGATACAAGCATAAAGTCCCCCTGGTTCAACCCAACCCGGCCTTTACGCAGTAGCTATAGCTACCCAGTCTTGGTGGCCAACCAAATTGTCACAAATGTTTAATCGAATAAAAGCCTAGTGATGCAGTGAAGTAATGAATCCATGGACATTTTAATATGCATCAAACCTCAAGGCCTGAGGTGCTGAGGGCCAAGATGACATTTTGTACTGAACACATTCTCTAAACAACGCCTTATAAATACCTCCGTTAGTAGTGTTAAATACCTCCGTTAGTAGTGTTAAATACCTCCGTTAGTAGTGTTAAATACCTCTGTTAGTAGTGTTAAATACCTCCGTTAGTAGTGTTAAATACCTCCGTTAGTAGTGTTAAATACCTCCGTTAGTAGTGTTAAATACCTCCGTTAGTAGTGTAGGGAGAATTTTTCATTATTTCCATCTGGCTTTATTATTACTGCCTCATACCACTTGTCACTTGTCTTGAAATAATTAGCTAGAAACGTAGTGGAAACTTAGGAAGAGCCTTTTCACATTGTATCAGAATAGTATACAGACACAGACAGACTGAGGTACTAAAGAAGAGAAACAAGGGCTGAGATACTTGAAAAAAAAAAGGCTTTAATGACAAAGGAGATTTTGTGATTCAAAGAACACACATTTGTTCCAACTTTCACACAGAAACATACCCACTGCACCTTAGCTCAGGGCTAAGCGAATGTTCACACATTGTAAAATGGGCTAGCACTAACCTTAACTCAGTGCTAGCTGAGTTACCAGAAACACGGTGCCAAAATAGCCAGTGTGAAACGGGGTCAAGAACAACGCATATAATCTTTTACTGTCCAATCACAAAAGCTACACATTCACATTCAATTTTTCTATATGCTTATGATGGCCTGTGATGTGTTCTGCATGCTATTTTAATGTCAATTTATAATATTTCATCCTTCTATCAGAGGACAAAAAAACTTTAAAAAAATTATAATAATACTTTCATCCATGCAAAAACATTAGTTGCTATGGCTAACAAAAATGGTTGCTATGCAGGCTGGCTAACTTCTCCTCACTTAGCTTAGCCAACTGAAGCCACAGCCTTTACAGCTGGAAGGGCAGCAAATGATCCATTTTCATCTGCTTTCATATTGACATTTAATTGGATATAGCTATCCATGACAATAATATTGTTGCATGATTTCGCCTGGATCAGAAAAGTTGATGTCTCGTCTGTGCCCAGAGTTCTCTGTGCAGGGGCGAGATCGCATAAAAAAAAAAAAAAAGTGTAACATTGATTTCGAGGTTGGACAGGCAGACAGCAAGGGTGATACAAGCCATCACTGTTGGAAATAAAATGCTAGGCTAGAAGTAAGGGGAAATAATGTGTTAATAAATGCCTTATTGCTTCTAACGTTGGTTGCATGTGTGTTTGTCCATTACGGCCAGTCTTAGCCTGGGGCTCAGAACAATGAAGTGTGAAAAGGCCTAAAGCATTGAATTCATTGACAACAGTAGCATCTGAAAAGAAAAACATACAACCAGCATAATGGCCTTTTATTTTATTTTATTTTTTATATAACATCCACAACACTTACCCCTCCTGGAACAGATTGAGTGGGTGAAAACGGACATCCCTGACGGGTCAATTACGAACTAATGGAAACAGTTCATATTTAACCAGTAAAAGGGTGCGTTCCAAATGGCACCCTATTGGCATTATAGAGGAATAGAGAAAATTGGTATATAAGGAATAGGGTACCACTATATAGGGAATAGGGTACCACTATATAGGGAATAGGGTACCACTATATAGGGAATAGGGTGCCACTATATAGGGAATAGGGTGCCACTATATAGGGAATAGGGTGCCACTATATAGGGAATAGGGTGCCACTATATAGGGAATAGGGTACCACTATATAGGGAATAGGGTGCCACTATATAGGGAATAGGGTGCCACTATATAGGGAATAGGGTACCACTATATAGGGAATAGGATACCACTATATAGGGAATAGGGTACCATTTGAGACGCACCCAAAGGTTTCCAGAGGAGCTGTGAAACTATTCATTCACACTTTACAAAGTGCAAGAAGAAGCACATTGAGTCGACACGATTCCCACTCAGTTATCACAGAATAAATACAAAAAAGTGGAATAAAACAGCTAAAATAACATTAAATGAAATAGAAAAATGACAGCTTGTCCTTGACGTGTGCCTCCATAATTTAAAAAAAAAAGTGTTTAAATCATTTTCTCTCTTTAGTCTAAAGTGCATCCAAGGACACTGTTTATATTAGTAAACGTCTTCATCTAAAACTTTAACTTCATGTGATTATGGCTGTACATTTAGGCCCTTTGATACCTGAATTCTCAGCTCTTGGCTAAATAATTATACAACGGTTAACCCCTTTACAATAGCTTTACATAGAGGCTACCCTTATAACATTCGCTCTACACAGAGAGAGGAAGGGTTCGAGCGCTTAAGATTGACCAACGCTACATAATTTTTGTTTGTTTGCCTGTTAAATGTTTACTTACGACGGTACAATACAGAAAACAATTTATAAGCCATTGAAAGTCAACCATCAAGTCAACCTCTGATGTTTTATCTAAACATCTTCTCACGGACCCTGTGTTCTAACCCCTGCTCCTTCCTGAGAGGGGCATGGGGGAGGGAGGGAGGGAGAGAAGGCAGACGAGGAGGAGGGGAATCGGCCCGCTATCTCTCACGCAACCGACCTTCACATCCTAGTAGCTTGTTCTGCCATACAGACAGACACAGAGAGAGATACAGACCGACAGACAGATACAGACAGAGAGATACAGACAGAGAGATACAGACAGACACAGACAGACAGACAGAGAGATACAGACAGAGAGATACAGACACAGACAGAGAGATACAGACAGACACAGACAGACAGAGAGATACAGACAGACACAGACAGAGACAGACACAGACAGAGAGATACAGACAGACAGACAGAGACAGACACAGACAGAGAGATACAGACAGACACAGACAGACAGACAGAGAGATACAGACAGAGACAGACGGATTGAGAGCCCTTCCAAATGACAGAGAGGAGAGAGAGAAATCTATTATTTACAGACCACGTGTCTCCCTCCTATAACAACCGGCTTTACAGTATGTACAAAGAAACGAACACTGCTCCAGCACACCGCCGAGCACCATAACCACCGCTGGCCCCTCAGTTGGCCTTCGCGACGCGCGAGTCCGAGCCGATGTAGTTGAGCATGGTCTGGACGAGCTCCGGGAGGTCATAGTCGTGTTTCCAGCCCCAGTCGTTCCGCGCGTTAGAGTCCTCAAAGTTCATTGGCCAGCTGTCAGCTGTAAAGGGGAAGGAAGAGAGAGACATTGTCAATGTGGATGTCTTCTTTACTCTAAAAGGCTTTTAACACTTTGTCGTTTGTTTCTACATCAAAACTTCATCAAATCTAAAATGCTTGGAAGTTCGAGAATCTCAATGTTGAGCTTCTAGTGGAGTATTTAGACAGGTCTTCCTGGTTCACTGATCTTTGATCTCAAAATGGTATCATCCACCAGTATTATGGCTGCTAATTCCCAGCTTTTCAAGAAATCCCAGTCGGAGGATTCCCAGAATCAGAAGGGAATAAGCAAGGAGGGAATCCTCCCACTGGGGTTTCAGGAAAACCTGGGAATGTTGCAACCCCAACCAGTATAAATAAAGGATCAATAAAATGCTCATACCGATGGCCTGTCTGACTTGGTCGATGTCGTAGGTGACCTCCAGGTCAGGCAGCTGTTTCTGGACCTCCTGAGCCAGCTCTTCAGGGGTAAAGCTCATGGCGTTGATGTTGTAGGTCCTCATGGAGAGGGTGTCTGTGGGCGCTTCCATCATCTCCACGGTGGCACGCAGACAGTCGTCGATGTACATCATGGGCAGCCGCGTGTCTGGCTTCAGGTTGCACTCAAACTTCCCCGTCTTGACGGCATCGTGGAAGATGGCTACCGCGTAGTCTGGAGTAAGGGAGGCAGGAGATACGCTTAGATGTGTTTGGTTTAATCATAGTGACTGATGACCTTCGACCTATTAAGTGTATGCACTTCTGTATGTATCTCTTCTGGTCTATACTACTGATCAACTGATCTCGTCTGGTCTATACTACTGATCAACTGATCTGGTCTGGTCTATACTACTGATCAACTGATCTCTTGTGATCTATACTACTAATCAACTGATCTCTTCTGGTCAATACTATTGATCAACTGATCTCTTGTGATCTATACTATTGATCAACTGATCTCTTCTGGTCTATACTATTGATCAACTGATCACTTCTGATCTACTGTATCTAGTGTACAACATCTTTGTAAACAATGTGATTTTGAGACATTTCATTATTTGTACTTATCTATTTTTTACTTAAAACTGCATTGTTGGTTAAGGGCTTGTAAGTAAGCATTTCACTGTAAGGTCTACACCTGTTGTATTCGGCGCATGTGACAAATAAAATGTGATTTGACCTAACACCCTAGTATTATCACCCTGTAGTAGTATTACCTAACGTCATAGCATTATCACCCTGTAGAGGTATTACCTAACGTCATAGCATTATCACCCTGTAGAGGTATTACCTAACGTCCTAGCATTATCACCCTGTAGTAGTATTACCTAACGTCATAGCATTATCACCCTGTAGTAGTATTACCTAACGTCATAGCATTATCACCCTGTAGGGGTATTACCTAACGTCATAGCATTATCACCCTGTAGTAGTATTACCTAACACCCTAGCATTATCACCCTGTAGGGGTATTACCTAACGTCATAGCATTATCACCCTGTAGTAGTATTACCTAACGTCATAGCATTATCACCCTGTAGTAGTATTACCTAACGTCATAGCATTATCACCCTGTAGGGGTATTACCTAACGTCATAGCATTATCACCCTGTAGTAGTATTACCTAACGTCATAGCATTATCACCCTGTAGTAGTATTACCTAACGTCATAGCATTATCACCCTGTAGGGGTATTACCTAACGTCATAGCATTATCACCCTGTAGTAGTATTACCTAACACCCTAGCATTATCACCCTGTAGGGGTATTACCTAACGTCATAGTATTATCACCCTGTAGTAGTATTACCTAACGTCATAGCATTATCACCCTGTAGCATTATCACCCTGTAGCAGTATTACCTAACGCCCTAGCATTATCACCCTGTAGAGGTATTACCTAATGTCATAGCATTATCACCCTGTAGAGGTATTACCTAACGTCATAGCATTATCACCCTGTAGCATTATCACCCTGTAGCAGTATTACCTAACGCCCTAGCATTATCACCCTGTAGAGGTATTACCTAATGTCATAGCATTATCACCCTGTAGCATTATCACCCTGTAGCAGTATTACCTAACGCCCTAGCATTATCACCCTGTAGCATTATCACCCTGTAGGGGTATTACCTAACGCCCTAGCATTATCACCCTGTAGGGGTATTACCTAACGCCCTAGCATTATCACTCTGTAGGGGTATTACCTAACGCCCTAGCATTATCACCCTGTAGCATTATCACCCTGTAGCATTATCACCCTGTAGAGGTATTACCTAACGCCCTAGCATTATCACCCTGTAGCATTATCACCCTGTAGTAGTATTACCTAACGCCCTAGCATTATCACCCTGTAGCATTATCACCCTGTAGGGGTATTACCTAACGCCCTAGCATTATCACCCTGTAGCATTATCACCCTGTAGGGGTATTACCTAACACCCTAGCATTATCACCCTGTAGGGGTATTACCTAACGTCATAGCATTATCACCCTGTAGCAGTATTACCTAACGCCCTAGCATTATCACCCTGTAGCATTATCACCCTGTAGGGGTATTACCTAACGCCCTAGCATTATCACCCTGTAGCATTATCACCCTGTAGGGGTATTACCTAACGCCCTAGCATTATCACCCTGTAGGGGTATTACCTAACGTCATAGCATTATCACCCTGTAGCAGTATTACCTAACGCCCTAGCATTATCACCCTGTAGCATTATCACCCTGTAGGGGTATTACCTAACGCCCTAGCATTATCACCCTGTAGCATTATCACCCTGTAGGGGTATTACCTAACGTCCTAGCATTATCACCCTGTAGCATTATCACCCTGTAGGGGTATTACCTAACGCCCTAGCATTATCACCCTGTAGGGGTATTACCTAACGTCATAGCATTATCACCCTGTAGCAGTATTACCTAACGCCCTAGCATTATCACCCTGTAGCATTATCACCCTGTAGGGGTATTACCTAACGCCCTAGCATTATCACCCTGTAGTAGTATTACCTAACGTCATAGCATTATCACCCTGTAGCATTATCACCCTGTAGGGGTATTACCTAACGTCCTAGCATTATCACCCTGTAGTAGTATTACCTAACGCCCTAGCATTATCACCCTGTAGTAGTATTACCTAACGCCATAGCATTATCACCCTGTAGGGGTATTACCTAACGTCCTAGCATTATCACCCTGTAGTAGTATTACCTAACGTCATAGCATTATCACCCTGTAGTAGTATTACCTAACATCATAGCATTATCACCCTGTAGCAGTATTACCTAACGTCATAGCATTATCACCCTGTAGCAGTATTACCTAACGCCCTAGCATTATCACCCTGTAGCATTATCACCCTGTAGGGGTATTACCTAACGCCCTAGCATTATCACCCTGTAGCATTATCACCCTGTAGGGGTATTACCTAACGCCCTAGCATTATCACCCTGTAGGGGTATTACCTAACGCCCTAGCATTATCACCCTGTAGCATTATCACCCTGTAGCATTATCACCCTGTAGGGGTATTACCTAACGCCCTAGCATTATCACCCTGTAGCATTATCACCCTGGTTAGAAATAACGACCATGTTCTAAAACATGTCCCTGTCACATAACCCCAATGACATGTTGAAGTCAGGAAGCAGACGCAAATAGAGTTACGACAGTGAAGGGACAGGTGTGTGTGTGGGAGGGAGGACAGGTGTGTGTGTGTGTGTGTGTGTGTGTGTGTGTGTGTGTGTGTGTGTGTGTGTGTCACTAACTCACCTGTCGTTCCTCCGCCTGGCTGTGAGTCGGCAGAGATGATGCCTGGGTAGCGGAGGCAGCGGAAGTCAAGGCCGTAGCGGTGGTGGTAGTACTGTTGGAGGGAAGACAGGCAATAAGGGTTAGAGGTTTCACTTATAGGGACATTACAGACCAATGATTTCAGATTCACCAGGTCAGATTCACCAGGTCAAATTCACCAGGTCAGATTCACCAGGTCAGATTTATCAGGTCAAATTCAGCAGGTCAGATTCAGCAGGTCAGATTCAGCAGGTCAGATTTATCAGGTCAGATTCACCAGGTCAGATTCAGCAGGTCAAATTCAGCAGGTCAGATTCAGCAGGTCAGATTCAGCAGGTCAGATTTATCAGGTCAGATTCACCAGGTCAGATTCAGCAGGTCAGATTTATCAGGTCAGATTCAGCAGGTCAGATTCAGCAGGTCAGATTCAGCAGGTCAGATTTATCAGGTCAGATTCACCAGGTCAGATTCAGCAGGTCAGATTTATCAGGTCAGATTCAGCAGGTCAGATTTATCAGGTCAGATTCAGCAGGTCAGATTCAGCAGGTCAGATTCACCAGGTCAGATTCAGCAGGTCAGATTCAGCAGGTCAGATTCAGCAGGTCAGATTCAGCAGGTCAGATTCAGCAGGTCAGATTCACCAGGTCAGATTCACCAGGTCAGATTCAGCAGGTCAGATTCAGCAGGTCAGATTCACCAGGTCAGATTCCTGGTATATGTATTTTAAAGTAAGTAGCGAGGGCAGAGTGGCTTGAGGCTGAATGCTTATTGTCAATTTATCCCCATTTTGCTTTGTATTTTGTATTTGTTACAATATTTGTGTATTTTTTATCTCACCTCTCCCATGAGCTCTGCGTGGACTTTGGAGACCCCGTAGATGGTCCTGGGTCTCTGGACACAGAGGTCAGGGGTCGGGTTCCGGGGAGAGGTGGGTCCGAAGGCTCCGATGGTGCTGGGGACGAACAGACGCAGGCCGTGCTCCGCTGCGATGTCCAGGACGTTGTGGAGCCCTGAGGAACAGGAAGTTCACAGTTACTCCCTGGTGGACACCTCCCAGGCTTGGTTAGAAGAAAACTGGTGTGCTGTGGATCTCGTCTGAGCCAGGTTCACAGTTACTCCCCTCCTCCACCTTCCCAGGCCTGGCTAGAAGGACAATGTGGTGTGTTGTGGATTTAAGTTGAGCCAAGATGGCGGATTCTCCATTGCTCACCAGTGATGTTGACGTCGCGTGCCAGAGCTACGTTGGCCTCTCCCACGGCACTGAGCAGGGCGCTGTAATGGACCAACCACGTGATGCGGTTGTTGACAACGATCTCACGCAGGTTCTTATAGTCCAGGATGTCAGAGTAGATGAAGGGTCCTGGAGGGGGAGGGTTCAGTAGAAACAATAAGCAGAAATATAAAACATGCAGGAAATAAGCTTTAAACCTGCAACATTGTCTCTCCGCCAACAAGAGGTGTGTGAACAGTTCGTGTCGTGAACAGCGCTTGTGCCCATAGAAATAGACGTGGCGCAGGATGTTCCCCAATGCTGGAAGGGGGGATCTGAGTGAAAAAGTTTGGGAACCCCTGTGTCTAGGGTGTCCACCCACTCTGGCCAGAGCCATTTAGTTAATCCACTATTATCTAGGGTGTCCAAAATGCGCTTTGGTGATGAAATTACACTTCCTTATGTTATTAAATACATCTACAAAGACAAATATGATTCTTCATGTTCTGAATCGTTAAGTGGGGTCTTTCTCTAACATATCCCGTGTAGCTCAGTTGGTAGAGCATGGCGCTTGCAACGCCAGGGTTGTGGGTTCCAATCCCCACGGGGGGCCAGTATGAAACATTTATGCACTCACTAACTGTAAGTCGCTCTGGATAAGAGAGTCTGCTAAATGACTAAAATGTAAATATCATTATATCCAGAAAGTCGGATTTCGTAACATAATACATCCGATAATAAGCACCAAGCTCTGTTGACAGAGCGGTGCCGATTTCTCGCAGCGTCTTTTTAGGATTGTTCATGTTGTCGTCTGCAAAGTTGTTTCAGCAGGTCCACAAAAAATCTAAATGAACGAGCTGAATTAAAATGTAAAAGGCTTTGAAAATAAAAAAGCTTGCAGTACACTCAGCGCTCCGCTTGGTTTTTGTGAGAAATCTTCTAAAAAAGAACAGGAATTTCGCATTAATATGAAAAGCTGTATACTAAAATATGAAAATCAACATGTCATGTCTCAAAGTCAATATCTATCTTACCTCTATATTGTTTTATGTCCTCCCGATTGGAGAAGAAAGATGATGAGGTAACCTTAATTCTTCACAGCATCCAACCTAGCTGACACCATGCTATTTTACAGTATTGTTGTCTCTGGCCTCCATTGACATAGTTCTATTTCTGACCATCCTACAAGGATAAGTATTATGATAGAGACTTGAGGTTTGGACCATTGGTTTCCTTAGAGGATCATCTACATAATTAAACTTTTTTAAAACGTTTTTTTACTGGACCTCCTATATTATCATGGTCCTCTGTAGCTCAGCTGGTAGAGCACGGCGCTTGTAACGCCAAGGTAGTGGGTTCGATCCCCGGGACCACCCATACACAACAAAAAAATGTATGCGCACATGACTGTAAGTCTCTTTGGATAAAAGCGTCTGCTAAAATGGCATATTATTATATTCTCATTGTTGTTTTTCTTTTTCTGATCAATATATTTTCTATTTTGGTGTCTCCCTGGGTTTTGAATGTTTGAATGACACAATATTCTTGATTAACAGGGCTCTAGACAGTTGATATGGAAATACAGTGGGGAGAACAAGTATTTGATACACTGCCGATTTTGCAGTTTTTCCTACTTACAAAGCATGTAGAGGTCTGTAATTTTTATCATAGGTACACTTCAACTGTGAGAGACGGAATCTCAAACAAAAATCCAGAAAATCACATTCTATGATTTTTAAGTAATTAATTTGCATTTTATTGACCTCTACATGCTTTGTAAGCAGGAAAACCTGCAAAATTGGCAGTGTATCAAATACTTGTTCTCCCCACTGTAGGTCAGTTAATGTTAAGACTTGGATGGCGTCCGTCACTGCAGTACTGGCCAGCCAATCACCATTCATCAGGTATTGATCATGTGGTCTGTGACCTCAGTTATCATTTAACCTTTCAGAACACGTCCACTTCCTGGCGACCTTCTGTACAAGAAGCTTTTCACAAGGATCAATATCACGACTAACTGAATCATTCCCTATTTTACCTACGGACACTCCAGATGTCTTTTCTATTCATATTTCAGACATTTTGAAGCAAATTATGGACGAGTTTACATTCTCCTGAAAGAATGAACGGATGTATTTCAGCCAAAAAGGAATCAGGTTTTCTTCCTGGTTGTAACGAGGTAATTTAGCCTGCTGGCTTGTGAGTTGATCAGACGCCAACAGAGTATTTACATGGTCTGACAACCTAGTGTCACGATCGTCATACATAGAGGAGGACCAAGGCGCAGCGTGTTGAGCGAACATACTTTAATTAGTTAAAGTGCACACACGATACAAAACAACAAAACGACTCGTAACGTCCTAGGTAACAATGACCAACTGGAACAAAAACCCACAAACACCAAGGGAAAACAGACAGTTTAAATATGGCTCCCAATCAGACAACCAGCCACAGCTGACACTCGTTGCCTCTGATTGGGAGTCACTCAGGCCAACAAAGAAACAGAAGAACTAGAACCCCCAACATAGAAATATAACACATAGAATGAACACACCCTGGCTCAACATATAGAGTCCCAGAGCCAGGGTGTGACAGTACCCCCCCCTAAAGGCGCGGACTGCAACCGCGCCTCCACTAGAACAAAACAGGGGAGGGCTGGATGGGCATTCCTCCTCGGCGGCGGTTCTGGCTCCGGCCTTTCCCACCACCCTCCAATAAACCCCCCATAGCGCCCCTGGTCCGGTCTGGCCCCGCTGGCTGGAGCTGAACTGGACGTAGCAGGAGCGGTTAGCTTCAGCTCCGTAGTGGAGCAGTTGACCGGTACCTTACCAGGCACCGGTGACCCAGGCACGGGTTGTGCTGGACTGACGACGCGCACCCCTGGCTTGGTGCGTGGAGCCGGAACGGGCCGAACCGGGCTGACGACTTGCACCCCTGGCTTGGTGCGTGGAGTAGGAACGGGCCGAACCGGGCTGACGACTTGCACCCCTGGCTTGGTGCGTGGAGTAGGAACGGGCCGAACCGGGCTGACGACTCGCACCCCTGGCTTGGTGCGAGTGGCAGGAACAGGCCGGGCCGGCGACGCGCACCGTAGACTTGGTGCGAGTGGCAGGAACAGGCCGGGCCGGCGACGCACACCGTAGGCTTGGTGCGAGGAGCAGGGACAGGCCGGACCGGGCTGGCGACGCACACCGTAGGCTTGGTGCGTGGAGCAGGGACAGGCTGGGCTGGGCTGTCGACGCACACCGTAGGCTTGGTGCGTGGAGCAGGGACAGGCCGGACTGGGCTGGCGACGCACACCGTAGGCTTGGTGCGTGGAGCAGGGACAGGCCGGACCGGGCTGGCGACGCACACCGTAGGTTTGGTGCGAGGAGCAGGAACAGGCCGGGCCGGGCTGGCGACGCACACCGTAGGCTTGGTGCGTGGAGCAGGGACAGGCCGGACCGGGCTGGCGACGCACACCGTAGGCTTGGTGCGTGGAGCAGGGACAGGCCGGACCGGGCTGGCGACGCACACCGTAGGCTTGGTGCGTGGAGCAGGGCCAGGCCGGACCGGGCTGGCGACGCACACCGTAGGCTTGGTGCGAGAGGCAGGAACAGGCCGGACCGGGCTGGCGACGCGTACCGTCCATTTGGTGCGAGGGGCCGTAACAGGCCGGACCGTACTGGGGACACACACCACTGGCTCTACCCCGGGATCTGGAACGGGCCGTACCGGACTGGTAACACATCCCAGTACCTCTCGCCTTGCCTCTAAACCTTCCTTCCCTTCCTTTACCAGTGACCCCCGTAACCTGGTGGCCTTTTGAATACGCCCCTTTTCTGCCTCCGTCAGCCCCGTCGTCCATGCCCTGTGCCCCCCCCAAAAAAATTATTTGGGGTTGCCTCTCGACCGTCCGACGACCCTGATCACGCCGTTGCTCCTCTCTCCGTCGCCTCTCTACAGTCTCACTCCATGGCCGGCGATCCATCATATAAAGACTGAATGCAGCGTAGCCTATGCTACAGTAATATAAAGACTGAATGCGGCATAGCCTATGCTACAGTAATATAAAGACTGAATGCAGAATAGCCTATGTTACAGTAATATAAAGACTGAATGCAGCATAGCCTATGCTACAGTACTATAAAGACTGAATGCAGCATAGCCTATGCTACAGTAATATAAAGACTGAATGCAACTCCATTCAAACTGCATCCAAAATAGATAATCCTGTTGTAGATTGATATACAGCCCTATATATAGATGTCCTAGCCTACCTCTTTCAGGTAATATGCAGTATTAGCCTTATAAGCTAATTAATGATGGGTTATGCATAATAAGCTTCTAATTTATAGCCTCTGTCTCTTGCGCAATACGCACCCACCCGTGCTCCGCTGGCCTCTCCTTAAAAAACACTCCTTAGCTCTTGGGAGTCCCATGCAGGAAATGCTAGACTAGAATTGCTTGCTGGATATAATTACTTTTAGCATTACTTATACCAATAAGACTATTCGAAGAGGGACGCAAGCAAATGTTTTGCTGAATGTTAAACACAGCAGCCAATAGAACTCACAGGTAGTTTGAAAGAGGAGCGAACGCGTGATGGCGGTAGCCTATAGCAGTTGTTTATTCAGACCCATAACCAACCATTCAATCTTCGTGAAGGGAAGTGAAAAGCCTTCTGCATCTAATTCTAGTCCTGTATTATTCAAGGATGTCATTAGAATGATGAAGATAAGGACAATGACCCGTATTTCATTTAATTATTGAAAGAGAGGAATGAATGAAGCAACAATAGAGAGAGAGAGAGAGGAGGTCGGCTAATAACATTAGGGGAAATACTATTAAAAGGTATAAATTCGTCAGCCTACTAATTATACAAATAGGACCTATTATATTTTGCTAGCCTATACTTGTAACTTTGTAGGCCACATGTGCTGCACCAGAATCACATGTTCTCTCCCTGCTTTATCATGGTTTGAACGAGGTGCGTAATTCCAGTCCATATAATACAGTATAATACAATACAGTATACAGTAATACAGTATAATACAGTACAGTAATACAGTATAATACAATACAGTACAGTAATAGAGTATAATACAGTACAGTACAGTATAATACAATACAGTAATACAGTATAATACAACACAGTACAGTAATACAGTATAATACAATACAGTACAGTAATAGAGTATAATACAATACAGTACAGTATAATACAATACAGTAATACAGTATAATACAACACAGTACAGTAATACAGTTCACACTCAAAAAGATTAGCCTACTGGAGCTAGTTTCATTGATTTACCCAAGAGAGCATATACAGTGGCTTGCGAAAGTATTCACCCCACCCTTGGCGTTTTTCCTATTTTGTTGCCTTACAACCTGGAATTAAAATGGGTTTGTATCATTTGTTTTACACAACATGACTACCACTTTGAAGATGCTTGAGCGTGCATTACTATTCATTGCTGGTGTACAGCAATCTTTAAGTCATACCACAGATTCTCAATTGGATTGAGGTCTGGGCTTTGACTAGGCCATTCCAAGACATTTAAATGTTTCCCCTTAAACCACTCGAGTGTTGCTTTAGCAGTATGCTTAGGGTCATTGTCCTGCTGGAAGGTGAACCTCTGTCCCAGTCTCAAATCTCTGGAAGACTGAAACAGGTTCCCTCAAGAATTTCTCTGTATTTAGCACCATCCATCATTCCTTCAATTCTGACCAGTTTCTCAATCCCTGCCGATGAAAAACATCCCCACAGCATGATGCTGCCACCACCATGCTTCACTGTGGGGATGGTGTTCTCGGGGTGATGAGAGGTGTTCGGTTTGCGCCAGACATAGTGTTTTCCTTGATGGCCAAAAAGCTCAATTTTAGTCTCATCTGACCAGAGTACCTTCTTCCATATGTTTGGGGAGTCTCCCACATGCCTTTTGGCAAACACCAAACGTGTTTGCTTATTTTTTTCTTCAAGCAATGGCTTTTTTCTGGCCACTCTTCCGTAAAGCCCAGCTCTGTGGAGTGTACGGCTTAAAGTGGTCCTATGGACAGATACTCCAATCTCCGCTGTGGAGCTTTGCAACTCTTTCAGGGTTATCTTGTGGTCCTCTGTAGCTCAGCTGGTAGAGCACAGCGCTTGTAACGCCAAGGTAGTGGGTTCGATCCCCGGGACCACCCATACACAAAAAATTTATGCACGCATGACTGTAAGTCGCTTTGGATAAAAGCGTCTGCTAAATGGCATATTATTATCTTTGGTCTCTTTGTTGCCTCTCTGATTAATGCCCTCCTTGCCTGGTCCGTGAGTTTTGGTGGGCGGCCCTCTTGGCATGTTTGTTGTGGTGCCATATTCTTTCAATTTTTTAATAATGGATTTAATGGTGCTCCGTGGGATGTTCAAAGTTTCGGATATATTTTTTATAACCCAACCCTGATCTGTACTTCTCCACAACGTTGTCCCTGATCTGTTTGGAGAGCTCCCTGGTCTTCATGGTGCCACTTGCTTGGTGGTGCCCCTTGCTTAGTGGTGTTGCAGACTCTGGGGCCTTTCAGAACAGGTGTATATATACTGAGATCATGTGACACTTAGATTGCACACAGGTGGACTTTATTTAACTTATTATGTGACTTCTGAAGGTAATTGGTTGCACCAGATCTTATTTAGGGGCTTCATAGCAAACGGGGTGAATACATATGCACGCACCATTTTTCCGTTATTTTATTTTTTAGAATTTTTTGAAATAAGTTATTTTTTTCATTTCACTTCACCAGTTTGGACTATTTTGTGTATGTCCATTACATGAAATCCAAATAAAAATCCATTTAAATTACAGGTTGTAATGCAACAAAATAGGAGAAACGCCAAGGGGGATGAATACTTTTGCAAGGCACTGTAGCTAGCTACATCTTTGGGCTTTTATGTTTTTCTGTCGTGCAGTAATGTGCAGTAGCCTTTATCATATATGTATTGGATAATGGCACAATCATTTGGGCTTTTTGGGGTTTGGGCTCATTAAATGTCGTCAATGTAGGGCTCATAAAATGCATTAAATATATGGCTCATCAGGTTTGAATGTTCATGCTGATCAAAGCTCTAATCAAATCCAGACATATTTATATGTTTTATAATGACACTTCCGGTTTTGGAGGGAAATACCGGGTTACCCGGGAGAAAAGTGATTTATTTTCGGGATGGAACATTTGTGAAATACCGGGAAAATATTAAACCCAACTGTCTCAGTGTAGGAGTGATCTAGGATCTGGTCCCCCTGTCCATGTAATCTTATTCATTGTGATCTAAAAGGCTACACTGATCCTAAAGCTCTCCTCTGCTGAGATGTTGACATATCGGCCAATGGCTTTGTGGTCAGGTCTGAGATGCTATATTCTGTCTACATGCTTTGTATCACTCACCGCTGTAGAAGACGTGGCTTGGAGGCTTTCTGATATCTGACAGGATCACGTTGTTGTTTCCAAACCGCTTCCTGTGAAACAGGAAGTTACATTTAAACACAAGATGAAGAGGAAGCTTGACCGAAACACTCCCCCCCCCCCCCCCCCCCCCCCCTAAAGGCTACGTTCACTGGTTGGTTGTTGATTACAGGGTTATCACAGTGCTATGAACAATGTTCCCTCTTAACTTTTTTTCGGCACTGAGCAAATTTCAGGTCTGCTGAGCGTTGAATGCTGTGAAGATTCTGTGCAACATCCAGTGCGCATTTACATTTAACATTTAAGTCATTTAGCACACGCTCTCGTGAACGCTGAGGCTGTACCCGCTTTAAGTTACAGTTTTAACAGTGGCCCAGTAGGCTACTGTGGCTATTTGATCATAATGTAGGCCTACCAGAGTGGCCTACCATCGAAAATGCATCCCATAACATTTTAACATGGAAATAGCTGTTCTATCGTTCAGCCTACAGTAGCAGCCAATGTGTGGTGTTCAATGTAGGCCTACATTCCATGAGACTTTTGAAAAAAAACATGCAGGGCTTGACATTAACCTGAAAATGTTTTTGTGTGGTTTGATGCAAGAAACCACTTTCCAAAATAAAATGCATTATTATTACCATACCATTATTACAGAGAATCAGACAAATGATGCTACCCTCTGCCTATTGGCTACATAGCTTATTCAAGCCTGTCTCAAAATAAAACATTGCCACTTTAAGACAAAATAAAAGCTCTTTACCTGACTTGCTTTTCAAAGATGTCTAGAAATGCACACATTTGTGTTCTTGTAGGAAGCAATCACTCCTCCATTGCTGACTACAAATGATCTATAACTGGGGCTAATAACTCACTAACTAGCAAAGGATATGAACAAAATGTGCACACGTGGCTACTTGCAACTCTTGCTTTGATCTCAAAACGAGCACATCTACTCAGGACCACAGCTGTAAACCCAGTCCAGTTCAAAGTAAAGCGTAGAGTACAGGCTGAGTCGTGTGCAACAGAATCCTACTCCGATGCGTACAAAAACATCTCTAGTTCCTTCCGTTTCGGTGTGTTGCATTAGAGTGGCTAACATTGAGTTGATTCGATCACAAGTAAAGGGAAACGTTGACAGTGTTAACTAACGGGGAAAACTCGAGAAAGTTGAGTGAAGTTCAATCTCCCGCTTTTCTCTGTGGGCTGATAGCGCCCCAGTCTCGGCTACTGTGCCCCCCCCACCTGGGCTGATAGCGCCCCAGTCTCGGCTACTGTGCCCCCCCACCTGGGCTGATAGCGCCCCAGTCTCGGCTACTGTGCCCCCCCCACCTGGGCTGATAGCGCCCCAGTCTCGGCTACTGTGCCCCCCCACCTGGGCTGATAGCGCCCCAGTCTCGGCTACTGTGCCCCCCCACCTGGGCTGATAGCGCCCCAGTCTCGGCTACTGTGCCCCCCCCACCTGGGCTGATAGCACCCCAGTCTCGGTTACTGTGCCCCCCCACCTGGGCTGATAGCGCCCCAGTCTCGGTTACTGTGCCCCCCCACCTGGGCTGATAGCGCCCCAGTCTCGGTTACTGTGCCCCCCCACCTGGGCTGATAGCGCCCCAGTCTCGGCTACTGTGCCCCCCCACCTGGGCTGATAGCGCCCCAGTCTCGGCTACTGTGCCCCCCCACCTGGGCTGATAGCGCCCCAGTCTCGGCTACTGTGCCCCCCCCCACCTGGGCTGATAGCGCCCCAGTCTCGGCTACTGTGCCCCCCCACCTGGGCTGATAGCGCCCCAGTCTCGGCTACTGTGCCCCCCCACCTGGGCTGATAGCGCCCCAGTCTCGGCTACTGTGCCCCCCCCACCTGGGCTGATAGCACCCCAGTCTCGGTTACTGTGCCCCCCCACCTGGGCTGATAGCGCCCCAGTCTCGGTTACTGTGCCCCCCCACCTGGGCTGATAGCGCCCCAGTCTCGGTTACTGTGCCCCCCCACCTGGGCTGATAGCGCCCCAGTCTCGGTTACTGTGCCCCCCCACCTGGGCTGATAGCGCCCCAGTCTCGGCTACTGTGTCCCCCCACCTGGGCTGACAGCGCCCCAGTCTCGGCTACTGTGCCCCCCCACCTGGGCTGATAGCGCCCCAGTCTCGGCTACTGTGCCCCCCCCCCCCCCCCCCCACAGCTTAGAGGGAACATTGACTAGAAGCTTTTATGTATGCTATTCATAAAGCCTTTATAAATTGTAGTTCGTTTTTAAGTGGCACCTAGATTATGTAAAGTGTTGGGGGATGCTACTCTTAAAATATCGTTTACCAAGCTATCATTTCCTTCACGTTGAAAGAAATTAAGCTACACTAAAGCTACCCTTAAGAACAATTATAGTTTACTTCATTAACTAAAGTTACTTTGAAAAAAAAGTAGTTACTACATCCAAACTACTTAGTGAAAGATTATTATATCTCAATCGGAAATATCAAGACTACAAATTGCAAGAACAGTTCACTCTGGAGTCAACAGATTTGTCATTTCAAACCCAAAGAAGTGAGAATTAGGCAGGTCTGATGCTGAAAAAGAAAGGATATTCTTGCCTACTTATTTTTTTTTTTGCAAAAGAAGTAGTGTGTAGTTCCAGTGGTTAGCTCCATGGTAACAAAGTAATGAACTAGTGAAAACACCACCTGGATTTGAATTTAGTTCAACGACCACCAAGCTACTGCAAAATGTAGTTAAATTACTAGTTGAACTACATGTAGTTCACTACTACACAACACTGATTATGTACTAATAATAAGCATCCAAAACAATTTAATTAATGTATTCCATTACATTTAATGTTAAGCAGCAACACTTGGGGCGGCAGGTAGCTTAGTGGGTAAGAGCGTTGTGCCAGTAACCGAAAGGTCGCTGGTTCTAATCCCCGAGCTGACTAGGTGAAAAATCTGTCGATGTGCCCTTAAGCAAGGCACTTAACCCTAATTGCTCCTGTAAGTCGCTCTGGATAAGAGCGTCTGCTAAATGACTAAAATGTAAAATGTAGAAAGACAAGCATTTCTTCTCCATCACAGACACTGTAGTGCTCTTACCTCAACATTGTAGCCAGCCCCACCCCCAACTGTCCAAGGCCGCCTGAGAGAGAGAGAAGAGAGGAGAGAGAGAGAGAGAGGAGAGAGAGGAGAGAGAGGAGAGAGAGAGAGAGAGGAGAGAGAGAGAGAGAGAGAGGAGAGAGAGGAGAGAGAGAAAGAGAGAGAGAGAGAGGAGATAGAGAGGAGAGAGGAGAGAGAGAAAACATACATTATGGGAGATATTATCGTTACAGATCAACGGCATTGCGACAGGGTTGCCATGAAGACAAGGTTACATTAGAGGCATAGAGAAGATATAGCGTGGCAGACAGCGTGAAAAGGAGAGAGTCAGGGCCCTAGCTTCAGAGGGTCAGGGCCCTAGCTTCAGAGGGTCAGGGCCCTAGCTTCACGCCTACAGTGGTTCTCTCCTATTGGGCCTGCTGTAAAACACTGTGATGTTGTGGTCCTCTGTAGCTCAGCCGGTAGAGCACGGCGCTTGTAACGCCAAGGTAGTGGGTTCGATCCCCGGGACCACCCATACACAAAAATGTATGCACGCATGACTGTAAGTCGCTTTGGATAAAAGCGTCTGCTAAACGGCATATTATTATGTTCCCTTCACACAAAAAACCAACAGCTTTATAAATACAGCTATCTGTTGCTTGGGAGCCTTGTTTAGGTTCACTTAGAAAAAAGCTTATTTACTTAGATAGACCACAGATAGAGGTCCTATTGTGTGGTATTGAGGTTGTGAGGTTACGGTTCACTTCCCATAAATAGAGCTATGCATACTGTGTCTGTTGCTTGAGAATCCTTGTTAATGTTCATTTACACAAAGCTCTTCTTCTTCTTCAGAGAGAAAGAGAGATTGTGTTATTGGGGTTCTTGCAACGGAATACAGCTAGCTTGAGTCATTTGGGGAAGGTTTGTTTCTTCAGATCATTGTGAATAGATCCTATTGTGTTAAGCTGTAACAGGGATTCTTCCTCCTAGGTGGTGTCTCTCTGAGCTTTTACCCGATTGAGTGATTATTGATTTGGTCTTACCTGTGATGAGCACCTTGGGGTGGTCTGTCTCGGAGAAGGACACTGAGTGGAAGCTGGCGTCCGAGGTGACCTGGCGGGGCGAGAAGCTGATGGTCCGTACGGCCACTGTGATTGGTTGACAGCCACATCCTGGGCTCAGGAGGGCGTGCTTAGCCACCTTGCTGAGTGTTCTGATAACAGGCATCTTCACAGTCACCTAAAGGAGGAGGAAGAGGACAGTGTAAGGACCCCACTCACCTGAATACTTTACAAATAGGTAGAATGCTTTTGTTGTCAAGGACTCAAAACGTATGGTTCGGAAAACATTACCTATAATAATGTCTTTATTTTGTTCACTGCAATGTTGGTCCTGCCGTTTTGACTATGTCTATGTAACCGGTGTGAAATGGCTAGCTAGTTAGCGGTGCGCGCTAGTAGCGTTTCAATCGGTGACGTCACTCGCTCTGAGACCTTGAAGTAGTTGTTTCCCTTTGCTCTGCAAGGGCCGCGGCTTTTGTGGAGCGACGGGTAACGGTGCTTCGAGGGGTGACTGTTGTCGATGTGTGCAGAGGGTCCCTGGTTCAAGCCCAGGTAGGGGGCGAGGAGAGGGACGGAAGCAACACTGTTACATCTAGGCCCAGGACAGGAATCCTTGAGACTTTCTGTTGTCATCCTTTGGCGTCTAAGGGCCAATTCAGCAACAGCAGCTTGTGTCTCATGGCAGCAGCTTGTGTCTCATGGCAGCAGCTTGTGTCTCGTGGCAGCAGCTTGTGTCTCATGGCAGCAGCTTGTGTCTCATGGCAGCAGCTTGTGTCTCATGGCAGCAGCTTGTGTCTCGTGGCAGCAGCTTGTGTCTCATGGCAGCAGTTTGTGTCTCATGGCAGCAGCTTGTGTCTCATGGCAGCAGCTTGTGTCTCGTGGCAGCAGCTTGTGTCTCATGGCAGCAGCTTGTGTCTCATGGCAGCAGCTTGTGTCTCATGGCAGCAGCTTGTGTCTCATGGCAGCAGCTTGTGTCTCGTGGCAGCAGCTTGTGTCTCGTGGCAGCAGCTTGTGTCTCATGGCAGCAGCTTGTGTCTCATGGCAGCAGCTTGTGTCTCATGGCAGCAGCTTGTGTCTCATGGCAGCAGCTTGTGTCTCATGGCAGCAGTTTGTGTCTCATGGCAGCAGCTTGTGCCTCATGGCAGAGATACACTGTGCATTAGGCATCCCCGGGGAATGAGACACGGTGGGGGTGTGGGGGGTGGGGGGGGGGGGAACGGGTCCACTAACGGGACTGGAATGAACGACGGAGCTCCTCGCTTGCTCAGCAGTCGTGACGTTGCTTCGTTTGTCGCGAAGCACAGGCTCTCTCCCAAATGTCCATTTATTCCCTTTGTAGTGCACTATTTTCTTGGGGGACCAGAGCCTGGTCAAAAGGTAGTGCACTAGGGAATTGGATGCCACTAGGGAAACGGGTCCACTAACGGGACTGGAATGAATGACGGAGCGCCTCGCTTGCTCAGCAGTGGTGACATTGCTTCGTTTGGGAATTGGATGCCATTTTGGGACGAAGCGACAGTCTGACCACATAAATTACAGACCTGTCCTCAAATTACAGTAGCCTAGCCTACCATTATCGGCACAGTGTATTACTGCGTCTCCGGCGTTGGCTAGGCTAACAGTCGTTTGAGTAACTTAGAAGGGGGAAAAAAGTCCTAAAATGGATCCGCTTCTTTCTAGATTTTATTATTAGGCTTTTCCATCATTAAGAGTTATGTCATCCTATACAAATTAAATTGGTTACGTTGTAACGCGCATTCATTTAAAATGAATTAACACATTGTTTTCCAAGCCTGTTTACTTCAGTGGGCTATCAATTTGTGCGCAAGTGAGACAAAGCATATTTTCAAACTGAAAGAGACCCATCATCCATCCATCCATGGTTAGTCCTACTACAACATTACGCCTATCATACTGTATGGAAATCCGTAATTCATTAATTCACACCTCTAATGATCTATTTTTTATTTATTTTTATTTTTAATATTAGAAGTTCACACTTCTAATTATTGCTCAAAGAAAAAACATTTTGCTCTTACCTTCACGTCAGATAAGCTTCTGAATTAAACGAAAAGTGAACTTGAGTAGCTTTATACTGCCCTGCCTTCGGTCTCTTGCCCAATCAGGGACAGAGGAGTGGATACGAGGTCGGATTAAATTAGTGCCAGACAGACAGACTGTAGTATGAAATAACGTACGCACTCACTCACTGTAAATCGCTCTGGATAACAGCGTCTGCTAAAATGACTCAAATGTAAAACGTAGCTGCATGGTGACTTTAGCTACAAGCTTTTCAAGGTTTGCCAGACAGAGCAGATAGACATATAGGAAACGATTTAGGGCACTGGGTTTCCTGTTCCTGTTCCCCCTCTCAGAACTGACTTGTATGTGAACTGTGTTATATTGACTAATTTAAGCTAGCGTAGGCCTACTCTATAGGCTAGCGTAGGCCTACTCTATAGGCTAGCGTAGGCCTGCTCTATAGGCTAGCGTAGGCCTGCTCTATAGGCTAGCGTAGGCCTACTCTATAGGCTAGCGTAGGCCTACTCTATAGGCTAGCGTAGGCCTGCTCTATAGGCTAGCGTAGGCCTGCTCTATAGGCTAGCGTAGGCCTGCTCTATAGGCTAGCGTAGGCCTGCTCTATAGGCTAGCGTAGGCCTGCTCTATAGGCTAGCGTAGGCCTGCTCTATAGGCTAGCGTAGGCCTACTCTATAGGCTAGCGTAGGCCTACTCTATAGGCTAGCGTAGGCCTACTCTATAGGCTAGCGTAGGCCTGCTCTATAGGCTAGCGTAGGCCTGCTCTATAGGCTAGCGTAGGCCTACTCTATAGGCTAGCGTAGGCCTGCTCTATAGGCTAGCGTAGGCCTACTCTATAGGCTAGCGTAGGCCTGCTCTATAGGCTAGCGTAGGCCTACTCTATAGGCTAGCGTAGGCCTGCTCTATAGGCTAGCGTAGGCCTACTCTATAGGCTAGCGTAGGCCTACTCTATAGGCTAGCGTAGGCCTGCTCTATAGGCTAGCGTAGGCCTACTCTATAGGCTAGCGTAGGCCTGCTCTATAGGCTAGCGTAGGCCTGCTCTATAGGCTAGCGTAGGCCTGCTCTATAGGCTAGCATAGGCCTGCTCTATAGGCTAGCATAGGCCTACTCTATAGGCTAGCGTAGGCCTACTCTATAGGCTAGCGTAGGCCTACTCTATAGGCTAGCGTAGGCCTACTCTATAGGCTAGCGTAGGCCTGCTCTATAGGCTAGCATAGGCCTGCTCTATAGGCTAGCATAGGCCTACTCTATAGGCTAGCGTAGGCCTACTCTATAGGCTAGCGTAGGCCTACTCTATAGGCTAGCGTAGGCCTACTCTATAGGCTAGCGTAGGCCTGCTCTATAGGCTAGCGTAGGCCTACTCTATAGGCTAGCGTAGGCCTGCTCTATAGGCTAGCATAGGCCTACTCTATAGGCCTGTAGTCACACAAGTGATGTAGGTACTGTAATATTATTGTAATATCACAGCAGTAGACTATACTCCAGGCCTACTGTAATATCACAGCAGTAGACTATACTCCAGGCCTACTGTAATATCACAGCAGTAGACTATACTCCAGGCCTACTGTAATATCACAGCAGTAGACTATACTCCAGGCCTACTGTAATATCACAGCAGTAGACTATACTCCAGGCCTACTGTAATATCACAGCAGTAGACTATACTCCAGGCCTACTGTAATAGTATTGTTATATCACAGCAGTAGACTATACTCCAGGCCTACTGTAATAGTATTGTAATATCACAGCAGTAGACTATACTCCAGGCCTACTGTAATATCACAGCAGTAGACTATACTCCAGGCCTACTGTAATAGTATTGTAATATCACAGCAGTAGACTATACTCCAGGTCTACTGTAATATCACAGCGGTAGACTATACTCCAGGCCTACTGTAATATCACAGCAGTAGACTATACTCAAGGCCTACTGTAATATCACAGCAGTAGACTATACTCCAGGCCTACTGTAATATCACAGCAGTAGACTATACTCCAGGCCTACTGTAATATCACAGCAGTAGACTATACTCCAGGCCTACTGTAATATCACAGCAGTAGACTATACTCCAGGCCTACTGTAATATCACAGCAGTAGACTATACTCCAGGCCTACTGTAATATCACAGCAGTAGACTATACTCCAGGCCTACTGTCATATCACAGCAGTAGACTATACTCCAGGTCTACGGTAATATCACAGCAGTAGACTATACTCCAGGTCTACGGTAATATCACCGCAGTAGACTATACTCCAGGCCTACTGTCAGAAAAATTATAATAATGGGCAGTTGCTTATTTATTATTAGCCTAGTTAATTTTTCTAAGCTTATCCAAATAATTGATCTAATGTATCAAAGGCTGTTAATTTGGTCTGTGTCTGCAATACATCTTCAAACAGATAGCCATGCAGTCATTGGCCTCAGAGTGATTTTTCCCACAGTTACAAACATAAGAAATGGTGCCCTCATCAATCACAATGTGTTCAGCCAAACCCAACACGATGAGCCAACATTGTTTGACTCACACATCATGTAGGCCTAAACCGGTTACATTTGTGTTTTCATTTGGCTAGCCCAGTCAGTGGCCTGTTTAATGTGGGTGGCATAAAATATCAAATAAAATAAGTCTTATTCTGTATTTTTTTTATTAACTTATTTATTGGATAATTCATTTTTACACAGGTTATTGGTCTATCATTAGGCTGCTGTGGCTATTTTAGTACGCCTGCTACGTTAGGTTACTGTTTCAGCAATCTTGTCTTGGCTATATTCCCGGAAAGATGACTGCTTTCTCTCTCATCCTCCTATGCTGAGCCTCATCATATAACAAGGGTTATAACCTCAGCATGCCTATAGGTTAAGGCCCCAGGCAATGCTTTTTTGTTTGTTTGTTGCAGAATCACGACTATGTAACTTGTAGAATACTGAAGGATGTGTCCCATTTCTGCCTCTTTCTTAACAAAGGGACGCGCCCAGCACCGGTGCCCTTATGTTTCCATTCTGATGGTGTAATAATGGCATCTCCTCCTCGCCCCAGTGGATTGGAATGTGTGCTGGGACCGAGTGGAGAGTACCGAGAAATATGCCACGCCAAAAACCATCCAACCTCCGGTAAACCGAACAAAGGCCAGGTACATGCCACATCATGGATAAAGGCTAAAACACGTGGGATTACCGTTCCCGTAGCATCAGGATATTATGCTGGCAGTAGGATCGCGGATTCTTTATATATATATATATTTTTTTTTTTGCACCCCTGCAAAGACTTGCTAAACTTTGGGTGTATCGAATTTTACGTTACAACTGTTTTTCGCAGCATTGCAACCACCTTTGAATTAACTGTTATATCTCCTTCTGTATGTTTTCCTATTTGCTTAGGATACGTTTTGCTCAAAGGATAGGCGTGCCAACAGTAGAATCAATCTGAGTATATAGGCAATATAAAATAAATAATAATTTGCGTCTGTATAAAAAACTACATTCTCCCATTATATAATTCTCCATTCTGCTCAAGAAATTTCAGTTAAATCCCGATACACTTTACACAACATATTAGCTTTAACTAAATTAATTCCTATTAATAATTATTTACTCACCAGATAAATAGCTGGGGATCTTTATAAATGTCGAAGATATGAGTGTCCCTTGTTTCTTGGCGCCTTGGTTAGTTTCTCCTTAATAGCTTGGCTATTCACTGAGCTTGTCTCGCTGACGACACGTTGTATCTCCTTCAACTATTGCATCAGCCCCAGACATGAGGGTTATATATCAGCAGGAGCCATCTGGGTTCAAGAGAAGCCGGCTTCCTCTCTGATTGGCGGGGCCTGGGAGGTGTGGTCCCACTGTCGCACACACGTGGTAACCTAGCTACCACATTTGGTTCCTTGGGGGTTGTGGGAACGTACGTTTTTGGTTTCACATTGGTTCTGGGAACGAAGCCATACCTTTCCTGACTGGTAAAACAGAACGTTTTTAAAACATTCTGAGAACAGAAGTGAAAATGTTGCCTGTTCTGGGAACTTACATTTGTAGGTTGCTGGGAGGTTCTGAGAACGTTTTACTATGGTTCCCTGAAAGTTTTACTTGGAAGTTTTATTAATGTTTTTTTTATTAACGGAAATTATAGGTTATTTTCTTAAAACTTTCACTGAATGCTTCAATAAGACTTTTAATAACACTGTTAGCTTACAGTAACTTTTTTGAACTCCAAGGACAGATGGAAATGAATTTTCTTAGGCATTAATCATGTAAACACATTACTTTTTTATTGTGGCACGGCATCAGTGAGATTCAAATCTATGATTTTCTGTTTTCTATCCATGGAATTAGTCCACTGCTCCAACAGGATGGAACTAGCATGCCATGTTTTTGTTAACTGATACAAAGCTGTTCATTTTAGTCTATTCAAACAGACCCCATTTCAAAGGAAATAAGCACTCATTAAGATTAGTTGTGGCCAATTAGTGGCGCAGCCAACACACCTGAACACACTTAACATGATAGAGGCCAGAGAGAGTTTTGTTGATGCTGAGAACAGAATGTATATGTTTTTAAATAACATTCTTAGAATGTTCTTTGAACGTTACTAATGTTTTCTTGTGATTTTTATGGAAAGTTTTCTTAATGTTCTAAGAACATGACTTTGGGTGTGTTCGTAAATTCAATCTGGAGTGCCAGAGTGCTCTCAGAGTGCGCTCTGGGTGTTCGTAAATTCACAGCGTTGTCAGATTGTCCGTTCGTAAATTCAGAGCGTTTCTCTCTCAGAGTGTTCAGAGCGCACACTGGACGGTCTGAACGAAGAGTAGAGTTGATCGAGCATTCTGACCTCACAACGGCAGTCAAGCCCCCAAGCTAACTGGCTAACGTTGGCTAGCTTGCTAGCTACTTCCAGACACAAATGAGAGAACACCTCACTCTGACCATTTTATTTGCCCTAGCAGAGCTGGTTAGGCTGTTTTCATGTTATCTAGAGCGTTGGTGACTGTAACTGTGCTGCTGGCAACAATTTAATTACGCTTTTTGCCGATATTTAATGACGCCGGCCATATTCAACGGGTGTTGAGCGTTCGTAAATTCATCAGTTATTCTGCGCTCTAGCATACTCAGACGAGAGTGCTCTGAAATCAGATTAGATAGCCAGTGTGTGTTTACACCCTTTAACTAGAACCATGAGGAAAAATGTAGGAAACGGTATGCTGAAGTATTGAAATTCCCACAGAAGAACGTTGTTTCTTAACGTTCTCTGAACTATTTGAGAACATTCCCAACGTCAAACCAGTAGGAGAACGTTCCTAGAACATCACCAAAATTGTAATTAAATGTAACCATGTTCGATCTTTTAGGAAACATTCTGTTAAAGCAATGAAATACCAAGAACTAACGTTTTTCTATCAAGTTCCTTAAATGTGCTGAGAACGTTCCAAAGCAACTATCCTGCACCGTTCCCAGAAAGTTGTGGGAAGGTTGTATGCAAACTAACCACAGGACAACCACACTCTCACCAAGCTCTAAGAAATATATGGTTCTCAGAACGTTATGCGCTAGCTGAGAAAGGTGCCTGGTGCCATGGAGAGCTGAGACCACTCCCACCAGATGCCACCTGCTGGAGAGGGCCTCCTTTCAGCAGTGGAGTGTCCTGTCACACTAGCGTATTGACTGGGGCAGCCGACTGCCTCACATGAAGCCACGAGTTCCCCTGTACTAAAAACGGTGGTAGTAGGGAGGCATGCAAGAGGTCTTTGTGAGGTTGAGAGGAGGTGGGAGAAGGTTGGGGAAAGCAATGCCCTGTAGGCTTTGAGATGCAATGCACTGGAGCGACGTGGTTAGTCTTTTATTACACAGTAAAGGCTATTTATTAGTAAACTAATCTGAACCAGAAGTAGACTGGGTTAACACTGGGCTGTTTCTGCTATCCTTGGACATATCTGGGAAACAGACTGGGCTAATTGAGTTAGGAGGTGATTGTCTTACGGTGCCCTCTTGTTCTTATTGAGAATAAAGCTGGCGAGAAAAAGGCATTGTTGTTGTTGTTGTTGTTGTTGTTGTGTGTGTGTTGAGACCGAAGTGAAAAAAAGTGAATGTTGTCTCAAAAAGAAAAATCCCCCCAAAACTCTTAGTTTGGGAAGCCAAATTGCTAACTCAGAAAAGGCCGGCCTCCTGGGCTTTTCACGCAGGACAGTGTCTAGGGTTTACCGAGAATGGTGCGACAAACAAAAAAACGTGCAGTCAGCGGCAGTCCTGTGGGCGAAAACAGCTCGTTAATGGGAGCTCCAAGGAGGATGGCAAGAATTGTGCAAGCTAACAAAGAGGCGGGGCCACAAACAGGCCAATAACGGCGCAGTACAACAGTGGTGTGCAGAACGGCATCTCGGAACGCACAACTCGTTGATCCCTGTCACGGATGGGCTATTGCAGCAGACGACCACACCGGGTTCCACTCCTATCAGCTAAAAACAAGAAGAGGCGGCTCCAGTGGGCACTCCATCACCATCGCATGCTCCTGTTGCGTAATGCTGTTGGCAGAGTCAGGATCTGGCATAAGCAGCATGAGTCCATGGTCCATCATGCCTGGTGTCAACGGTACAGGCTGGTGGCATGGTGTAATGGTGTGGGGAATGTTTTCCTGGCACACGTTAGGTCCCTTGATACCAATTGAGCAATGTTGATTTTTTCTCTTATCCAGAGCGACTTACAGTAGTGAGTGCATACATTTTCATACTAGTCCCCCGTAGGAATTGATCCCACAACACTGGCGTTGCAAACGCCACGCTCTACCAACTGAGCCACACGGGCAAAGGGGGGGTTGACCCCGGTTCTAGATGTGTGTAGCTACACCGGCTCTGACGCTCGTCGGATGTGGCTGGGCTTGAAAACTATTACAGACTACAAAGGGAAGCACAGCCGTGAGCTGCCCAGTGACACAAGCCTACCAGACGAGGACACTAAGGTAACCTGCCTAAATGACTACCGACCCGTAGCACTGACGTCTGTAGCCATGAAGTGCTTTGAAAGGCTGGTCATGGCTCACATCAACACCATTATCCCAGAAACCCTAGACCCACTCCAATTTGCATACCGCCCTAACAGATCCACAGATGATGCAATCTCTATTGCACTCCACACTGCCATTTCCCACCTGGACAAGAGGAACACCTACGTGAGAATGCCATTCATTGACTACAGCTCAGCGTTCAACACCATAGTGCCCTCAAAGCTCATCACTAAGCTAAGGATCCTGGGACTAAACACCTCCCTCTGCAACTGGATCCTGGACTTCCTGACGGGCCGCCCCCAGGTGGTAAGGGTAGGTAACAACACATCTGCCACGCTGATCCTCAACACGGGGGCCCCTCAGGGGTACGTGCTCAGTCCCCTCCTGTACTCCCTGTTCACCCATGACTGCATGGCCAGGCACTACTCCAACACCATCATTAAGTTTTCTGACGACACAACAGTGGTAGGCCTGATCACAGACAACGATGAGACAGCCTATAGGGAGGAGGTCAGAGACCTGGCCGTGTGGTGCTAGGATAACAACCTCTCCCTCAACGTGACCAAGACAAAGGAGATGATTGTGGACGACAGGAAAAAAAAGAGGACTGAGCACGCCCCCATTCTCATCGACGGGGCTGTAGTGGAACAGGTTGAGAGCTTCAAGTTCCTTGGTGTCCACATCACCAACAAACTATCATAGTCCAAACACACCAAGACAGTCGTGAAGAGGGCATGACAAAGACTATTCCCCCTCAGGAGACTGAAAAGATTTGGCATGGGTCTTCAGATCCTCAAAAAGTTCTACAGCTGCACCATCGAGAGTATCCTGACTGGTTGCATCACCGCCTGGTATGGCAACTGTTCGGCCTCCGACCGCAAGGGACTACAGAGGGTAGTGCGTACGGCCCAGTACATCACTGGGGCCAAGCTTCCTGCCATCCAGGACCTCTATACCAGGCGCTGTCAGAGGAAGGCCCTCAAAATTGTCAAAGACTCCAGCCACCCTAGTCATAGACTGTTCTCTCTGCTACCGCACGGCAAGCGGTACTGGAGCGCCAAGTCTAGGTCCAAAATACTTCTCAACAGCTTCTACCCCCAAGCCATAAGACTCCTGAACAGCTAATCATGGCTACCCAGACTATTTGCACTGCCCCCCCACCCCATCTTTTTACGCTGCTGCTACTCTGTTAATTATTTATGCATAGTCACTTTAACTCTACCCACATGTCCATATTACCTCAACTACCTCAACTAGCCGGTGCCCCTGCACATTGACTCTGCACCGGTACCCCCTGTATATAGCCTCCCTACTGTTATTTTATTTTTGCTCTTTTTTTCTCAACACTTTTTTTGTTGTTGTTGTTTTATTTTACTTTTTTATTAAGAAATAAATGCACTGTTGGTTAAGGGCTTGTAAGTAAGCATTTCACAGTAATGTCTACACCTGCTGTATTCGGCGCATGTGGCAAATACAATTTGATTTGACTTGATTTGAATATACTGGCCACTGAGTGTAGAGAGACCACCCATCAGGTTCACAGTGCAGTTTTCCTTTATCTGCAGTTGATTGAAGATGATCTGATCAGATTATTAAATTTTTTAAGAGATAGGTCAGTGGAGATGACAGGAAATAAATGGTATTTAAGTCAAATGGCAGCGCTAGAGCAAACAGGCCACATTTTAATATGATACAATATGATACAATATACCTTATTGTCCATTTACATGGAAATTCATTTTGTAAAGTTAGCATACAAACACACAAAAACAATACACTATAATACGTGCAGTACGGAAAACACCGGAAAGTTACAAGTTAATGCAGAAGTATTCACAGTCTCTGCCGTCTACTGTCTGACCATGTATTGGCCCTACATCTATCCTCTGTCCCACTGTTCAGCAGCCTGATAATAATAGTGAACTGCATCCTGAGGTGTGTTTGTATCAGAGGAGAGGCGGGCAGGGCCAAACAGGAAGTGACCAGAGGGCAGGGCCAAACAGGAAGTGACCAGAGGGCAGGGCCAAACAGGAAGTGACCAGAGGGCAGGGCCAAACAGGAAGTGACCAGAGGGCAGGGCCAAACAGGGAGTGACCAGAGGGCAGGGCCAAACAGGAAGTGACCAGAGGGCAGGGCCAAACAGGGAGTGACCAGAGGGCAGGGCCAAACAGGAAGTGACCAGAGGGCAGGGCCAAACAGGGAGTGACCAGAGGGCAGGGCCAAACAGGAAGTGACCAGAGGGCAGGGCCAAACAGGAAGTGACCAGAGGGCAGGGCCAAACAGGGAGTGACCAGAGGGCAGGGCCAAACAGGGAGTGACCAGAGGGCAGGGCCAAACAGGAAGTGACCAGAGGGCAGGGCCAAACAGGAAGTGACCAGAGGGCAGGGCCAAACAGGGAGTGACCAGAGGGCAGGGCCAAACAGGAAGTGACCAGAGGGCAGGGCCAAACAGGGAGTGACCAGAGGGCAGGGCCAAACAGGGAGTGACCAGAGGGCACTCCCAAATGGCACCCTATTCCTCCTTCCAAATGGCACCCTATTCCTCCTTCCAAATGGCACCCTATTCCTCCTTCCAAATGGCACCCTATTCCTCCTTCCAAATGGCACCCTATTCCTCCTTCCAAATGGCACCCTATTCCTCCTTCCAAATGGCACCCTATTCCTCCTTCCAAATAGCACCCTATTCCCTACATAGTGCACTACTGTTGACCAGGGCCCTTCAACAGCTCCGGCCTCCAGATAAAAGGTACAGTGGCTTGCGAAAGTATTCACCCCCCTTGGCATTTTTCCTATTTTGTTGCCTTACAACCTAGAATTAAAAAATTGATTTTTTGGGGGGGTTGTATCATTTGATTACACAACATGCCTACCACTTTGAAGATGCAAAATAAAAAAAATTGTGAAACAAACAACAAATAAGACAAAAAAACTTGAGCGTGCATAACTATTCACCCCCCCCTAAGTCAATTATTTGTAGAGCCACCTTTTGCAGCAATTACAGCTGCAAGTCTCTTGGGGTATGTCTCTATAAGCTTGGCACATCTAGCCACTGGGATTTTTGCCCATTCTTCAAGGCAAAGCTGCTCCAGCTCCTTCAAATTGGATGGGTTCCGCTGGTGTACAGCAATCTTTAAGTCATACCACAGATTCTCAATTGGATTGAGGTCTGGGCTTTGACTAGGCCATTCCAAGACATTGAAATATATCCGCTTAAACCACTCAAGTGTTGCTTTAGCAGTATGCTTAGGGTCATTGTCCTGCTGGAAGGTAAACCTCCATCCCAGTCTCAAATCTCTGGAAGACTGAAACAGGTTTCCCTCAAGAATTTCCCTGTATTTAGCACCATCCATTATTCATTAAATTCTGACCAGTTTCCCAGTCCAAAGATATACAAAGACCTTGAGCATTTTCTCCATTGGCAAACTGTAATCAGGGGAGGGATCTATAGTGCCATGCAAAATTATTCAGACCCATTGGATTTCTTCACATTGTATTGTGTTACAAAGTGGGATTAAAATGTATATAATTGTCTTTTTTTTTTGGTCAACAATCTACACAAAATACTCTGTGATGTCAAAATGGAAGAACATTTATATATTTTTTAAAAGATGAATACAAATGTAATAACTAAAATATAGTCGTTGCATAAGTATTCAGCTCCCTGAGTCAATACATGTTGGAATCACCTTTGGCAGCGATTACAGCTGTGAGTAAGTCTATAAGAGCTTTGCAATATTGACCCATTATTCTTTTTTTATTCTTCAAGCATGTTTGGGATCATGGCTAGACAGACATTTTCAGTCTTGTTTCAGTCAGTTTTTCAAGAAGAGTTACGTCAAACTGTAACTTTGCAACTCAGTAACATTCACCGTCTTCTTGGTAAGCAATTCTAGTGTAGATTTGGCCTTGTGTTTTAGGTTATTGTCCTGCTGAAAGGTGAATTCCTCTCCCAGTCTCTGGTGTAAAGCAGACTGAAGCAGGTTTTCCTCTAGGATTTTGCCTGTGCTTAGCTCCATCCCGTTACTTTTTATCCTGAAAAACTCCCTAGTCCTTGCCGATGACAAGCATACCCATAACATGATGCAGCCACCACCATGCTTGGAAATAAGGAGGCAGTTACTCAGTGACATGTTGTGTTGGATTTGCCCCAAACATAAGGCTTTGAATTTATGCCAAAGGGTGTATTCCTTTGCTGTGTTTTTGCAGTATTACTTTAGTGCCTTGTTGCAAACAGGATGCATTTTTATTCTGTACAGGCTTCCTTCTTTTCACTCTGTCATTTAGGTTAGTATTGTGGAGTAACTACAATGTTGTTGATCCATCCTCAGTTTTCTCCTATCACAGCCATTAAACTCTGTAGCTTTAAAAAAAAAAAAAAAACACCAATAGCCTCATGGTAACATCCCTGAGCAGTTTCATTCCTGTCCTGCAGCTCAGTTCAGAAGCATAATTATTAACTTGACCATGCTTAAAGAGATATTCAATGTCTGATTTGTTATTGCTACCCATCTACCAATCACTGCCCTTCTTTATGAGGCTTTCGAAAAGCTCCCTGGTCTTTGTAGTTGAATCTGTGCTTGAAATTCAATGCTTGACTGAGGGACCTTACATATGTTGTATGTATGGTGGACAGAGGAAGAGTTAGTCATTAGTGAAAAATCATGTCAACCCCTATTATTTAACACAGAGTGAGTCCATGTAATTTACGTGATTTGTTAAGCCACATTTGACCACTGAACTAGTTTATTCTTGCCTAAACAAAGGGGCTGAATACTTAGATCACGACTATATTTTTGTTATGATGTTTTTATTTATTAAATAAATTAACAAAATCTTCCACTTTGATATTAGAGTATTTTGTGTAGATTGTTGACAGAAAAAGCCAATTAAATACATTTTTATCTCACTTTGTAACACAATAAAATGTGAAGACATCCAAGGGCCCTTTGCAAGGCGTTTTAAGAAAATGTGCTAATCACACCCTTTTAGTATGTCATACATTTGAGGATTCCATTGATCATGTGGTGTCTAAATCCAAAGTGTCAGTTGATGTTAGTCAATTTAAATGAAGTGAAATAACATTGTGAGCAAAATTATTAATCATATCACTTTAGTAAATAATTTTTTAAAGGCTTGATGACCTTAGATTTGAGCATTTGTGGCCTCCATTTCAGAAAATCCTAATTTACCTAAAATGTGTCATTGGTGTTACCGTCAATGGTGTTACCATCATTGGTGTTACCATCAACTAGAATAATAAAGTTACTTTTTTTCCAAAATATCATGCCCATATGCCACTGTAATTCAAGAACGACCCAACACTTTTTACTGTAAACGAAGTCCAGTGAGCTCAAGGTTACTATGAGCTACATCCCAACTCGAGCCCCCCGGCCCGATACCTGGAACTGAGAATCCAGAAAAACGCATGTCAAACATTTTATAAATTGATTTGCATTTTAATGAGGGAAATAAGTATTTGACCCCTCTGCTACTTCTCAGAAAGTATTAAACTGTCAAGAGGAGTAAGACAGGGTTGTCCACTATCGGCATATCTATTTATCATGGCCATCGAAATGTTAGCTATTAAAGTCAGATCCAACAATAATATCAAGGGGTAATTGTACGCTGATGATTCATGCTTTCTTTTAAATGCACAATTATGATCCCTCCACAGCCTCATAGAGGATCTGGATACTTTTTCTAACCTCTCTGGATTACAACCAAATTATGATAAGTGTACTATATTACGTATTGGATCACTAAAAAACACAACTTTTACATTGCCATGTAGTTGACCAATAAAATGGTCTGACGGTGAAGTGGACATACTCGGTATACATATCCTGAAAGAAAGAAATGATCTTACTACAATACATTTTTATAGAAAGTTAGCAAAAATAGATAAGATCTTGCTACCATGGAAAGGACAATACCTGTCTATTTGTGGACAAATCACCCTGATTAACTCTTTAGTCATATCTCAGTTTACCTGTTTACTGATGGTCTTGCCTACACCTAGCAACCTATTTTTTATACAAGCAAAACAAATGTATTAAAAACAAAAAACTGAAATACCTTATTTACATAAGTATTCAGACTCTTTGCTGTGAGACTCGAAATTGAGCTCAGTTTCCACTGATTTTTCTACAACTTGATTGGACATGATTAGGAAAAGCACACACCTGTCTATATAAGGTCCCACAGTTGATAGGGCATGTCAGAGCAAAAACCAAGCCATGAAGTCGAAGGAATTGTCCGTAGAGCTCCGAGACAGGATTGTGTCAAGGCACAGATCTGGGGAAGGGTACTAAAAAATGTCTGCAGCATTGAACATCCCAAAGAACACAGTGGCCTCCATCATTCTTACATGGAAGAAGTTTGGAACCACCAAGACTCTTCCTAGAGCTGGCCGCCCGGCCAAACTGAGCAATCAGGGGAGAAGGGCCTTGGTCAGGGAGGTGATCAAGAATCCGATGGTCACTCTGACAGAGCTCTAGAGTTCCTCTGTGGAGATGGGAGAACCTTCCAGAAGGACAACCATCTCTGCAGCACTCCACCAATCAGGCCTTTATGGTAGAGTGGCCAGATGGAAGCAAGTCCTCAGTAAAAGGCACATGAGGCTGTAACGTAACAAAATGTGGAAAAAGTCAAGGTGTCTGAATACTTTCCGAATGCACTGTATATGTGTACACATGTATATATATACAGTGAGGGAAAAAAGTATTTGATCCCCTGCTGATTTTGTACGTTTGCCCACTGACAAAGAAATGATCAGTCTATAATTTTTATGGTAGTTTTATTTGAACAGTGAGAGACAGAATAACAACAACAAAAATCCAGAAAAATGCATGTCAAAAATGTTATAAATTGATTTGCATTTTAATGAGGGAAATAAGTATTTGACCCCCTCTCAATCAGAAAGATTTCTGGCTCCCAGGTGTCTTTTATACAGGTAACGAGCTGAGATTAGGAGCACACTCTTAAAGGGAGTGCTCCTAATCTCAGTTTGTTACCTGTATAAAAGACACCTGTCCACAGAAGCAATCAATCAATCAGATTCCAAACTCTCCACCATGGCCAAGACCAAAGAGCTCTCCAAGGATGTCAGGGACAAGATTGTAAACCTACACAAGGCTGGAATGGGCTACAAGACCATCTCCAAGCAGCTTGGTGAGAAGGTGACAACAGTTGGTGCGATTATTCGCAAATGGGAAGAAACACAAAATAACTGTCAATCTCCCTTGGCCTGGGGCTCCATGCAAGATCTCACCTCGTGGAGTTGCAATGATCATGAGAACGGTGAGGAATCAGCCCAGAACTACACGGGAGGATCTTGTCAATGATCTCAAGGCAGCTGGGACCATAGTCACCAAGAAAACAATTGGTAACACACTACGCCGTGAAGGACTGAAATCCTGCAGCGTCCGCAAGGTCCCCCTGCTCAAGAAAGCACATATACAGGCCCGTCTGAAGTTTACCAATGAACATCTGAATGATTCAGAGGAGAACTGGGTGAAAGTGTTGTGGTCAGATGAGACCAAAATCGAGCTCTTTGGCATCAACTCAACTCGACGTGTTTAGAGGAGGAGGAATGCTGCCTATGACCCCAAGAACACCATCCCCACCGTCAAACATGGAGGTGGAAACATTATGCTTTGGGGGTGTTTTTCTGCTAAGGGGACAGGACAACTTCACCGCATCAAAGGGACGATGGACGGCGCCATGTACCATCAAATCTTGGGTGAGAACCTCCTTCCTTCAGCCAGGGCATTGAAAATGGGTCGTGGATGGGTATTCCAGCATGACAATGACCCAAAACACACGGCCAAGGCAACAAAGGAGTGGCTCAAGAAGAAGCACATTAAGGTCCTAGAGTGGCCTAGCCAGTCTCCAGACCTTAATCCCATAGAAAATCTGTGGAGGGAGCTGAAGGTTCGAGTTGCCAAACATCAGGCTCGAAACCTTAATGACTTGGAGAAGATCTGCAAAGAGGAGTGGGACAAAATTCCTCCTGAGATGTGTGCAAACCTGGTGGCCAACTACAAGAAACATCTGACCTCTGTGATTGCCAACAAGGATTTTGCCACCAAGTACTAAGTCATGTTTTGCATAGGGGTCAAATACTTATTTCCCTCATTAAAATGCAAATCAATTTATAACATTTTTGACATGTGTTTTTCTGGATTTTGTTGTTGTTATTCTGTCTCTCACTGTTCAAATAAACCTACCATTAAAATTATAGACTGATCATGTCTTTGTCAGTGGGCAAACGTACAAAATCAGCAGGGGATCAAATACTTTTTTCCCTCACTGTATATATATATATATATTTACAAAAATATATGGGGGATTGGAAATGATGCATACAATTACATTGATGGAATCTACAATCAATCTGCGCTGTTAAAGCTTATCTACCCCCTAAATATTAAAATTAAAATAAGTTGTCAATTTGTTGAGGTAAACTGAATAGATTTCACCCCATGCTTCCTGAAGCACCTCCCACAAGTTGGATTGACTTGATGGGCACTTCTTACGTACCATACGGTCAAGCTGCTCCCACAACAGCTCAATGTGGTTGAGATCCGGTGACTGTGCTGGCCACTCCATTATAGACAGAATACCAGCTGACTGCTTCTTCCCTAAATAGTTCTTGCATAGTTTGGAGCTGTGCTTTGGGTCATTGTCCTGTTGTAGGAGGAAATTGGCTCCAATCAAGTGCCATCCACAGGGTATGGCATGGCGTTGCAAAATGGAGTGATAGCCTTCCTTCTTCAAGATCCATTTTACCCTGTACAAATCTCCCACCATCACCATCACATTGCCTCCACCATGCTTGACAGATGGCATCAAGCACTCCTTCAGCATCTTTTCATTTGGTCTGCGTCTCACAAATGTTCTTCTTTGTGATCTGAACACCTCAAACTTCGATTAGTCTGTCCATAACACTTTTTTCCAATCTTCCTTTGTCCAGTGTCTGTGTTCTTTTGCCCATCTTAATCTTTTTTTTTTTATTAGCCAGTCTGAGATATGGCTTTTTCTTTGCAACTCTGCCTAGAAGGTCAACATCCCGGAGTCGCCTCTTCACTGTTGACATTGGGACTGGTGTTTTGCGGGTACTATTTAATGAAGCTGCCAGTTGAGGACCTGTGAGGCATCTGTTTCTCAAACTAGACACTCTAATGTATTTGTCCTCTTGCTCAGTTGTGCACCGGGGCCTCCCACTCCTCTTTCTATTCTGGTTAGAGCCAGTTTGCGCTGTTCTGTGAAGGGAGTAGTACACAGCGTTGTACGAGATCTTCAGTTTCTTGGCAATTTCTCACATGGAATAGCCTTCATTTCTCAGAACAAGAATAGACTGCCGAGTTTCAGAAGAAAGTTATTTGTTTCTGGCCATTTTTATCCTGTAATCGAACCCACAATTGCTGATGCTCCATATACTCAACTAGTCTCAAGAAGGCCAGTTTTATTGCTTCTTTAATCAGCACAACAGTTTTCAGCTGTGCTAACATAATTGCAAAAGGGTTTTCTAATGATCAATTAACCTTTTAAAATGATAAACTTGGATTAGCAAGCACAACGTGCCATTGGAACACAGGACTGATGGTTGCTGATAATGGGCCTCTGTACGCCTATGTAGATATTCCATTACAAATCAGCCTTTTCCAGCTACAATAGCCATTTACAACATTAACCATGTCTACACCGTATTTCTGATCAATTTGATGTTATTTTAATGGGAGAAAACAGGACATTTCTAAGTGACCCCAAACATTTGAACGGTAGTGTACATAGCAAAGTGGTCAGTGTGTGACCATGGCTACTAGTCTTTGAACACTGTGTGTGTGTGTGTGTGTGTGTGCGTGTATGTGTATTTCGTCCAGTCAGTGTGTGTACATAACACAGCTACTGGCGTGTGTTGCCATGGTTACTCAGACTAGTGCTATAGAGTCTCCAATAAGAACCCCATTCATAATCTGTTTAAGGTGTGTGTGTGTGTGTGTGTGTGTGTGTGTGTTCATATTTGTGTATGTGTGTGTGTGTGTGTGTGTTCATATGTGTGTATGTGTGTGTGTGTGTATGTGTGTATGTGTGTATGTGTGTGTGTGTGTGTGTGTGTGTTCATATTTGTGTATGTGTGTGTGTGTGTGTGTGTGTGTTCATATTTGTGTATGTGTGTGTGTGTGTATGTGTGTGTGTGTGTGTGTGTGTGTGTTCATATGTGTGTATGTGTGTGTGTGTGTGTGTGTGTGTGTGTGTGTTCATATTTGTGTATGTGTGTGTGTGTGTGTGTGTGTGTTCATATGTGTGTATGTGTGTGTGTGTGTGTGTGTGTGTGTTCATATTTGTGTATGTGTGTGTGTGTGTGTGTGTGTGTGTGTGTGTGTGTGTGTGTGTTCATATTTGTGTATGTGTGTGTGTGTGTATGTGTGTGTGTGTGTGTGTGTTCATATGTGTGTATGTGTGTGTGTGTGTGTGTGTGTGTGTGTGTGTGTGTGTGTGTGTGTGTGTGTGTGTGTGTGTGTGTGTGTGTGTGTGTGTGTGTGTCTATTTGTTTTAAAACATGTGAGCTGGTGGGGTTACTAAGGTTTGGTAGCTGCTGGCTGGGTGGTAGCATGAGAAACATACAGGTAACTGCAAAAGTAAATGAGGGACACAAAGTTTAATGAATGTAGGTGCTTCCACACAGGTGTGGTTCCTGAGTTAATTAAGAAATTAACATCCCATCATGCTTAGGGTCATGTATAAAAATGCTGGACAGGCCATTATTTTGGCTACCATGGATATGCCCCTCATAGGATGACGATGCCCCCATCCACAGGGTACGAGTGGTCACTGAATGGTTTGATGAGCATGAAAACCATATGCCATGGCCGTCTCAGTCAACAGATCTCAATTGAACACTTATGGGAGATTCTGGAGCGGCGCCTGAGACAGCGTTTTCCACCACCGTTAAACAGAACACCAAAATGATATAATTTCTCGTGGAAGAATGGTGTCGCATCCGTCCAATAGAGTTTCCAGACACTTGTAGAATGCGAAGGTGCATTGAAGCTGTTCTGGCTCGTGGTGGCCCAACGCCCTATTAAGACATTGTTGGTGTTTCTCTGTAGCTCAATTGGTAGAGCATGGCGCCGGAGGACGTCCTCCAACCTATCAGAGCTCTTGCAGCATGAACTGACATGTTGTCCACCCAATCAAAGGATCAGAGAAAGAATCTAGTACTGAAAGCATAAGCTACAGCTAGCTAGCACTGCAGTGCATAAAATGTGGTGAGTAGTTGACTCAAAGAGAGAGAAAGACAATAGTTGAACAAATTAATGAGAAGAAGCAGAGAGCAAGCTAGCTATTTTTATAACTTTCACTTACTTAGCTAGCTAATGCAGCTAGCTATTTTAGCCTACTCAAACAGAGAGGAATGCTATTTATGTTAGCTAGCTCACTAAGGCTATGCAACACTGGAACTCTTGCAAGTCAAGGTAAGCTTTCAGTGTTATTCATGTATTGCTAAACTGCTTGCTGTACACTGTACTGCATGATTGTATTCGTAGGTTACATTTACATTTTAGTCATTTAGCAGACGCTCTTATCCAGAGCGACTTTCAGTTAGTGAGTGCATACATTTTCATACTGGCCCCCCGTGGGAAACAAACCCACAACCCTGGCTTTGCAAGCGCCATGCTCTATCAACTGAGCTACAGGGGACAGGTTGTAGCAATCTCATGATGCGTATAGGGAAAAATTTTGAGTATCATGTAGTAGCCTAAACCTATCGATCTTACATTGAGCTGGGTGAATGGAATATGAATGACAGTCATCCAATATGCTGTAATAGAAATAAGTCCATGCTCATCAATAAATAAAAACATCCTCCCTCACCTTAAAACGGAAACGACCACCACTGGAATAGATCTACTGGTTACTCATGGTCCAGTCTTAGTGGGTCTATAGAGGGAATAGAGGTACAGTAGCTGGTCACTTCAGATGCCACATTTCTCCAATAACATTTAATTAAGCACTAAGTAGTAAATATTCGGTAAAAACAGAGTGGTTAACTTCTCTCTTTTCTTTCAACATTTCACTCAACATTGAAAATGAGGCTCCTATAATGTTGTTCCTGAATTATACACACGGGATACGTGAGACTTCTGCTTCCTTCAGAGGCCTTGGCTTTTGGCACAGATGGTAGAACAACTGGACGTGTTGAAACAAATCAATCAATAGATTTACACTCAGTGTATTATAAAGTCACAGATTCAGGAGTGGAACTGGAATCAGCCGGTTTAGGAATGGGTCTCTTATGACCCGGCTAATAAACACGTCCACTAAAGAAGGAAGAGGCTTTATTTATTTATTATTTTATTTATTTTATTTATTTGTTATAATTTATTATTTTTTCCCATTTTCTTATTTTTTATAATTTTTAGATTTTATTGATTTTATTGATTTTATTTATTTATTTAATTTTTGTTCTCTTTTTTTATTTTGAAAATTTAAAAATTATTTTATTGATTTTATTTATGTATATTTTTTTTGTATTTATATATATATTTTTTTTATATTTTTTTAATTAATATATTTTTTTATTTTTTTAAATATATATATATACATATTTTTTTTAATCTTTATTTAACCAGGTTAACCAGGTTAGCCAGTTGAGAACAAATGGCCAAGATAAAGCAAAGCAGTGCGATAAAAACAACAACACAGAGTTACATATGGGGTAAAACAAAACATAAAGTCAAAAAAATACAACAGAAAATATATATACAGTGTGTGCAAATGTAGCAAGTTATGGAGGTAAGGCAATAAATAGACCATAGTGCAAAATAATTACAATTTAGTATTAACACTGGAATGATAGATGTGCAAGAGATGATGTGCAAATAGAGATACTGGAGTGCAAATGAGCAAAATAAATAACAATATGGGAATGAGGTAGTTGGGTGGGCTAATTTCAGATGGGCTGTGTACAGGTGCAGTGATCGGTAAGGTGCTCTGACAACTGATGCTTAAAGTTAGTGAGGGAGATAAGAGTCTCCAGCTTCAGAGATTTTTGCAGTTCGTTCCAGTCATTGGCAGCAGAGAACTGGAAGGAATGGCGGCCAAAGGAGGTGTTGGCTTTGGGGATGACCAGTGAGATATACCTGCTGGAGTGCATACTACGGGTGGGTGTTGCTATGGTGACCAATGAGCTAAGGTAAGGCGGGGATTTGCCTAGCAGTGATTTATAGATGACCTGGAGCCAGTGGGTTTGGCGACGAATATGAAGCCAACAAGAGTGTACAGGTCACAGTGGTGGGTAGTATATGGGGCTTTGGTGACAAAACGGATGGCACTGTGATAGACTACATCCAATTTGCTGAGTAGAGTGTTGGAGGCTATTTTGTAAATGACATCGCCGAAGTCAAGGATCGGTAGGATAGTCAGTTTTACGAGGGCATGTTTGGCAGCATGAGTGAAGGAGACTTTGTTGCGAAATAGGAAGCCAATTCTAGATTTAACTTTGGATTGTAGATGCTTAATGTGAGTCTGGAAGGAGAGTTTACAGTCTAACCAGACACCTAGGTATTTGTAGTTGTCCACATACTCTATGTCAAACCCGCCGAGAGTAGTGATTCTAGTCGGGTGGGCGGGTGCCAGCAGCGTTCGATTGAAGAGCATGCATTTAGTTTTACTAGTGTTTAAGAGCAGTTGGAGGCTACAGAAGGAGTGTTGTATGGCATTGAAGCTCGTTTGGAGGTTTGTTAACACAGTGTCCAATGAAGGGCCAGATGTATACAAAATGGTGTCGTCTGCGTAGAGGTGGATCTGAGAGTCACCAGCAGCAAGAGCGACATCATTGATATACACAGAGAAAAGAGTCGGCCTTAGAATTGAACCCTGTGGCACCCCCATAGAGACTGCCATAGGTCCAGACAACAGGCCCTCCGATTTGACACATTGAACTTTATCTGAGAAGTAGTTGGTGAACCAGGTGAGGCAGTCATTTGAGAAACCAAGGCTATTTAGTCTGCCAATAAGAATGCGGTGGTTGACAAAGTCGAAAGCCTTGGCCAGGTTGATGAAGACGGCTGCACAGTACTGTCCATTATCGATCGCGGTTATAATATCGTTTAGGACCTTGAGCGTGGCTGAGGTGCACCCATGCCCAGCTCGGAAACCGGATTGCATAGCGGAGAAGGTAAGGTGGGATTCGAAATGGTCGGTGATCTGTTTGTTAACTTGGCTTTCAAAAAATTTTGAAAGGCAGGGCAGGATGGATATAGGTCTGTAACAGTTTGGATCTAGAGTGTCACCCCCTTTGAAGAGGGGGATGACCGCGGCAGCTTTCTAATCTCTGGGGATCTCAGACGTTACGAAAGAGAGGTTGAACAGGCTAGTAATAGGGGTTGCGACAATTTCGGCTGCTAATTTTAGAAAGAAAGGGTCCAGATTGTCTAGCCCAGATAATTTGTAGGGGTCCAGATTTGCTGCTCTTTCAGAACATCAGCTGTCTGAATTTGTGTGAAGGAGAAGCGGGGGGGGGGGCATGAGCAAGTCGCAGTGGAGGGTGCAGAGCTGGTGGCCGGGGTAGTGGTAGCCAGGTGGAAAGAATGGCCAGCCGTAGCAAAATGCTTGTTGGAAATCTCGATTATTGTAGATTTATCGGTGGTGATAGTGTTTCCTAGCCTCAGTGCAGTGGGCAGCTGGGAGGAGGTGCTCTTATTCTCCATGAACTTTACAGTGTCCCAAAACGTTTTGGAGTTAGTGCTACAGGATGCAAATTTCTGTTTGAAAAAGCTAGCCTTTGCTTTCCTAACTGCTTGTATATATTGGTTCCTAACTTCCCTGAAAAGTTGCATATCGCGGGGGCTATTCGATGCTAATGCAGTACGCCACAGGATGTTTTTGTGCTGGTCAAGGGCAGTCAAGTCTGAGGAGAACCAGGGGCTATATCTGTTCTTAGTTCTGAATTTTTTGAATGGGGCATGCTTATTTAAGATTGAGAGGAAAAAACTTATAAAGAACAACCAGGCATCCTCTACTGACGGAATGAGATCGATATCCTTCCAGGATACCTGGGCCAGGTCAATTAGGAAGGCCTGCTCGCTAAAGTGTTTTAGGGAGCGTTTGACAGTGATGAGGGGTGGTCGTTTGACCGTGGACCCATTACGGACGCAGGCAATAGGGCAGTGATCGCTGAGATCCTGGTTGAAGACAGCGGAGGTGTATTTAGTGGGTAAGTTAGTCAGGATGATATCTATGAGGGTGCCCATGTTTACGGATTTAGGGTTGTACCTGGTAGGTTCCTTGATAATTTGTGTGAGATTGAGGGCATCTAGTTTGGATTGTAGGATGGCCGGGGTGTTAAGCATATCCCAGTTTAGGTCACCAAGCAGTACGAACTCTGAGGATAGATGGGGGGCAATCAGTTCACATATGGTGTCCAGGGCACAGCTCGGGCTGAGGGGGGTCTGTAGCAAGCGGCAACAGTGAGAGACTTATTTCTGGAAAGGTGGATTTTTAGAAGTAGGAGCTCAAACTGTTTGGGTACAGACCTGGATAGTATGATAGAGCTCTGCAGGCTATCTCTACAGTAGATTGCAACTACACCCCCTTTGGCAGTTCTATCTAGACGGAAAATGTTGTAGTTGGGGATGGAAATTTCAGAATTTTTGGTGGCATCCTAAGCCAGGATTCAGACACTGCTAGAACATCAGGGTTGGCGGAGTGTGCTAACGCAGTGAATAACTCAAACTTAAAGCTATTTGAGCTATTTGAGGCAGTTTGAGAGGGACTTGGGGCTCTACAGTGAAATTGTATAATAAGAACTAACTGGAACAGCAATAGGCAAGGCATATTGACATGGGAGAGCGGCATAAAGCAATTACAGGTGTTATTCGAGAGAGCTAAGACAACAACTGGTAATGGCGATAAAGTTTGGGCTGAGGCTAAACAGAATAAACAGGACAGGGTACCGTGTAAAGGAACAGTCCAGCAGGCATCAGCTGTGCAGCTGAGTGATCATAAGGTCCAGTGAACAGCAATATGTGAGTCCGAGAGCAGTTCGAAATTGGTGCTACAGCACAGGCGAGCAGGAATGCACGGCTGATTGATTGCGTGTGCTAGCGGGCCGGGGCTAGCAGATGGATCTTCGTGGTCGTCGCAACGGGAAGCCTGTTGAAACCACATCGGACGATTACGTCGGCAGACCAGTCGTGATGGATCGGCGGGGCTCCGTGTCGACAGTAGCGGCATGACATCTTGGTCTATATGCTTAAGGGCTGCGGGGAATTCTTTAAAGACCAGTTCTGCATGCATGTTTGAGCCATAAAGTGGTTAATTATAGGTTGTAACGAAGTAAACCCTTCGACGTGTTCAGCCCCAGGCCTCTATGTTGAGCTGACGTAAGAGCTAGTCAGGGCTTTAACTTAGACTTTATTAAAGTCATTGAGAATACGTTCTCTTTTATAATAATGACCAAGGAGGAGCAATGAAGGATAGACATTGAATAAAGACATTTGTTTAGGGTTAGAGAGCGATAAAGTAGAACCCCTACTGCCTCTTTAGCCCACTAGAACTTTCTTAGAAAATATGAAATATTAAAATGCATCCACTGATTTCGGACTTAATCAGGTTTTAAAAGGAAAGAAAAGTTCATGGGGGTCGTGACACTATTTGGGACTAATGTGTCATCATGTAGTGACTGGTCAGTGTCGCTCAGGGACGAATCCCAACTCCCACTCCACCGGTCGAATGTCACTTTGTGACAGGAGTCAAGAGGAGTTGTGTACTTTAGTTGATCGGACAAAGTGAAAAATCGGAGAAACGGAAGAAAGGAAAAAGTTAAAAAATCTGACATGGGGAAGTTAGGATCCATCCCTTCACGTGATTGGTTATTTAATTGTCATCTGACTGTCCTGTCTCGCATGAGTCTGAATGGCAGTAAAATAACTCAGGGCTAAGATTAGTGCTTGCTTACGGCTGTCCATCGATGTGCATGACTAGTATTTAGCGTGCTGGCCTGTGGCCTTCTGTGGAGGTCTAGAGGGCGTCATGGCTACTCAGGTGACAGTGAGTGAGGACACCTAGGGCGCATCGCCTCCTATAATAAGCCAGCCACGCAGGACACTTTGGAGGGGGCAGAGAGAGTCAACGTGCCAAAGATAGCTACACATCCCAGCCATTAGAGATAATGTGTGGGGTGGAATTCAGTGATGTCTGGTAACCCGTCTGAGTAAGACAGTCATATCTTACTATAAGAGCATGCTAACCTGGTTAGGTGGTGCATATGTGCTCGTAAGCCAGTCATGTGATCATGTGCAGCTTCGTAAGCCAGTCGTATGAGTATTTTTAGCCAGTCAAAAGAGCTTCGTAACCTGGTCATATGGGCTTCGTAACCTGGTCATATGAGCTTCGTAACCTGGTCATATGAGCTTCGTAACCTGGTCATATGAGCTTCGTAACCTGGTCATATGGGCTTCGTAACCTGGTCATATGAGCTTCGTAAGCCAGTCATATGAGTATTTTTAGCCAGTCAAAAAGAGCTTCGTAACCTGGTCATATGGGCTTCGTAACCTGGTCATATGGGCTTCGTAACCTGGTCATATGGGCTTCGTAACCTGGTCATATGAGCTTCGTAACCTGGTCATATGAGCTTCGTAAGCCAGTCATATGAGTATTTTTAGCCAGTCAAAAAGAGCTTCGTAACCTGGTCATATGAGCTTCGTAACCTGGTCATATGAGCTTCGTAACCTGGTCATATGGGCTTCGTAACCTGGTCATATGGGCTTCGTAACCTGGTCATATGAGCTTCGTAACCTGGTCATATGAGCTTCGTAACCTGGTCATATGGGCTTCCTAAGCCAGTCATATGAGCATCGTTAACCAGTCATAAGGCCATTGTAACAATCATATGAGCTTCGTATGTGTTGATAACTACAGGTCGACGCTGGTACACAGCAGGACACATGGGGGTGTTGGTTGTGTGTTTGTGAACATTTCTGTTAAAAAAACAAATATGTTATACCTCAGGCTGGAATAAAATTGACAGGCTCTGGTTTTAAGTAGTGTACTAAATAGAGAATAGGATGTAATTTGGGACGTAGTTTACCGGGTTTGTCCATTCATCTGATCCAGTGGTTTCAAAACGCAGAGCTGCTCTCCAGACAGTCGCCGTTTCATTCCATATGAACTCTACTGCCCCCTCCTGGCGAAGATATGTAATGGACACACTGCGGTGGAGTGGTGAAATACTGGGAGAAGAGAGACGACGAGGAGAACAAGGAAGATGGTAACCAGAGAGGTGGAGGAAGTGGAGGAGGAGGAGGAGGAGGAGGAGGAGGAAGAGAGTGAGCACTCTTAAGAGAGAGAAAGGGCAAGAGAGGGAAGGAGAGGAGTGCGAGAAAAGAGGAAAGGGAATGTCTCACTGGAATAGAGGGCAGAGGAGGATAGGTTCCAAGTTTTATTAGTCGTATGTTCGGGATACGCATGGGATACATCGTTCAACAACATGCTGACTTGCAGGTTCCTTCTCGACAACAACAATAAGAAATAATAAAATATAAGATTACGAAGATAAAGTAAACGGCTCAGTAGAATAGAATACATTTTTTAGCGTAAGTATAATACAGGAAGGCACAATCTATAGTCCCAATATTTACATGTGTATTGGGTAAAGAGGGGGAAGGGGGGGGGGTCATTTCAATCATAGAAGTATAATTAATAGAATGGACCTATCCATTCAGACCACTGCAATTTAGCCGGTACACCATTGACATTTCAATTCGAATTTACATTTTTACTTCTAATTACTACAACAAAGATGGCCGCCGATCCTCCCACTGTTGAATGTCAACTGAAATCATCAAGCCTATTCTATTCTATATATATTTCTCTGATTTCAACAGGTTTCCTGTGGAGGATTGACAGTATCATTTAAAACAACAGATATTCCCATTCAAGTCAACGTTCTCTGTGTGAACCTCCAACCATCTTTGTTGGTACCATTTGAAAATAGAAAACGTGTCATTTTATTCCCATTTTTAGTACATGTATCAGCCAAAACATGACACCCTGTATTCTAGAGCGTGTTGCGTCTCAACCGATGGGGGGCACAAACACCTCAGATGATGTAAAAATATGGTCTAATATGAAAAAAATATAATTTATGTTAAAAGTTTTATTAAAAAACATTTGTTTCCAGAAATTATAAAATAGTTTGACAACCCTGTTTGTAACCTTTTAAATGATATTAATATCAACCGTTTATCCTTTCCAGTGTGCAAAGCTGTCATCAAGGCAAAGGGTGGCTATTTCAAGAATCTCAATGTACAATATATTTTGATTTGTTTAACACTTTTTTGGTTACTGCATGTGTTATTTCATAAGTTTGATGTCTTCCCTACTTTTCTACAATGTAGAAAATATAAAAAATAAAGAGAAACCCTTGAATTAGTGTCCAAACTTTTGACTGGTACTGTATATACAGAAGTATGTGGACACACTTTCAAATTGGTGAATTCAGCTATTTCAGCCACACCCGTTGCTGACAGGTGTATAAAATCGAGCACACAGCTATACAATCTCCATTGACAAACATTGGCAGTAGAATGGCCTTACTGAAGAGCTCAGTGACTTTCAACGTGGCACCATCATACGCCGACTGCGAGCCAGGCCTAATCACCCAACATCAGTGCCAGAACTCACTAATGCTCTTGTGGCTGAATGGAAGCAAGTCCCTGCAGCAATGTTCCAACATCTAGTGGAAAGCCTTCCCAGAAGAGTGGAGGCTGTTATAGCAGCAAAGGGGGGGGGACCAACTCCATATTAATGCCCATGATTTTGGAATGAGATGTTCGACGAGCAGGTGTCCACATACTTTTGGTCATGTAGTGTATTTCGAGATGAGCTGAAGCTGCAGCGAGAGGGGAAAAATGGTCATATCAATATTTAAAATGTTGACGTTTCTGAAGTTATATTTGGCTGTAAAGGCTAGCATGGCGGACAAAAAGTAGCTAGCCACAATGAGGTTTGTTTTGAGAAAAGTCTAACTAGCTAGCTACTAGATAGTTACATTTATCTCACGATTACAAAGCCAACCAACATTTTATAAAAACAGCATATTATTGACCTAAACGGTTAGCTGTGTTAGCCCAGTCGCTAGCTTATCCAGGGTCAGTGACACATAGGGGCAACCATGTACTGTTGCATTGTAACTATGGGAACAACTGAAATCATTTTTTGCAAGCAACATTGCTAAATAAAATGAACCTCATCGGATTGGAGATCTTACAACCAGACAAACAGGAAATGTTCATTTGAGAAACACAGACCCGTTAGAGACAGAAGCCCTTCCCCTCTTTATTGCAGGATTGTGATTAATCGACATTGACGCTAGTTCATTTTGAATAATAGTTTAACAATTAAAACAAGTTTAAACACTTCACTTCAAATAATTAACACTTCGTCACTTCAAAATGTACAAATAATCTAACTGGTATGTGAAGATTAGACATCGTAGTCTAAACGACAATAGTAGTAACAAGTAGGTTATTATTACTAAAAACATAATTTTAGGTGAAAAAAAAAAAAAAACTCCATAACACTTACCTCGCTCCACTGATCCCTGATCTACTGGGTGAGCAGACTTCTGTTCCAGCACAGCAATAGCACACTTGATTATCAACTCATTAGATTTTGATAAGTTAAATCAGATGTGTTATTGCTGGGCTGAAACAGAACCCTGCACACCCAGCAGACCTCCAGCAGGGTTGGCCTGCTCCAATTCTAATAGGTTTATACATTGTGTGTGATGTTTAAGTGTAGTTTTTTGTATACAACATTTGCTAACATAAGGTAGGCCTACACATTTAACCAATGGCAAACAGGACATACACTTAGTCTCTTGGGACATTCATTGGGACCCTCCCTCTATCATCTGCTAACAGGGTTTCACAGCTTTCCATATTTGAGAACAGAAAATGTCACAAAGAAGCAGGCTTCGTTATACTCAAATTAGATAGCACTGAATATTATGTTGCTATTATCTCTCTGTTCTCAAGGTTTTCCCCTCTGGGGACTGGAGAATTTGTCATAATGTCCTCCCACAAAATGACCCCCCCTGTCCAGTAGCCTGCACTCTCCCTTTACTGACAGCTGGAGGTGCAATTTCACCCTCTTCCATGGCTGTTATCTACAAATGCATTTGGAGACCGTTTTCTATTTACAATGATTAAATCAATATAGATAGCTAATAGGAAGTTAGCTAGCTGGTGACATTTAATTCACTTAGCTAAACAGTGTGTAAAGTTAGCTAGCTAACTAATAATACATTGTTTAGTTTAAAAAATTTTTTAAAACATGTATTTACTTACTTGAATAGGTTCTCCCACTGCCTCCGTTTTTTGGGGTCCTTTAATACAAACGCGGTTTTGAACGTGTTGTGACGTTTGACTGTCGGCCACACCGTTTAAAATATTTTCTCAGGTATGAATGAGCGAGGTGGAAGGGCGGAAAATAGAGTAATTGTGTTTGAAGTGGAGTACAGGGCTTAGCATGTCTCTCGAGGAGACTAAAAATACACTTTGGCTTGGAAAAGTTTAATATTTTCAGAAGGAGTCAGATAATTGGTTAAGGGAGGAGGATTGCAGGCAAAAGAGAGAGGAGGTTGAAAAGACTGAGGGAGGCAGATGGGTTTGGGTAATAACAAGGGAGAGGGTACGTCGAGGAAGGTGACGGACACCAGTTCGAGTTCTGGAGGTGAAATGGAAGGGACAGACTGAAATGGTCCACCCACGCAGACAGTGTGGTGAAGAAGGCGCAACAGAGCCTCTTCAACCTCAGGAGGCTGAAGAAATTTGACTTGGCACCTAAAACCCTCACAAACTTTTACAGATGCACAATTGAGAGCATCCTGTCAGGCTGTATCACCGTCTTGTACGGCAACTGTACCGCCCGCAATCGCAGGGCTCTCCAGAGGGTGGCGCGGTCTGCCGAACGCATTTATCTCCCGAGTGGCGCAGTGGTCTAAGGCACTGCATCGCAGTGCTAGCTGTGCCACTAGAGATCCTGGTTCGAATCCAGGCTCTGTCGTAGCTGGCCGTGACCGGGAGACCCATGGGGCGGCGCACAATTGGCCCAGCGTCGTCCAGGGTAGGGGAGGGAATGGCCAGCAGGGATGTAGCTCAGTTGGTAGAGCATGGCGTTTGCAACGCCAGGGTTGTGGGTTCGATTCCCACGGGGGGCCAGTATGAAAAAATAAAAAAATATGTATGCACTCACTAACTGTAAGTCGCTCGGGATAAGAGCGTCTGCTAAATGACTAAAATGTAAATGTAAATTACCGGGGGCAAACTACCCGCCCTCCAAGACACCTACAGCACCCGATGTCACAGGAAGGCCAAAAAGATCATCAAGAACATCAACCACCCGAGCCACTGCCTGTTCACCCCGCTATCATCCAGAAGGCGAGGTCAGTATAGGTGCATCAAAGATGGGACCGAGAGAATGAAAAACAGCTTCTATCTCAAGGCCATCAGACTGTTAAACAGCCATCACTAGCACATTAGAGGCTGCTGCTGCCTATTGAAATCACTGGCCACTTTAAGAAATGGAACACTAGTCACTTTAATAATGTTTACATATCTTGCACTACTCATCTCATATGTATATACTGCATTCTATTCTATAATATTCTACTGTATCTTAGTCCATGCCGCTCTGTCATTGCTTGTCCATATATGTATATATTCTTAAATTCCATTCCTTACTAGATTTGTGTGTATTGGGTATATGTTGTGAAATTGTAAGATATTACTGCACTGTCGAAGCTAGAAGCACAAGCATTTCGCTACACCTGTTACAGTGGGGGAAAACAAGTATTTAGTCAGCCACCAATTGTGCAAGTTCTCCCACTTAAAAAGATGAGAGAGGCCTGTAATTTTCATCATAGGTACACGTCAACTATGACAGACAAAATGAGAAAAACAAATCCAGAAAAATCACATTGTAGGATTTTTTAATGAATCTATTTGCAAATTATGGTGGAGAATAAGTATTTGGTCACCTACAAACAAGCAGTGAAGAAAGTAGAGGAGGATGGGTCAAGGGTCAAGGGTCAAGGGTCAAGGGTCAAGGTTCAGATGATCCCTGTGAATATTAGATCTGTGCCAGCACAGAGGGATGGGCCAATGAGTGATATATGCTTCAGTAAAGTTGGCTTCTTAGCGTTCATAGCAATGGTTATCAACTGTACATCAGCAGAAATGGAACGTACAGTGGCTTGCGAAAGTATTCACCCCCCCTTGGCATTTTTCCTATTATGTTGCCTTACATCCAGGAATTAAAATTGATTTTGGGGGGGTTTGTATCATTTCATTTACACAACATTGACTTTGAAGATGCAAAATATTTTTTTATTGTGAAACAAACAAGAAATAAGACAAAAAAAACTGAAAACTTGAGCGTGCATAACTATTAACCACCCCTAAGTCAATACTTTGTAGAGCCACCTTTTGCAGCAATTACAGCTGCAAGTCTCTTGGGGTATGTCTCTATAAGCTTGGCACATCTAGCCACTGGGATTTTTGCCCATTCTTCAAGGCAAAACTGCTCCAGCTCCTTCAAGTTGGATGGGTTCCGCTGGTGTACAGCAATCTTTAAGTCATACCACAGATTCTCAATCGGATTGAGGTCTGGGCTTTGACTAGGCCATTCCAAGACATTTAAATGTTTCCCCTCAAACCACTCTAGTGTTGCTTTAGCAGTATGCTTAGGGTCATTGTCCTGCTGGAAGATAAACCTCCGTCCCAGTCTCAAATCTCTGGAAGATTGAAACAGGTTTCCCTCAAGGATTTCCCTGTATTTAGCGCCATCCATCATTCCTTCAATTCTGACCAGTTTCCCTGTCCCTGCCGATGCAAAACATCCCCACAGCATGATGCTGCCACCACCATGCTTCACTGTGGGGATGGTGTTCTCGGGGTGATGAGAGGTGTTCGGTTTGCGCCAGACATAGTGTTTTCCTTGATGGCCAAAAAGCTCAATTTTAGTCTCATCTGACCAGAGTACCTTCTTCCATATGTTTGGGGAGTCTCCCACATGGCTTTTGGCAAACACCAAACGTGTTTGCTTATTTTTTTCTTTAAGCAATGGCTTTTTCTGGCCACTCTTCCGTAAAGCCCAGCTCTGTGGATTGTATCTTCATGGTGCCGCTTGCTTGGTGGTGCCCCTTGCTTAGTGGTGTTGCAGACTCTGGGGCCTTTCAGAACAGGTGTATATATACTGAGATCATGTGACAGATCATGTGACACTTAGATTGCACACAGGTGGACTTTCTTTAACTAATTATGTGACTTCTGAAGGTAATTGGTTGCACCAGATATTATTTAGGGGCTTCATAGCAAAGGGGGTGAATAAATATGCACGCACCACTTTTCCGTTATTTAATTTTTTAAAATTTTTTTTTAAATTTTTTTCATTTCACTTCACCAATTTGGACTATTTTGTGTATGTCCATTACATGAAATCCAAATAAAAATTAATTAAATTAAATTACAGGTTGTAATGCAACAAAGTGGCGCAGTGGTCTAAGGCACTGCATCGCAGTGCTAGCTGTGCCACTAGAGATCCTGGTTCGAATCCAGGCTCTGTCGTAGCCGGCCGTGACCGGGAGACCCATGGGGCGGCGCACAATTGGTCCAGGGTAGGAGAGGGAATGGCCGGCAGGGATGTAGAGCATGGCGTTTGCAACGCCAGGGTTGTGGGTTCGATTCCCACGGGGGGCCAGTATGAAAAATAAAAAAATAATGTATGCACTCACTAACTGTAAGTCACTCTGGATAAGAGCGTCTGTAAAATAGGAAAAACGCCAAGTGGGATGAATACTTTTGCAAGGCACTGTAAGTCACAGAAAATAGATGTGTTGTGGGGTAGCATCAGACGGGGTTAAAGTAGTGGTATAAGGTGATGGGTTTTAATGAGTGTAGGGTTAGTTGGTAGGGTAATTAAAATATGTTTATTTTTGTTTTATTTATTTTTTATGTTTCCCGGTTCGCCTTTCCCATTTTGTATCACAAAGTGTAATGGATCTATACTATAGTTCAGTTGGGGGCGGTAACGCAACATATTGGATGCCAACCACGTTAAACCTCACCTAAGAAGAAGAAGAATCCTCTCACTACCAAATATGGTAGTGAGAGGAAGTCCAGTTGCGGGTAGTGGAGAGGATGGAACTAGGTGAAAATGGGCCGACATTCTGTTAATTTTCTCATCTATGAAAAATCTGATCTCAATAAATTGTTCTGTTCCCAAAACTAAAATCTGTTATGAACACAGTGCACTAAGTTTTATAGACTTGACGCTTTGCCAAAAGTTTTTAAAAATTGCATTGTTTAGAATGAGTGCAAGTGTAACAGGGGTTGGTTATGTTTCCACTTGCCTCTAAAGAAATGTGTATTTAATGATCAAGCACTCTTATTGGTTGGTTCAATTCCGATGACAATAAGGCTTGTTGTTATTGGCCCCGCTTGCAGATACGGCTACGTCAGGTCTTCCCAGTATGATAATGTGATGCAAGGGGTAGGTCATGTTCTGAATACTGTTTTATATTTTACAATGTGTACAATGTAGCTGTACGTTCCTGATTTATACATGTGTGGGTATATGGTACCTGTTAGGGATTGAGGGGCTTTCTGGGATGTGATTTGGTATTTGATTGCTGTATATACAGTTGAAGTCGGAAGTTTACATACACCCTAGCCAAATAAATTTAAACTCAGTTTTTCACAATTCCTGACATTTAATTCTAGTAAAAATTCCCTGTCTTAGGTCAGTTAGGATCACCACTTTATTTTAAGAATGTGAAATGTCAGATTAATAGTAGAGAGAATGATTTATTTATGCTTTTATTTCTTTCATCACATTCCCAGTGGGTCAGAAGTTTACATACACTCAATTAGTATTTGGTAGCATTGCCTTTAAATTGTTTAACTTGGGTCAAATGTTTCGGGTAGCCTTCCACAAGCTTCCCACAATAAGTTGGGTGAATTTTGGCCCATTCCTCCTGATAGGGGATGTTCCTCCATGGTTATTCCCAGACCCTGTTGTTGATCTAACCTTGGTAGAGAAAATGAAAGATTGGTCAGAAGTCAGTGATATAGGGAAACTGGTTGACAATTACACTGGTCGAAGTTTTTATGCTTTTTTTTACCACTTTACACAGATGGATCCAAGGACCCAGATTGATCCAAGGACCCAGATTGATCCAAGGACCCAGATAGTGGGCGCACAGGAGCAGGCGTTTACGTTCCTGAATTTGATGTGCAGATATGTAGAAGACTAACAGATGAACTGTCAGTATACTCAGTTGAACCGTTGGCAATACAACCTGTTAGAATTATAGTATGCTCAGATTCTCTGTCTGTATTGAATAGTTTATCATCTGGTAAATCTAATAGGAGTTACCTGCTATTGGAGGTATTCATGTTATAATGGAGAATTGAGAGACTGGGTGTAGTAGTGACATTCTGCTGGGTCCCAGAACATTCGGGTGTGGAAGGGAATGAAATTGTAGACCAGTTAGCCAAAAGAGCTTTGAAACGAGATATAATTGATATTAATGTTCCACTGGGTAGAGGTGAGGACACAGGTAAGATCAGAGCCATTTTGATAGATGTGTGGCAGAAGAGATGGGACTCTGAGCACAAGGGCCGGCATTTATATGCCCTCCAAAGAAAGGTCGGTGGACCAAGATTCAAAGGTCAGATTTGGAAGGAAGAGGTGGTGTTTGCTCGATTGCGCTTAGGAACTCATCATTACATCTGGTTGGCAAACATGTGAATGGTTTGTGTCTGGAGTGTATGGTCGATGAAACGGTGGAGCATGTGTTGTTATATTGTTGTAAGTATGTTGAAGAGAGGGACGTTTGAAGTGTAGGGTCATTGAGGTTGGACGGGGTTGGGGGGGGGAGGGGGTTTGGAAGTGATTTTGGGATGGGGGAGGGTCTATTAGAAGTTAGTAGGAATCTTTTTTATTTTCTCAGAAGTACTGAGTTAGGTAGGAGGATTTAGAAATGTTGTCAACCGTGATTGACCACACAGTCCAGCACAGTAGGTGGCGGCATGCACCTTTAAAGTTGGTTTGCGGACCGCCAATATATCATAGACGACGAAGAAGAAGGGAGGCATGACAACAACGATTTTGGAGGTGTGGCAAAGCGAGACTACTGGCTAGGTATCTAACGTTAGCTAGCTGGCTAACGACGTAGGCTGATATTAGATCATTTTAGCTCGTACAATCATCTGTCTTTCATTCCCGACAGAAGGCTATACAAGTAATAGAATAAAGTAGGGACCATCCCTGAGTAATCAACAAACGACTGAGATTAAGCTAGCTAGCTAAAGCTAACGTTAGCTAATTTATATTGCTGTCTAGCTAGCGCCTCCGTTCAGGTAGCAAGAATATTTTCCTTCAAAATAAAAGTCCGGCAATGAAGATGGTGAAAACTAGTTGAAATGGTCAAAATTCGTAACATTTTATGAGGAAATGTTAAGACTTAGAATTTTGTTTAACAATATGAAAAATATACAACAATTAATCGCTTTTATAGCACAAATAATACTATAACATTGACATTATTGTTAACAACGTTAAAAGGTATGATTACTAGATATTTGTCATGTTAACAACAGTAATACAAAACAATTTATAATGCTACTATTAATAATAATAATAATAACAATATTAATAATATTATTATAATTATCAACTTTAGAAAACATTTTTAAATCCCATTTTTAATTAGCCCATTCGTATTGCACAATATTCAGTACGTTTTTTAATATTGGACATACTGCACCATAGTACGCAATTCCCTGTACATTGTGTCACAGTAAAAAGGGGGTCTATTCTACTCATGAGCATCTCTAGTTTCCAAATCCACAGTGTACCACCCAAGGAGCATCGCTGCTCATTTGGCGGCCCTTATAGAGTGACCCATCAACTTAAATCCAATAATTTTTTCATATTGGACATACATATTGCACTGTACAAAATTATCTGTACGTTGTGTCACAGTACAAGGGGGGTCCATTCCATCTCAGGAGCACTTCTCTGGGTGTAAACTCTGGATTTGGAAACTACAAGTGTAATTTTGTATGGTGCAAAAATGGTAGGCATACACACAAAAAACATATTGTTTACCATTTAGGCTTGAAAAAATGAACAAATAAATGACATATCTTATAAAAAATACTTGTAATTATTATTTGTATGATAATTAGTATAAAATATATCGATAATTGTGCACATTTTCCATAATTTTCGCCGTAATTATTCATTTTTCAAAGTATGCAGGAGGGACTTTCATTCTGAAGGATTTGAAAAATCCGTGAATCGGAAGTACTTAGTTATTCTTGCACGCTGCATCAGAAAGTTTAGCCAAATTGATGTTGATATCTTTGCAAAACAGATGCATTATTTAAACACTACGTCACAAATGTATCGGCAAGATGGATTTCAATTGAGGCTAGCATATACCTGAAGCCTCCACTGATGTTTGACAGATTTTACAGGTTGAGCGAGAATGAAGTGCGATTACAAAAACACGTGCAGACTGGAAGTAAATCTGAGATTAAAGGTTCCAAACAAATTGTGTACAATATCTGTAGCAATTGCAAATCAAGGAAAAACGATTTCTAATTCACGACGACACCATAGATGATACATGTATTTATCTAATCTAACTATTCTAATAAAACATTTACCAATCTGTTTTTGACAGTCATAATCCAGTGGCGGTTTCCCCATCCCCTGAAACTGAAGTTTGACAAAGCAGCCACCAGGTGGTGCCAATGAGACGTTATCATGGTGGTGGATGCAGCACACATCTGTCTTTTAAGCCCTCCTCAAAACCGCTCTATATTTCATATTGTGTATTATTATTTGTCCTTTTTTTTTGTTTTATGAATAGCTAGTGCCTGTCAATGTAGGCTATCATATGTGACACACACAATCCCTTTCGAGGGATATGGTGTTTCTATTATATAAATAGATACATTTATTGAAATGAATTTAGACAGAAATAGCTGATAATAAATCACTATTGGTGATCTATAACAGCACAGAGGGTAGCCTATACTGAGGCTTGATTTCACTTCACGTTAGATACAGGAGTTATACCATTATAACAATATTTCAAGTAAAGCCTCTTACTGGCCTTTTGTCGCATCACTGTATCTCCTGTCTGACACTCTATATCTCTGGATGCATCCCAAATGGCACCCTATTCCCTATGTAGTGCACCCTATTCCCTATGTAGTGCACCCTATTCCCTATGTAGTGCACCCTATTCCCTATGTAGTGCACCCTATTCCCTATGTAGTGCACCCTATTCCCTATGTAGTGGATCTCCTAATCTTGCTTCTGTGGACAGGTGTCTTTTATACAGGTAACAAGCTGAGATTAGGAGCACTCCCTTAAAGAGTGTGCTCCTAATATCAGCTCGTTACCTGTATAAAAGACACCTGGGAGCCAGAAATCTTTCTGATTGAGAGGGGGTCAAATACTTATTTCCCTCATTAAAATGCAAATCAATTTATAACATTTTTGACGTGTTTTTTCTGGATTTTTGTTGTTGTTATTCTGTCTCTCACTGTTCAAATAAACCTACCATTAAAATTATAGACTGATCATGTCTTTGTCAGTGGGCAAACGTACAAAATCAGCAGGGGATCAACTACTTTTTTCCCCCTCACTGTATATCTCTGGATTAATCCCAAATGGCACCCTATTCCCTATGTAGTGCACTACTTTAGACCAGAGTCCTGTGGGGAGTAGTGCACTACTTTATACCAGAGTCCTGTGGGGAGTAGTGCACTACTTTTATACCAGAGTCCTGTGGGGAGTAGTGCACTACTTTTATACCAGAGACCTGTGGGGAGTAGTGCACTACTTTAGACCAGAGTCCTGTGGGGAGTAGTGCACTACTTTAGACCAGTGTCCTGTGGGGAGTAGTGCACTACTTTAGACCAGAGTCCTGTGGGGAGTAGTGCACTACTTTAGACCAGAGTCCTGTGGGGAGTAGTGCACTACTTTTATACCAGAGTCCTGTGGGGAGTAGTGCACTACTTTTATACCAGAGTCCTGTGGGGAGTAGTGCACTGTGTAGGGAATAGGGTTCCATTTCAGATGCGGCCTCTGACGTAATAATTCCCAACATTTAAAAACGTTGTGATAATAATAAGACTTAGTGAGAGCAACTTAGTAATAACTCTTTAATAAACAGGGAAAACTATCATTACTGTTTTATATCATACATCACACACATCAGTACATATACATGTTCGATCTGTCAAAAGGTGAATACAGTATACAATATCATCTGGTATATTTGTTTTCACTTTCAAACACTATATTTATTTTATCTTCTGGGATGATGAACAGTCTGATCTACAGTAAGGCTTGACATGACATTTCTCAGCATAATATTTATATATTTTTTCATCTAAAAACCAAAAACATACAAATAGAACTTTAGCACCATGTGTTTCATAGTAGTAATATTATTTTTATATATTATCCCCCCAAAGTAAAGGGTTTAGTACAAATGGACATCAGTTACTATTTTTTAAAGAACGGGGATTCCAGGAAACAATTTACTACATTTTGATATTTAACAAATAAAACATTCCGTATCATCTCAACATGAGTTGTTTGATTTTTATTTTCATCGTAATTATGCTAGGCTTGTAGCAAATAGTTTTCTAACTGACATTGTGCCAACCTTTTTGAATACACCCCTAGACAAATTATATAGGCGTATCCTAATAAAATTGTGAAATACATTAAAGAGCGACTACCCCTTAAAAAAGCAACTTCTCATTTTGGAAATGGCCTACGTGGCATCGATATGAGTCACAGACATTTATTATTGTGTAATTTTGGTCATAAAGTCAGTCTCGTCCAAAACAGAGATTTGCGATATGATAGGACAAAATGGTATGCCACTGAACGAAGGGTACCGTAACAGTTTTCCGTGGGTTGGGTTTATTTTTATCCTGCCCACATGCCCACAGCTGGCAGCACCCAAGTAATCATCAATTCGGAGCACAGCTGCATGCGGCCCATGGTCAATTTGGTTTGACATTTGATATCGCTAATGGGCTAGTTAGGGACCATCAGTAAATTATACAATGTACCCATGGGACAATATTTAAAAAAGTAAATAGCTCCAAATTTCGATTACTTAAAAACTTCAAGTCAGCTATACATTTTTGAAATTCATATACAAATATTCAAAGCATTTAATGAGATAACTAAAATATGTGCAACAATAACACATTGTCCCATTTACATTGTGTTTTATTGACGGTCCCTAACTATCCCCAGAGATAGCCTATCCAAAGTCAAACCAACTTTGCCGCTGTCGCACACCAGCCCGCTGAAGCTAATTGGCGAAATAATTTGGCTAACTCTTCCCATCTGTGAACACACACAAGAGACACCCACATCAAACCACACCCCCAAACCAACTCACGTTTCAATTCAGTCGCTAGCATTTCTTAATGAACCAAATCTAAAATGAGGCCAAATCAGGAAGTGCAGTCGCCCTTTAACAATCTAACACAGTCAAAAAAATGTAATCAATATTTAACTAACCAATATTCCCCAACAGTATCGATAATAATGTCATAAAATCAGCAGCAATTAATACCTTAATTGATAACCTTAGTCGCCTTGATTGGAATATTAAATCCATCTTTTAACAAAATATTACAACCAATTCTACAGTAACAACAGAAATAGATACATACAGGTTTAGGACACAGAGATGACAGGAGTAGTACGACACAGCAATCACGTTCTATACTTTGACCCACATTCCTTTGATCAGAAGAGCTTTATGCCTCTGGCCTGGGTGCTTGCCAAAATTATGCATTTTGTTATTTGTTTGTTTATTTTACCCTCTCAAAGCAAAAATAAATCATCCTAGTGCAGATTGGATCATTTACAATTGAAATTAAAGCTTAAAACATTATGATAATAATAACACATTACATTAACTTAAGACAACTGTTGTTGTAGTTGTTTTGTGCAGATTGAATGAGAAAATCCTAAAGTGGTGGCACCTTGTTTAGAGAGAGTTGTGTTTCGCTGTAAACTGTGAGGGGTTGAGGTCTCTGCTTGTTCTCCCCGAGCATTGAGTGTTTTTTGGAGGCAGGCAGCTCCCTCAGATGGCGGAGGGCAAGGCCATGCTCTGAGAGAGAGAGAGAGAGAGAGAGAGAGAGAGACCCGTGGGCGGGAGGGAGGCAGAGAGACTCAGCAGTCTCTGTGGTGTTAGCACCTCCAGATCAGCGTTCAGCACCATTTATTTATTAACAAACTAAAATGCACCTTTTTTTGTTATCTGAGCATTTTGGCTCTAATTGAGAACTGATGATGGCCATGATACAAATACACAGAACTAAACCGAATGGAACCCGAATGGAACCAAATATTGCAATGGCCTGCTACACATCAATGCATTCAGAGATTTCAGAAAGAGAGAGAGAGTGGCGGTATTGTACAGAAAGAGAGAGAGAGCGTTAACATGCTAATATTTTTTCGGGCCACCTCACGATGAGCTCTAGGCATGCTGGGAAAATGGTGTCAGAACCAGGGAATGGGGTGTTCATAGAGTGAGTCTGCATTTACGCTTTTCCATAGAGCTGTTTTGGAATCTACAGTCGTGGTCAAAAGTTTTGAGAATGACACAAATACTAATTTTCACAAAGTCTGCTGCCTCAGTTTTGATTATGGCAATTTGCATAAATTCCAGAATGTCATGAAGAGTGATCAGATGAATTGCAATTAATTGCAAAGTCCCTCTTTGCCATGAAAATGAACTTAATCCCCCAAAAAACATTTCCACTGAATTTCAGCCCTTCCACAAAAGGACCAGCTGACATCATGTCAGTGATTATCTCGTTAACACAGGTGAGAGTGTTTACGTGGACAAGGCTGGAGATCACTCTGTCATGCTGATTGAGTTAGAATAACAGACTGGAAGCTTTAAAAGGAGGGTGGTGCTTGAAATCATTGTTCTTCCTCTGTTAACCATGGTTACCTGCAAGGAAACACGTGCCGTCATCATTGCTTTTCACAAAAAGGGCTTCACAAGCAAGGATATTGCTGCTAGTAAGATTGCACCTAAATCAACCATTTATCGGATCATCAAGAACTTCAAGGAGAGCGGTTCAATTGTTGTGAAGAAGGCGTCAGGGCGCCCAAGAAAGTCCAGTAAGCGCCAGGACCGTCTCCTAAAGTTGATTCAGCTGCGGGATCGGGGCACCACCAGTGCTCAGGAATGGCAGCAGGCAGGCGTGAGTGCATCTGCACGCACAGTGAGGCGAAGACCTTTGGAGGATGGCCTGGTGTCAAGAAGGGCAACAAAGAAGCCACTTCTCTCCAGGAAAAACATCAGGGACAGACTGATATTCTGCAAAAGGTACAGGGATTGGACTGCTGAGGACTGGGGTAAAGTCATTTTCTCTGATGAATCCCCTTTCCGATTGTTTGGGGCATCCGGAAAACACCTTGTCCGGAGAAGACAAGGTGAGCGCTACCATCAGTCTTGTGTCATGCCAACAGTAAAGCATCCTGAGACCATTCATGTGTGGGGTTGCTTCTCAGCCAAGGGAGTGGGCTCACTCACAAGTTTGCCTAAGAACACAGCCATGAATAAAGAATGGTACCAACACATCCTCCGAGAGCAACTTCTCCCAACCATCCAAGAACTGTTTGGTGACGACCAATGCCTTTTCCAGCATGATGGAGCACCTTGCCATAAGGCAAAAGTGATAACTAAGTGGCTTGGGGAACAAAACATCGACATTTTGGGTCCATGGCCAGGAAACTCCCCAGACCTTAATCCCATTGAGAACTTGTGGTCGATCCTCAAGAGGCGGGTGGACAAACAAAAACCCACAAATTCTGACAAACTCCAAGCATTGATTATGCAAGAATGGGCTGCCATCAGTCAGGATGTGGCCCAGAAGTTAATTGACAGCATGCCAGGGCGGATTGCAGAGGTCTTGAAAAAGAAGGGTCAACACTGCAAATATTGACTCCTTGCATAAACGTAATGTAATTGTCAATAAAAGCCTTTGACACTTATGGAATGCTTGTAATTATACTTCAGCATACCATAGTAAAATCTGACAAAAATATCTCATAACACTGAAGCAGCGAACTTTGTGAAGACCAATACTTGTGTCATTCTCAAAACTTTTGACCACGACTGTATTATGATGTCATCATCCAATCCGATGATGGAGATATGTGGAACTATTCAACTCTGTCACGAAACACTTTTGTCAACATTTGCCGTTGCTCTAAAACCTGGTCATTTGCCCCCTTCCACTCTTTATGCAGACATTTCTCCATTTGGCTAGACGTTTTGTTCACAAGACTAACGACAGGCAAGAAAAAGGTTAGCGTGTTGGCGCAACAAATCATTCATCTGCAAGAAATCAGATTAATAAGAAGGCAATCATAGATCACATTATCCAGCTCTATAGATCACATTATCCAGCTCTATAGATCACATTATCCAGCTCTATAGATCACATTATCCAGCTCTATAGATCACATTATCCAGCTCTATAGATCACATTATCCAGCTCTATAGACCACATTATCCAGCTCTATAGATCACATTATCCAGCTCTATAGATCACATTATCCAGCTCTATAGACCACATTATCCAGCTCTATAGATCACATTATCCGGCTCTATAGATCACATTATCCAGCTCTATAGATCACATTATCCAGCTCTATAGATCACATTATCCAGCTCTATAGATCACATTATCCAGCTCTATAGATCACATTATCCAGCTCTATAGATCACATTATCCAGCTCTATAGATCACATTATCCGGCTCTATAGATCACATTATCCAGCTCTATAGATCACATTATCCAGCTCTATAGATCACATTATCCAGCTCTATAGATCACATTATCCAGCTCTATAGTAGCTGTGTGTCCAGATGTCATCAGTCCAGCTGACTCCAACACACCTAGTCTGTATCCCAAATGGTAACCTATTCCCTACATAGGGCACTACTTTTGAATAGGGCCCAAAGGGTTCTGGTTAAAAGTAGTGCACTATGTAGGGAATAAGATGGTCATTTTGGATGTTCCCCTAAAACCCCATCATGGTATTGAGGACGTTCACTACATTATCTGTTCTCTTCTGATTCCAAACCCAACCAACCAGCGGTCCAGTTTGCTTCAAACAAAGAAGAAGGGTGAACCACCTCACCTAACCCAGGTACAGCTCACGTTAACATACCCCCCACCCAACCCAGGCTCAGGTACAGCTTGCTTTTATTTCCACTGTTGTCTGTCCTCCTCAGAACGAGAGATTGAGTTTCACAGACAAAGTACCCAACCTCTGGTTCTGGTTCTGGTTCTGGAATCAGCTTCATCGGCACAGTAACTCCAGTTGTTATTTTTATTATTATTATTATTATTATTATTATTATGTTATACCAGCTTCACTCTTTATGTTGTTATTGGCCGATGTCACATAGGTTGTTTGGTGTATAGTCATCTTAGACTTGCATCCAAAATAGCACCCTATTCCCTATATAGTGCACTAGTGTCTGGGCTCCCGGTAGTGCACTACATAGGGAATAGGGTGCCATTTGGGACAAACACTTGGTTATTGTACTGGCACAAGATACAGAAAGACACTGGTATCTGGTGTAGTAGTTGTTGTTAGTGGAGCTGGCTGCCGTGGTTTATCAGGAGCACCCAGAGGAACAGGGACAAGCTTTCGTCCTGTCACCCTTGACGTGTGTAGTGGCTTTGGGGTGGAGGTGGAGGTGGAGGTGTGTGGGGGGGGGGGGGGGGGGGGGGGGGTTGGACGTATTGGGGAGTCTCAAATGTTTCCTCAGGTAGTCTCCACTTGGGTTAAAGTTAGTGACCATGTACTGTGTATTCATGACCAATATAATATAATAATATATGATATAATAATATATAATATAATATAATAATATATAATATAATAATATATAATATAATAATATATAATAATATATAACATAATAATATAATAATATATAATATAATAATATATAATATAATAAAATAATAAAATAAAATATAATAAGTTATAATATAATAAGTTATAATATAATAATATATAATATAATATAATAATATATAATATAATAATATATAATATTATAATAATATATAATATAATAATATATAATATAATATAATAATATATAATATAATATAATAATATATGCCATTTAGCAGACACTTTTATCTAAAGTGTCAAGTGTGCATACATGTTATATATACCGGTTGGCCCCAAGTGGGAATCAAACCCACAACCCTTGGAATTGCAAGTGTCATGCTCGCGAGCCACAAGACTTATGTTAGGTCTCTGAGCTAAAGCCTGTTCTAAAACGTGCCATTAGAAGAGATGTGTGAGTTAAATAATGATTGAAATATACTGGTTTAATGTGAGGATACAAGCACCATTGAATAAAGAGTAACATAGCCATGCCATCTGGTATTGAGTGGCAACAGGCTATGATGGCATATGGAGGGGATCACAGTGTATTTACCTTCACCTGATTTTGATGTATATGCCTACAGTATATATCTCTAACATATACCCTTTTATAATATACCTTATCTATTAGATATATCTAAAGGGAGAGTGTCTATGTTTTTTTTTTACAGGGGAAGGAAGGAATGCACCATGGAATCAATGCCTACCAGGCAGCCAACTCACACAAAACACATCTGCCCACCGAAACACTGAAGAACACACAGCCTCACACATGTGAGAGAAAAATGTAATAAAACATTTGGCGGTATCCCAGAAGACAACAGTTTACCAGAATGCATTGCAGTATGAGGAAGGACGGAGACCCGTGAGGACATGCCGTGGCTGCGTCTCAAATGGCACCCTATTCCCTACGTAGTGCACTACTTGTGACCAGAGCCATATGGGCGCTGGTCAAAACTAGTGCACTAAATAGCCCATGACTGCGTCGAGAGACCCCTGAGTCAGCTGGTTCAGTGGTCATGATCCTATTGGTCCTGAGGAACCAATCCCTGGTTTGGCCTGTTTGTTTATTTATTTTGTGTTTTTGTTCACTGTTGATTCTATTATATTCAGACAAAATAAAAGTAAAAAGATCACTGACTGTCAGAAAACATAGAAGAAGAAGTTGCATACTGACAGGAAGGAGTATTATACTGAAATTACTGAGTCTGACGTTCCACTGGAGCTGACCCAGTCACTCTCAATAATCATGGCTGAATGCTTGTAACCTTAGCCCTACACACCAAGATGGTGAATGGTTGTAGTCTTAGCCCTACACACCAAGATGGTGAATGGTTGTAGTCTTAGCCCTACACACCAAGATGGTGAATGGTTGTAGTCTTAGCCCTACACACCAAGATGGTGAATGGTTGTAGTCTTAGCCCTACACACCAAGATGGTGAATGGTTGTAGTCTTAGCCCTACACACCAAGATGGTGAATGGTTGTAGTCTTAGCCCTACACACCAAGATGGTGAATGGTTGTAGTCTTAGCCCTACACACCAAGATGGTGAATGGTTGTAGTCTTAGCCCTACACACCAAGATGGTGAATGGTTGTAGTCTTAGCCCTACACACCAAGATGGTGAATGGTTGTAGTCTTAGCCCTACACACCAAGATGGTGAATGGTTGTAGTCTTAGCCCTACACACCAAGATGGTGAATGGTTGTAACCTTAGCCCTACACACCAAGATGGTGAAGGGTTGTAGTCTTAGCCCTACACACCAAGATGGTGAATGGTTGTAGTCTTAGCCCTACACACCAAGATGGTGAATGGTTGTAGTCTTAGCCCTACACACCAAGATGGTGAATGGTTGTAGTCTTAGCCCTACACACCAAGATGGTGAATGGTTGTAGTCTTAGCCCTACACACCAAGATGGTGAATGGTTGTAACCTTAGCCCTACACACCAAGATGGTGAAGGGTTGTAGTCTTAGCCCTACACACCAAGATGGTGAAGGGTTGTAGTCTTAGCCCTACACACCAAGATGGTGAAGGGTTGTAGTCTTATAGCCTACACCCAGATATTTCAGCACCTCGTAACGGCAGTGCACCTCATTGCATGTCCTCACTTGAGTATCTCCAGTCATTCAGCCCCGCCCCCTCTGGTTAGTAACCAGGAAGTGAAGGTTGGCATGGCAACCCCTCTGTTCAGCATCCAGGAACAGAAAGTGAAGGTTGTCATGGGAACGGCACCATGGGAGTGGTGAGAGGGCAGAGCAGCAACCAGGGGTGGAGCCAAACCGTTGGCAAGACAACAGGGCTGTGTGACCGGGCTGGGGAGAAACACACAGACACACACACACACACACGCACACACACATACCCTTCCCTGTCACACACTGTCCTCGTGTTCTTTTCCACCCCTGGCAAGACCCTCTCACCCCGTCAGTCTCCCTCTCTCTCTCTCCACCCCGGCTGACCTCTAACCTCTAACCTCAGCAGGTCACAGAGGGGTCAGAGAGAGCCCCAGGTAGGTATTCCCCCCATGTCTAAGTCAGTACAGTACTAATGCTTACTTAACACTATTATCATGCCACACTGACACACAATATCAAAACACATGTTACACCCAGACAACTGGTCGAGTAAATGGACTAACTGGCATATGAAATGCATCCATTCACCTTTTCCCATTAGTTTGTTTGTGCAGTAGCCCTCTCTGAAGCTCCTATAGACCATAGAAGGCAAGATTTATTTGGCCATCACCCCATGGATAGATAGCCGTAGTGGAGTAGTTAGCCCCCTGTGGACTCAGGAGTAGTTAGCCCCCCTGTGGACTCAGGAGTAGTTAGCCCCCCTGTGGACTCAGGAGTAGTTAGCCCCCCTGTGGACTCAGGAGTAGTTAGCCCCCCTGTGGACTCAGGAGTAGTTAGCCCCCCTGTGGACTCAGGAGTAGTTAGCCCCCTGTGGACTCAGGAGTAGTTAGCCCCCCTGTGGACTCAGGAGGGAACATGGCACACCTGTATGTATTGTATTGGCTAGTCCTAGAGGTCAAGGAGCTAGGAGCTAGGAGCTAGGAGCTAGGAGCTAGGAGCTAGGAGCTAGGGGCTAGGGGGAGACAGTACCATGTGACATGTGATTTGGCTTTGTTTTGAACTGCTCTAGCAGTAGCCAGCACAGTTGACCTGTACTCCCTAGACAGTATTCTCTTTCAGAGCACAAGATGAGTATACCTTTTTAAACACTCACTGCAACATGTTGAGTAAAAATAAATCCCAAAAATAAAATATGGTACACTCAGGCAAAGTATCATCATCGTCGTCGTCAGCAGCAGCAGCATTTTAACCAGTACAAAAAGAAAAGGACACAACAACAAGAGTGAAGTATAACAAGGTGATAGGAATTTCAACACATGCTTGTCAAGGTTTCTGTTTTAACAACCTGCGACAAGTATTTGCACCCAATGAGCTTATTGTTCAACCTAATACCTCCGTGGTAAACGAACATAAAGAAAGAGTGGAAAAGGTGAGGTTAGAGAGAGAGAGAGAAAGAGTGGAAAAGGTGAGGTTAGAGAGAGAGAAAGAAAGAGTGTGTGGTAGAGTACAGAACATTGACATTATCTCTCTAGCAGCTGAGAATGCTGGAGGAATAGTGAAGCAGGAGGGAATGCTGGAGGAATAGTGAAGCAGGAGGGAATGCTGGAGGAATAGTGAAGCAGGAGGGAATGCTGGAGGAATAGTGAAGCAGGAGGGAATGCTGGAGGAATAGTGAAGCAGGAGGGAATGCTGGAGGAATAGTGAAGCAGGAGGGAATGCTGGAGGAATAGTGAAGCAGGAGGGAATTCTGGAGGAATAGTGA
>NC_140018.1:320208-350208 GCF_964263955.1 Coregonus lavaretus | reverse complement strand
AATATTTTGTGGAATTATTTTATGTGAAAAATAATTATTTTATGAATATCGCTAGCTGAAACAGAATACCATCGTGGATACCATTTTTTGTATCTCCAGTATGAAGGAAGTTCTAGCTATATTCACGAGCCAACGCTAACTAGCATCAGCACAATGACTGGAAGTCAACAGGAACAGTTAGCATGCTAGCTGTTCCTGTTCATCCGACTCTGGGGAAGTAAAAGGGCTTCATTGCCAATATCTCGAACTATCTCCTTAATGTGGAGGAAATGGAAAAACAGTTCCAGTGTCAATTTACACAACCAAAACCAACTTAAACGACCAAAACCAGATATAAAGCATGCAGAAAATATATTGAACTAGAAATATTTTTGAATAATACAACCTTTGAGAACTAACAATCAAATAAAAGCTAGAATTGAAAATAAAATGTAAAAAAAACGGCATTAAGAGCAGAATTGTCTCTCAGCTCCAATTTGTGTAGAATTGTTGGAAATTAGCTTCAAAACTGTACAATTTTCTCTCAGCTCAATGGAGAAATGTGTACAATTGCAGAAAATGTACTTACAAAAGCAACATTTTCTTTACGCCGCCAAGATACCTTAACCTTCCTGGCTAATATACATATATATATGTGGGAAGATCAAAATAATGAAACTGTCTACCAAATCTATTCATTAAAAAAAGTTAATCACTTCTACTTGCCATTATCATTCACTCGATGATAAGACAAGACATGATATATACAGTATATATATATATTTTTTGCTAACATATGATGGGGGTCCCTGGGTCGCCAGTTTGCCTGGGCGGGAATCCCTGGACAACAAAGGTTTCAGATGCATCCACAGTCTGAACTGTAAATAGGGTTGCCATTTCAGATGCATCCACAGTCTGAACTGTAAATAGGGTTGCCATTTCAGATGCATCCACAGTCTGAACTGTAAATAGGGTTGCCATTTCAGATGCATCCACAGTCTGAACTGTAAATAGGGTTGCCATTTCAGATGCATCCACAGTCTGAACTGTAAATAGGGTTGCCATTTCAGATGCATCCACAGTCTGAACTGTAAATAGGGTTGCCATTTCAGATGCATCCACAGTCTGAACTGTAAATAGGGTTGCCATTTCAGATGCATCCACAGTCTGAACTGTAAATAGGGTTGCCATTTCAGATGCATCCACAGTCTGAACTGGGAAATAGGGTTGCCATTTCAGATGCATCCACAGTCTGAACTGTAAATAGGGTTGCCATTTCAGATGCATCCACAGTCTGAACTGGGAAATAGGGTTGCCATTTCAGATGCATCCACAGTCTGAACTGTAAATAGGGTTGCCATTTCAGATACATCCACAGTCTGAACTGTATAGGAAGGTGTCAGGACAATCCATGGCTGAGTTGGTCTAGTCTACAGCAGTTTCTCAATCCTGGTCCTGGGGACTCAAAATGGGTTAAGGGGTGCAGATTTTAGTTTTTGCCCTAGCACTCACCCACTTGACTCAACGAATCAACTCCTCATTAAGTCTTTGATTTGAATCCGTTGTGTGAGTGTTAGGGCAAAAACTAAAATGTCCCCTTTTGGTCCCCAAGACCAGGTTTGAGAAACACTGCTCTGCAGTACCAGTTCATGCACCAGGACGTTCAGCAGCCATCTACATGTAGTACTGTAGAGCTAACACTAGGGGGCGTTTACATTTTATTTTATTTTATTTAACCTTTATTTAACTAGGCAAGTCAGTTAAGAACAAATGCTTATTTACAATGACGGCCTACACCGGCCAAACCCGGACGACGCTGGGACTCCCAATCACGGCCCGGTTGTGATACAGCCTGGAATCAAACCCAGGGGGGTCTGTAGTGACGCCTCAATCACTGAGATGCAGTGCCTTAGACCGCTGCGCCACTCGGGAGCCCACTCACACTAGGGGGCATACTCAACTATAGTCCTGCATTAACGTCACTAGTCATCAGTCTTCCAGAGCTATGCATAAATCAAATCAAATATTTTTTTTGTCAAATGCGTCGAATACAAGTGTAGACTTTACCGTGAAATGCTTACTTACGAGCCCTTTTCCAACAATGCAGAGTTAAAAAGGAATAAAATTAACAAATAGATCAAAATAAAATAGTAGCACAACAAAATAACAATAATGAGGCTATAGGTTATATACAAGGAGTACCGGTAATGAATCAGTGTACTGGTGTACGAGGTAGTTGGGGTGTTTGATTGAGATGATCTGTACATGTAGGTTTGGTTAGGTGATTGATTGAAGTACTATGTACATGTAGGTACGGGGTGAAAAGCAGAATGTCTGGGTAGCCGTTTAATTAACTGTTCAGCAGTCTTATGGCATTGGAGTAAAAGTTGTTCAGGAGCCCTTTGGTCCCAGACTTGGCGCTCCGGTACCGCTTGCCATTCGGTAGCAGAGAGAACAGACTGTGACTGGCTGGAGTCTTGGACAATTTTTAGGGCCTTCCTCTGACACCACCTGGTATAGAGGTCCTGGATGAAGGGTGCTCGGCTCCAGTGATGGGCCGTATGCACTACCCTCTGTAGTGCCTTGCGGTCGGAGGCCGAGCAGTTGCCATACCAAGCGGTGATACAGCCAATCAAGATGCTCTCGATGGTGCAGCTGTATAATCTTTTGAGGACCTGAGGGCCCATGCACACACACACACACACACACACACACACACACACACACACACACACACACACACACACACACACACACACACACACACACACACACACACACACACACTTACACTCCCTTCACTCCCTTCACTCTCTTCACTCCGTACACTCCCTTCACTCCCTTCACTCCCTTCACTCCCTACACTCCCTTCACTCCCTTCACTCCCTACACTCCTTACACTCCCTACACTCCTTACACTCCTTACACTCCCTACACTCCCTTCACTCCCTTCACTCCCTTCACTCCCTTCACTCCTTACACTCCTTATAATCCCTTCACTCCCTACACTCCCTACACTCCCTTCACTCCCTTCACTCCCTACACTCGTTACACTCCTTACACTCCCTTCACTCCCTACACTCCCTACACTCCCTTCACTACCTTCACTCCCTACACTCCCTTCACTCCCTACACTCCCTACACTCCCTTCACTCCCTACACTCCCTACACTCCCTTCACTCCCTTCACTCCCTTCACTCCCTACACTCCCTACACTCCTTACACTCCTTACACTCCCTACACTCCCTTCACTCCCTTCACTACTTACACTCCCTTCACTCCCTACACTCCCTACACTCCCTTCACTCCCTTCACTACCTTCACTCCCTACACTCCTTACACTCCTTACACTCCCTTCACTCCCTACACTCCCTACACTCCCTTCACTCCCTTCACTCCCTACACTCCCTTCACTCCCTACACTCCCTACACTCCCTTCACTCCCTTCACTCCTTACACTCCCTTCACTCCCTTCACTCCCTTCATTCCCTTAACTCCCTACACTCCTTACACTCCCTACACTCCTTTCACTCCCTTCACTCCCTACACTCCCTACACTCCTTTCACTCCCTTCACTCCCTACACTTCTTACACTCCCTACACTCCCTACACTCCTTACACTCCTTACACTCCCTTCACTCCCTTCACTCCCTTCACTCCTTACACTCCCTTCACTCCCTTCACTCCATTCACTCCTTACACTCCCTACACTCCTTTCACTCCCTACACTTACTACACTCCCTTCACTCCCTTCACTCCCTTCACTCCTTACACTCCCTTCACTCCCTTCACTCCCTTCATTCCCTACACTCCCTACACTCCCTTCACTCCTTACACTCCCTTCACTCCCTACACTCCTTACACTCCCTACACTCCTTTCACTCCCTTCACTACCTACACTCCCTACACTCCTTTCACTTCCTTCACTCCCTACACTCCTTACACTCCCTACATCCCCTACACTCCTTACACTCCCTACATTCCCTACACTCCCTTCACTACTTACAATCCCTTCACTCCTTACACTCCCTACACTCCTTACACTCCTTACACTCCCTACACTCCCTTCACTCCCTTCACTACTTACAATCCCTTCACTCCCTTCACTCCCTACACTCCTTACACTCCTTACACTCCCTTCACTCCCTACACTCCCTACACTCCCTACATTCCCTACACTCCTTACACTCCTTACACTCCCTTCACTCCCTTCACTCCTTACACTCCCTTCACTCCCTACACTCCTTACACTCCCTTCACTCCCTTCACTCCCTTCACTCCCTACACTCCCTACACTCTTTCACTCCCGTCACTCCCGTAACTCCTTACACTCCCTACACTCCGTACACTCCCTTCACTCCCTTCACTCCTTACACTCCCTACATTCCTTTCACTCCCTTCACTCCCTACACTCCCTACACTCCCTACACTCCTTACACTCCTTACACTCCCTTCACTCCCTTCACTCCTTACACTCCCTTCACTCCCTTTACTCCCTACACTCCTTACACTCCCTTTACTCCCTTCACTCCCTACACTCCCTACACTCCTTACACTCCCTTCACTCCTTACACTTCCTTCAGTCCCTTCACTCCCTACACTCCCTTCACTCCCTACACTCCTTTCACTCCCTTCACTCCCTACACTCCCTACACTCCTTACACTCCCAAACTCCTTACACTCCCTTCACTCCCTTCACTCCTTACACTCCCTTCACTCCTTTCACTCCCTACACTCCCTACACTCCCATCACTCCTTACACTCCCTTCACTCCCTACACTCCCTACACTCCCTACACTCCTTACACTCCCTACACTCCTTACACTCCCTTCACTCCCTTAACTCCTTACACTCCCTTCACTCCCTTCACTCCCTACACTCCCTTTACTCCCTTCACCCCCTACACTCCCTACACTCCTTAAACTCCCTTCACTCCCTACACTCCCTTTACTCCCTTCACTCCCTACACTCCCTACACTCCTTTCACTCCCTTCACTCCCTACACTCCTTACACTCCCTTCACTCCCTTCACTCCTTACACTCCCTTCACTCCCTTCACTCCCTACACTCCTTACACTCCCTTCACTCCCTTCACTCCCTACACTCCCTACACTCCTTTCATTCCCTTCACTCCCTACACTCCTTATACTCCCTTCACTCCCTACACTCCTTACACTCCCTTCACTCCCTTCACTCCCTACACTCCTTACACTCCCTTCACTCCCTTCACTCCTTACACTCCCTTCACTCCCTTCACTCCCTACACTCCTTACACTCCCTTCACTCCCTTCACTCCTTACACTCCCTTAACTCCCTTCACGCCCTACACTCCTTGCACTCCCTTTACTCCCTTCACTCCCTACACTCCCTACACTCCTTACACTCCCTTCACTCCTTACACTCCCTTCACTCCCTTCACTCCCTTCACTCCCTTCACTCCCTACACTCCCTTCACTCCCTTCACTCCCTACACTCCCTACACTCCCATAGCTCCTTACACTCCCTTCACTCCCTACACTCCTTACACTCCCTTCACTCCCTTCACTCCCTACACTCCCTACACTCCCATAGCTCCTTACACTCCCTTCACTCCCTACACTCCCTACACTCCTTACACTCCCTTCACTCCCTTAACTCCTTACACTCCCTTCACTCCCTTCACTCCCTACACTCCTTACACTCCCTTTACTCCCTTCACTCCCTACACTCCCTACACTCCTTACACTCCCTTCACTCCCTACACTCCCTTTACTCCATTTACTCCCTACACTCCCTACACTCCCTACACTCCTTACACTCCCTACACTCCTTACACTCCCTTCACTCCCTTAACTCCTTACACTCCCTTCACTCCCTTCACTCCCTACACTCCTTACACTCCATTTACTCCCTTCACTCCCTACACTCCCTACACTCCTTACACTCCCTTCACTCCCTACACTCCCTTTACTCCCTTTACTCCCTACACTCCCTTCACTCCTTTCACCCCCTTCACTCCCTTCACTCCCTTCACTCCCTTCACTCCCTTCACTCCTTTCACTCCCTTCACTCCCTACATTCCCTACACTCCTTACACTCCCTTCACTCCCTACACTCCCTACACTCCTTACACTCACTACACTCCTTACTCCTTACACTCCCTTCACTCCTTACACTCCCTACACTCCCTTCACTCCCTTCACTCCTTACACTCCCTTCACTCCCTTCACTCCCTACACTCCCTACACTCCTTACACTCCTTACACTCCTTAAACTCATTACACTCCTTACACTCACTACACTCCTTACACTCGCTTCACTCCCTTCATTCCCTTCACTTCCTACACTCCCTTCACTCCCTTCACTCCTTTCACTCCCTACACTCCCTACACTCCTTACACTCCTTACACTCCTTAAACTCCTTACACTCCTTACACTCACTACACTCCTTACACTCGCTTCACTCCCTTCACTCCCTTCACTCCCTACACTCCCTTCACTCCCTTCACTCCCTTCACTCCTTACACTCCCTTCACTCCCTTCACTCCCTTCACTCCTTACACTCCTTACACTCCTTACACTCCTTACACTCCTTACACTCCCTACACTCCTTACACTCCCTTCACTCCTTTCACTCCCTACACTCATTTCACTCCCTTAACTCCCAACACTCCCTACACTCCCTTCACTCCTTACACTCCCTTCACTCCTTACACTCCCTACACTCCCTACACTCCCTACACTCCCTACACTCCTTACACTCCGTACACTCCTTTCACTCCCTTCACTCCCTACACTCCCTACACTCCCTTCACTCCTTACACTCCCTACACTTCTTACAATCCCTTCACTCCCTTCACTCCTTACACTCCCTTCACTCCCTTCACTCCCTTCACTCCCTACACTCCCTACACTCCCTACACTCCTTAGAGTCCCTACACTCCTTACACTCACTACACTCCTTACACTCCCTTCAATCCCTTCACTCCTTACACTCCCTACACTCCCTACACTCCTTACACTCCTTACACTCCTTAAACTCCTTACACTCCTTACTCTCACTACACTCCTTACACTCCCTTCACTCCCTTCACTCCCTACACTCCCTACACTCCCTAAACTCCTTACACTCACTACACTCCTTACACTCCCTTCACTCCCTTCACTCCTTACACTCCCTTCACTCCCTTCACTCCTTACACTCCCTACACTCCCTACACTCCCTACACTCCCTAAACTCCTTACACTCCCTTCACTCCCTTCACTCCCTTCACTCCTTACACTCCCTTCACTCCCTTCACTCCTTACACTCCCTTCACTCCCTTCACTCCTTACACTCCCTTCACTCCCTTCACTCCCTACACTCCCTTCACTCCTTACACTCCCTTCACTCCTTACACTCCCTACACTCCCTACACTCCCTACACTCCCTACACTCCCTACACTCCCTACACTCCCTTCACTCCTTACACTCCCTACACTCCTTACACTCCCTTCACTCCCTTCACTCCTTACACTCCCTTCACTCCCTTCACTCCCTACACCCCCTACACTCCTTACACTCCCTACACTCCTTACACTCACTACACTCCTTACACTCCCTTCACTCCCTTCACTCCTTAAACTCCCTTCACTCCCTTCACTCCTTACACTCCCTTCACTCCCTTCACTCCCTTCACTCCCTACACTCCCTTCACTCCTTTCACTCCCTTCACTCCCTACACTCACTACACTCCTTACACTCCCTTCAATCCCTTCACTCCTTACACTCCCTTCACTCCCTTCACTCCCTACACTCCTTACACTCCCTTCACTCCCTACACTCCCTACACTCCCTTCACTCCCTACACTCCATACACTCCCTACACTCCCTACACTCCTTACACTCCCTACACTCCTTACACTCCTTACACTCCCTACACTCCCTTCACTCCCTTCACTCCTTACACTCCCTTCACTCCCTTCACTCCCTACACTCCCTTCACTCCCTTCACTCCCTTCACTCCCTACACTCCCTTCACTCCCTTCACTCCCTACACTCCTTACACTCCCTACACTCCCTACACTCCCTACACTCCCTACACTCCCTACACTCCCTACATTCCCTATACTACTTACACTCCTTATACTCCCTTCACTCCCTTCACTCCTTACACTCCCTTCACTCCCTTCACTCCCTACACTCCTAACACTCCCTGTACTCCCTTCACTCCCTGTACTCCCTTCACTCCTTACACTCCCTTCACTCCCTTCAATCCCTACACTCCTTACACTCCCTTCACTCCCTTCACTCCTTACACTCCCTTCACTCCCTACACTCCCTACACTCCCTTCACTCCTTACACTCCCTTCACTCCCTTCACTCCCTTCACTCCCTACACTCCCTACACTCTTTCACTCCCGTCACTCCCGTAACTCCTTACACTCCCTACACTCCGTACACTCCCTTCACTCCCTTCACTCCTTACACTCCCTACATTCCTTTCACTCCCTTCACTCCCTACACTCCCTACACTCCCTACACTCCTTACACTCCTTACACTCCCTTCACTCCCTTCACTCCTTACACTCCCTTCACTCCCTTTACTCCCTACACTCCTTACACTCCCTTTACTCCCTTCACTCCCTACACTCCCTACACTCCTTACACTCCCTTCACTCCTTACACTCCCTTCACTCCCTTCACTCCCTTCACTCCCTTCACTCCCTACACTCCCTTCACTCCCTTCACTCCCTACACTCCCTACACTCCCATAGCTCCTTACACTCCCTTCACTCCCTACACTCCTTACACTCCCTTCACTCCCTTCACTCCCTACACTCCCTACACTCCCATAGCTCCTTACACTCCCTTCACTCCCTACACTCCCTACACTCCTTACACTCCCTTCACTCCCTTAACTCCTTACACTCCCTTCACTCCCTTCACTCCCTACACTCCTTACACTCCCTTTACTCCCTTCACTCCCTACACTCCCTACACTCCTTACACTCCCTTCACTCCCTACACTCCCTTTACTCCATTTACTCCCTACACTCCCTACACTCCCTACACTCCTTACACTCCCTACACTCCTTACACTCCCTTCACTCCCTTAACTCCTTACACTCCCTTCACTCCCTTCACTCCCTACACTCCTTACACTCCCTTTACTCCCTTCACTCCCTACACTCCCTACACTCCTTACACTCCCTTCACTCCCTACACTCCCTTTACTCCCTTTACTCCCTACACTCCCTTCACTCCTTTCACCCCCTTCACTCCCTTCACTCCCTTCACTCCCTTCACTCCCTTCACTCCTTTCACTCCCTTCACTCCCTACATTCCCTACACTCCTTACACTCCCTTCACTCCCTACACTCCCTACACTCCATACACTCCTTACACTCCCTACACTCCTTACACTCACTACACTCCTTACTCCTTACATTCCCTTCTCTCCTTACACTCCCTACACTCCCTTCACTCCCTTCACTCCTTACACTCCCTTCACTCCCTTCACTCCCTACACTCCCTACACTCCTTACACTCCTTACACTCCTTAAACTCATTACACTCCTTACACTCACTACACTCCTTACACTCGCTTCACTCCCTTCATTCCCTTCACTTCCTACACTCCCTTCACTCCCTTCACTCCTTTCACTCCCTACACTCCCTACACTCCTTACAATCCTTACACTCCTTAAACTCCTTACACTCCTTACACTCACTACACTTCTTACACTCCCTTCACTCCCTACACTCCCTTCACTCCCTTCACTCCCTTCACTCCTTACACTCCCTTCACTCCCTTCACTCCCTTCACTCCTTACACTCCTTACACTCCTTACACTCCTTACACTCCCTACACTCCTTACACTCCCTTCACTCCTTTCACTCCCTACACTCATTTCACTCCCTTAACTCCCAACACTCCCTACACTCCCTTCACTCCTTACACTCCCTTCACTCCTTACACTCCCTACACTCCCTACACTCCCTTCACTCCCTACACTCCCTACACTCCTTACACTCCGTACACTCCTTTCACTCCCTTCACTCCCTACACTCCCTACACTCCCTTCACTCCTTACACTCCCTACACTTCTTACAATCCCTTCACTCCCTTCACTCATTACACTCCCTTCACTCCCTTCACTCCCTACACTCCCTACACTCCTTAGAGTCCCTACACTCCTTACACTCACTACACTCCTTACACTCCCTTCAATCCCTTCACTCCTTACACTCCCTACACTCCCTACACTCCTTACACTCCTTACACTCCTTAAACTCCTTACACTCCTTACTCTCACTACACTCCTTACACTCCCTTCACTCCCTTCACTCCCTACACTCCCTACACTCCCTAAACTCCTTACACTCACTACACTCCTTACACTCCCTTCACTCCCTTCACTCCTTACACTCCCTTCACTCCCTTCACTCCTTACACTCCCTACACTCCCTACACTCCCTACACTCCCTACACTCCTTACACTCCCTTCACTCCCTTCACTCCCTTCACTCCTTACACTCCCTTCACTCCCTTCACTCCTTACACTCCCTTCACTCCCTTCACTCCTTACACTCCCTTCACTCCCTTCACTCCCTACACTCCCTTCACTCCTTACACTCCCTTCACTCCTTACACTCCCTACACTCCCTACACTCCCTACACTCCCTACACTCCCTACACTCCCTACACTCCCTTCACTCCTTACACTCCCTACACTCCTTACACTCCCTTCACTCCCTTCACTCCTTACACTCCCTTCACTCCCTTCACTCCCTACACCCCCTACACTCCTTACACTCCCTACACTCCTTACACTCACTACACTCCTTACACTCCCTTCACTCCCTTCACTCCTTAAACTCCCTTCACTCCCTTCACTCCTTACACTCCCTTCACTCCCTTCACTCCCTACACTCCCTTCACTCCTTTCACTCCCTTCACTCCCTACACTCACTACACTCCTTACACTCCCTTCAATCCCTTCACTCCTTACACTCCCTTCACTCCCTTCACTCCCTACACTCCTTACACTCCCTTCACTCCCTTCACTCCTTACACTCCCTACACTCCCTACACTCCTTACACTCCTTACACTCCTTAAACTCCTTACACTCCTTACTCTCACTACACTCCTTACACTCCCTTCACTCCCTTCACTCCCTACACTCCCTACACTCCCTAAACTCCTTACACTCACTACACTCCTTACACTCCCTTCACTCCCTTCACTCCTTACACTGCCTTCACTCCCTTCACTCCCTACACTCACTTCACTCCCTTCGCTCCCTACACTCCCTACTCTCCTTACACTCCCTTCACTCCCTTCACTCCTTACACTCCCTTCACTCCCTTCACTCCCTACACTCCTTACACTCCCTTCACTCCCTTCACTCCTTACACTCCCTTCACTCCCTACACTCCCTACAGTCCCTTCACTCCCTTCCCTCCCTACACTCCTTACACTCCCTACACTGCTTACACTCCCTACACTCCTTACATTCCCTTCACTCCCTTCACTCCTTACAGTCCCTTCACTCCTTACACTACCTTCACTCCTTATACTCCCTACACTCCTTACACTCCCTTCACTCACTTCACTCCTTACACTCCCTTCACTCCCTTCACTCTTTACACTCCCTTCACTCCCTTCACTCCTTACACTCCCTACACTCCCTTCACTCCTTACACTCCCTACACTCCCTTCACTCCCTACACTCCCTTCACTCCCTACACTCCCTACACTCCCTACACTCCCTTCACCCCTTACACTCCCTTCACTCCCTTCACTCCCTACACTCCTTACACTCCCTTCACTCCCTACACTCCCTACACTCCCTTCACTCCCTTCACTACTTACACTCCCTACACTCCCTTCACTCCCTTCACTCCCTACACTCCTTACACTCCCTACACTCCCTACACTCCCTACACTCCCTACACTCCCTACACTCCTTACACTCCCTACACTCCCTACACTCCTTTCACTCCCTTCACTCCCTACACTCACTACACTCCTTACACTCCCTTCAATCCCTTCACTCCCTACACTCCCTACACTCCCTACACTCCCTTCACCCCTTACACTCCCTTCACTCCCTTCACTCCCTACACTCCTTACACTCCCTTCACTCCCTACACTCCCTACACTCCCTTCACTCCCTTCACTACTTACACTCCCTACACTCCCTTCACTCCCTTCACTCCCTACACTCCTTACACTCCCTACACTCCCTACACTCCCTACACTCCTTACACTCCCTACACTCCCTACACTCCTTTCACTCCCTTCACTCCCTACACTCACTACACTCCTTACACTCCCTTCAATCCCTTCACTCCTTACACTGCCTTCACTCCCTTCACTCCCTACACTCCCTTCACTCCCTTCGCTCCCTACACTCCCTACTCTCCTTACACTCCCTTCACTCCCTTCACTTCTTACACTCCCTTCACTCCCTTCACTCCCTACACTCCTTACACTCCCTTCACTCCCTTCACTCCTTACACTCCCTTCACTCCCTACACTCCTTACACTCCCTAAACTGCTTACACTCCCTACACTCCTTACATGCCCTTCACTCCCTTCACTCCCTACAGTCCCTTCACTCCTTACACTACCTTCACTCCTTACACTCCCTACACTCCTTACACTCCCTTCACTCCCTTCACTCCTTACACTCCCTTCACTCCCTTCACTCTTTACACTCCCTTCACTCCCTTCACTCCCTACACTCACTACACTCCTTACACTCCCTTCAATCCCTTCACTCCTTACACTCCCTTCACTCCCTTCACTCCCTACACTCCTTACACTCCCTTCACTCCCTTCACTCCTTACACTCCCTACACTCCCTACACTCCCTACACTCCTTACACTCCTTACACTCCTTAAACTCCTTAAAACTCCTTCTCACTACACTCCTTACACTCCCTTCATTCCCTTCACTCCCTACACTCCCTACACTCCCTAAATCTCCTTACACTCACTACACTCCTTACACTCCCTTCACTCCCTTCACTCCTTACACTGCCTTCACTCCCTTCACTCCCTACACTCACTTCACTCCCTTCGCTCCCTACACTCCCTACTCTCCTTACACTCCCTTCACTCCCTTCACTCCTTACACTCCCTTCACTCCCTTCACTCCCTACACTCCTTACACTCCCTTCACTCCCTTCACTCCTTACACTCCCTTCACTCCCTACACTCCCTACAGTCCCCTTCACTCCCTTCACTCCCTACACTCCTTACACTCCCTACACTGCTTACACTCCCTACACTCCTTACATTCCCTTCACTCCCTTCACTCCCTACAGTCCCTTCACTCCTTACACTACCTTCACTCCTTACACTCCCTACACTCCTTACCACTCCCTTCACTCACTTCACTCCTTACACTCCCTTCACTCCCTTCACTCTTTACACTCCCTTCACTCCCTTCACTCCTTACACTCCCTACACTCCCTTCACTCCTTACACTCCCTACACTCCCTTCACTCCCTACACTCCCTTCACTCCCTACACTCCCTACACTCCCTTCACTCCCTACACTCCCTACACTCCCTTCACTCCTTCACTACTTACACTCCCACACACTCCTTCACTCCTTCACTCCCTACACTCCTTACACTCCCTACACTCCCTACACTCCCTACACTCCCTAACACTCCTTACACTCCCTACACTCCCTACACTCCTTTCAACTCCCTTCACTCCCTACACTCACTACACTCCTTACACTCCCTTCAATCCCTTCACTCCCTACACTCCCTACACTCCCTACACTCCCTTCACCCCTTACACTCCCTTCACTCCCTTCACTCCCTACACTCCTTACACTCCCTTCACTCCCTACACTCCCTACACTCCCTTCACTCCCTTCACTACTTACACTCCCTACACTCCCTTCACTCCCTTCACTCCCTACACTCCTTACACTCCCTACACTCCCTACACTCCCTACACTCCTTACACTCCCTACACTCCCTACACTCCTTTAACTCCCTTCACTCCCTACACTCACTACACTCCTTACACTCCCTTCAATCCCTTCACTCCTTACACTGCCTTCACTCCCTTCACTCCCTACACTCCCTTCACTCCCTTCGCTCCCTACACTCCCTACTCTCCTTACACTCCCTTCACTCCCTTCACTTCTTACACTCCCTTCACTCCCTTCACTCCCTACACTCCTTACACTCCCTTCACTCCCTTCACTCCTTACACTCCTTCACTCCCTACACTCCTTACACTCCCTAAACTGCTTACACTCCCTACACTCCTTACATGCCCTTCACTCCCTTCACTCCCTACAGTCCCTTCACTCCTTACACTACCTTCACTCCTTACACTCCCTACACTCTTACACTCCCTTCACTCCCTTCACTCCTTACACTCCCTTCACTCCCCTTCACTCTTTACACTCCCTTCACTCCCTTCACTCCCTACACTCACTACACTCCTTACACTCCCTTCAATCCCTTCACTCCTTACACTCCCTTCACTCCCTTCACTCCCTACAACTCCTTACACTCCCTTCACTCCCTTCACTCCTTACACTCCCTACACTCCCTACACTCCCTACACTCCTTACACTCCTTACACTCCTTAAACTCCTTACACTCCTTACTCTCACTACACTCCTTACACTCCCTTCATTCCCTTCACTCCCTACACTCCCTACACTCTACCCCTAAACTCCTTACACTCACTACACTCCTTACACTCCCTTCACTCCCTTCACCTCCTTACACTGCCTTCACTCCCTTCACTCCTACACTCACTTCACTCCCTTCGCTCCCTACACTCCCTACTCTCCTTACACTCCCTTCACTCCCTTCACTCCTTACACTCCCTTCACTCCTTCACTCCCTACACTCCTTACACTCCCTTCACTCCTTCACTCCTTACACTCCCTTCACTCCCTACACTCCCTACAGTCCCTTCACTCCCTTCACTCCCTACACTCCTTACACTCCCTACACTGCTTACACTCCCTACACTCCTTACATTCCCTTCACTCCCTTCACTCCCTACAGTCCCTTCACTCCTTACACTACCTTCACTCCTTACACTCCCTACACTCCTTACACTCCCTTCACTCACACTTCACTCCTTACACTCCCTTCACTCCCTTCACTCTTTACACTCCTTCACTCCCTTCACTCCTTACACTCCCTACACTCCCTTCACTCCTACACTCCCTACACTCCCTTCACTCCCTACACTCCCTTCACTCCCTACACTCCCTACACTCCCTTCACTCCCTACACTCCCTACACTCCCTTCACTCCCTTCACTACTTACACTCCCTACACCCCTCCCCCTTCACTCCCTTCACTCCCTACACTCCTTACACTCCCTACACTCCCTACACTCCCTACACTCCCTACACTCCTTACACTCCCTACACTCCCTACACTCCTTTCACTCCCTTCACTCCCTACACTCACTACACTCCTTACACTCCCTTCAAATCCCTTCACTCCCTACACTCCCTACACTCCCTACACTCCCTTCACCCCCTTACACTCCCTTCACTCCCTTCACTCCCTACACTCCTTACACTCCCTTCACTCCCTACACTCCCTACACTCCCTTCACTCCCTTCACTACTTACACTCCCTACACTCCTTCACTCCCTTCACTCCCTACACTCCTTACACTCCCTACACTCCCTACACTCCCTACACTCCTTACACTCCCTACACTCCCTACACTCCTTTAACTCCCTTCACTCCCTACACTCACTACACTCCTTACACTCCCTTCAATCCCTTCCCTCCTTACACTGCCTTCACTCCCTTCACTCCCTACACTCCCTTCACTCCCTTCGCTCCCTACACTCCCTACTCTCCTTACACTCCCTTCACTCCCTTCACTCCTTACACTCCCTTCACTCCCTTCACTCCCTACACTCCTTACACTCCCTTCACTCCCTTCACTCCTTACACTCCCTTCACTCCATACACTCCCTACACTGCTTACACTCCCTACACTCCTTACATGCCCTTCACTCCCTTCACTCCCTACAGTCCCTTCACTCCTTACACTACCTTCACTCCTTACACTCCCTACACTCCTTACACTCCCTACACTCCCTTCACTCCTTACACTCCCTTCACACCCTTCACTCTTTACACTCCCTTCACACCTTCACTCCTTACACTCCCTACACTCCCTACACTCCTTACACTCCCTACACTCCCTTTACTCCCTACATCCCTTCACCCCTACACACCCAACACTCCCTACACTCCCTTCACCCCTTACACTCCCTTCACTCCCTTCACTCCCTACACTCCTTACACTCCCTTCACTCCCTACACTCCTACACTCCCTTCACTCCCTTCACTACTTACACTCCCTACACTCCCTTCACTCCCTTCACTCCCTACACTCCTTACACTCCCTACACACCCTACACTCCTTACACTCCCTACACTCCCTACACTCCCTACACTCCCTACACTCCCTACACTCCTTACACTCCCTCACTCCCTTTACCCCTTACACTCCCTTCACTCCCTTCACTCCCCACACTCCTTACACACCCTACACTCCTTTCACTCCCTTCACTACCTACACTCCCTACACTCCTTTCACTCCCCTTCACTCCCTACACTCCTTACACTCCCTTCACTCCCCTCACTCCCTTCACTCCTTACACTCCCTTCACTCCCTACATTCCCTCACTCCTTCACTCCTTCACTCCCTACACCCCTTCACTCCCTACACTACTTTCACTCCCTTCACTCCCTACACTCCTTACACTCCCTTCACTCCCTTCATTCCCTTCACTCCCTTCACTCCTTACACTCCCTTCACTCCCTACATTCCCTTCACTCCCTTCACTCCCTTCACTCCCTACACTCCCTTCACTCGTTTCACTCTCTTCACTCCCTTCACTCCCTACACTCCCTTCACTCCCTACACTCCCTTCACTCCCTACACTCCCTTCACTCCCTTCACTCCCTACACTCCTTTCACTCCCTTCACTCCCTACACTCCTTACACTCCCTTCACTCCCTACACTCCCTACACTCCCTTCACTCCCTTCACTCCCTACACTCCTTACACTCATTACACTCCCTACACCCCCTACACTCCCTACACTCCTTTCACTCCCTTCACTCCCTACACTCCTTACACTCCCTTCACTCCCTTCACTCCTTACACTCCCTTCATTCCCTTCACTCCCTACACTCCTTACACTCCCTACACTCCTTACACTCCCCTCACTCCCTTCACTCCTTACACTCCCTTCACTCCCTTCACTCCCTACACTCCTTACACTCCCCTTCACTCCCTTCACTCTTACACTCCCTTCACTCCCTACACTCCTTACACTCCCTACACTCCCTCACTCCTTACACTCCCTACACTCCCTTCACTCCCTACACTCCCTCACTCCCTACACTCCCTACACTCCCTTCACTCCCTTCACTCCCAACACTCCTTACACTCCCTCACTCCCTTCACTCCTTACACTCCCTTCACTCCCATCACTCCCAACACTCCTTACACTACCTTCAACTCCCTTCACTCTTACACTCCCTTCACTCCCTACACTCCTTACACTCCCCTACACTCCCTTCACTCCTTACACTCCCTACACCACTTCACTCCCTTCACTCCCTTCACTCCCTACACTCCTACACTCCCTACACTCCCTTCACCCCTTACACTCCCTTTACTCCCTTCATGCCCTTCACCCCCTTCACTCCATACACTCCTTACACTCCCTTCACTCCCTACACTCCCTACACTCCCTTCACTCCCTTCACTACTTACACTCCCTTCACTCCATACACTCCCTTCACTCCTTACCTCCCCTACACTCCCTTCACTCCCTCACTCCCTTCACTCCTTACACTCCCTTCACTCCCTCACTACCTACACTATTACACTCCCTCACTCCCTTCACTCCCTACACTCCTTACACTCCCTACACTCCCTACACTCCCTACACTCCCAACACTCCTTACACTCCCTTCACTCCCTCACCCCTTACCCCCTTCACTCCCTTCACTCCCTACACTCCTTACACTCCCTACACTCCCTTCACTCCCTTCACTACCTACACTCCCACACTCCTTTCACTCCCTTCACTCCCTACACTCCTTACACTCCTTTCACTCCCTTCACTCCCTACACTCCTTACACTCCCTTCACTCCCTTCACTCCTTACACTCCCTTCACTCCCTTCACTCCCTACACTCCTTACACTCCCTACACTCCTTACACTCCCCTCACTCCCTTCACTCCTACACTCCCTTCACTCCCTTCACCTCCCTACACTCCTTACACTCCCTTCACCCCCTTCACTCCCTTCACTCTTACACCCCTTCACTCCCTTCACTCCTTACACTCCCTGCACTCCCTTCAACTCCTACACTCCCTACACCTCCCTTCACTCCCTACACTCCCTTCACTCCCTACACTCCTACACTCCCTACACTCCCTTCACCCCTTACACTCCCTTACACCCTCACTCCCTTCACTCCCATCACTCCATACACTCCTTACACTCCCCTTCACTCCCTACACTCCCTACACTCCCTTCACTCCCTTCACTACTTACACTCCCTTCACTCCTTACACTCCCTCAACTCCTTACCTCCCCTACACTCCCTTCACTCCCTTCACTCCCTTCACTCCTTACACCCCTTCACTCCCTTCACTACCTACACTCTTACACTCCCTTCACTCCCTACACTCTTACACTCCCTACACTCCCTACACTCCCTACACTCCCTACACTCCTTACACTCCCTTCACCCCCTTCACCCCTTACACTCCCTTCACTCCCTTCACTCCCTACACTCCTTACACTCCCTACACTCCTTCACTCCCTTCACTACCTACACTCCCTACACTCCTTTCACTCCCTTCACTCCCTACACTCTTACACTCCCTTCACTCCCTTCACTCCCTTCACTCCCTTCACTCCTTACACTCCCTCACTCCATACACTCCTTACACTCATTACACTCCCTACACCCCCTACACTCCCTACACTCCTTTCACTCCCTTCACTCCCTACACTCCTTACACCTCCCTTCACTCCCTTCACTCCTTACACTCCCTTCACTCCCTTCACTCCCTACACTCCTTACACTCCCCTCACTCCCTCACTCCTTACACTCCTTCACTCCCTTCACTCCCTACACTCCTTACACTCCCTTTACTCCCTTCACTCCCTTCACTCTTACACTCCCTACACTCCCTTCACTCCTTACACTCCCTACACTCCCTTCACTCCCTACACTCCCTTCAATCCCTACACTCCCTACACTCCCTACACTCCCTTCACCCCTTACACTCCCTTACTCCCTTCATGCCCTTCACCCCCTTCACTCCATACACTCCTTACACTCCCTTCACCCCCTACACTCCCTACACTCCCTTCACTCCCTTCACTACTTACACTCCCTTCACTCCTTACACTCCCTTCACTCCTTACCTCCCCTACACTCCCTTCACTCCCTTCACTCCCTTCACTCCTTACACTCCCTTCACTCCCTTCACTACCTACACTCTTTACACTCCCTTCACTCCCTTCACTCCCTACACTCCCTACACTCCCTACACTCCCTACAACTACCTACACTCCCTACACTCCCTTCACTCCCTTCACTCCCTTACACTCCCTTCACTCCCTTCACTCCCTACACTCCTTACACTCCCTACACTCCTTCACTCCCTTCACTACCTACACTCCCTACACTCCTTTCACTCCCTTCACTCCTACACTCCTTACACTCCCTTCACTTCCCTACACTCCCTACACTCCCTTCACTCCCTTCACTACTTACACTCCCTTCACTCCTTACACTCCCTTCACTCCTTACCTCCCCTACACTCCCTTCACTCCCTTCACTCCCTTCACTCCCTCACTCCTTACACTCCCTTCACTCCCTCACTACCTACACTCTTTACACTCCCTTCACTCCCTACACTCCTTACACTCCCTACACTCCCTACACTCCCTACACTCCCTACACTCCTTACACTCCCTTCACTCCTTACACTCCCTTCACTCCTTACCTCCCCTACACTCCCTTCACTCCCTTCACTCCTTCACTCCTTACACTCCCTTCACTCCCTTCACTACCTACACTCTTTACACTCCCTTCACTCCCTTCACTCCCTATACTCCCTACACTCCTTACACTCCCCTCACTCCCTTCACTCCTTACACTCCCTTCACTCCTTCACTCCCTACACTCCTTACACTCCCTTCACTCCCTTCACTCCCTTCACTCTTTACACTCCCTTCACTCCCTTCACTCCTTACACTCCCTACACTCCCTTCACTCCTTACACTCCCTACACTCCCTTCACTCCCTACACTCCCTTCACTCCCTACCACTCCCTACACTCCCCTACACTCCCTTCACCCCTTACACTCCCTTTACTCCCTTCACTCCCTTCACTCCCTTCACTCCATACACTCCTTACACTCCCTTCACTCCCTACACTCCCTACACTCCCTTCACTCCCTTCACTACTTACACTCCCTTCACTCCATACACTCCCTTCACTCCTTACCTCCCCTACACTCCCTTCACTCCCTTCACTCCCTTCACTCCTCACACTCCATTCACTCCCTTCACTCCCTTCACTACCTACATTCTTTACACTCCCTTCACTCCCTTCACTCCCTACACTCCCTACACTCCCTTCACTCCCTTCACTCCCTTCACTCCTTACACTCCCTCACTCCCTTCACTCCCTTCACTCCATACACTCCTTACACTCCTTACACTCCTTACACTCACTACACTCATTACAGTCGCTTCACTCCCTTCACTCCCTTCACTCCCTTCACTCCCTTCACTCCCTTCACTCCCTTCACTCCTTACACTCCCTTCACACCCTTCACTCCCTTCACTCCATACACTCCTTACACTCCTTACACTCCTTACACTCCCTACACTCCTTACACTCCCTTCACTCCTTTCACTCCCTACACTCATTTCACTCCCTTAACTCCCAACACTCCCTACAATCCCGTCACTCCTTACACTCCCTTCACTCCTTACACTCCCTACACCCCTACACTCCCTACACTCCTTACACTCCCTACACTGCTTACACTCCCTACACTCCTTACATTCCCTTCACTCCCTTCACTCCCTACAGTCCCTTCACTCCTTACACTACCTTCACTCCTTACACTCCCTACACTCCTTACACTCCCTTCACTCACTTCACTCCTACACTCCCTTCACTCCCTTCACTCTTTACACTCCCTTCACTCCCTTCACTCCTTACACTCCCTACACTCCCTTCACTCCTTACACTCCTACACTCCCTTCACTCCCTACACTCCCTTACACTCCCTACACTCCTACACTCCCTACACTCCCTTCACCCCTTACACTCCCTTCACTCCTTCACTCCCTACACTCCTTACACTCCCTTCACTCCCTACACTCCCTACACTCCTTCACTCCCTTCACTACTTACACTCCCTACACTCCCTTCACTCCCTTCACTCCCTACACTCCTTACACTCCCTACACTCCCTACACTCCCTACACTCCCTACACTCCTACACTCCCTACACTCCCTACACTCCTTTCACTCCCTTCACTCCCTACACTCACTACACTCCTTACACACCCTTCAATCCTTCACTCCCTACACTCCCTACACTCCCTTCACCCCTTACACTCCCTTCACTCCCTTCACTCCCTACACTCCTTACACTCCCTTCACTCCTACACTCACTACACTCCCCTTCACTCCCTTCACTACTTACACTCCCCTACACTCCCTTTACTCCCTTCACTCCCTACACTCCTTACACTCCCTACACTCCCTACACTCCCTACACTCCTTACACTCCCTACACTCCCTACACTCCTTTCACTCCCTTCACTCCCTACACTCACTACACTCCTTACACTCCCTTCAATCCCTTCACTCCTTACACTGCCTTCACTCCCTTCACTCCCTACACTCCCTTCACTCCCTTCGCTCCCTACACTCCCTACTCTCCTTACACTCCCTTCACTCCCTTCACTCCTTACACTCCTTCACTCCCTTCACTCCCTACACTCCTTACACTCCCTTCACTCCCTCACTCCTTACACTCCCTTCACTCCCTTCACTACCTACACTCTTTACACTCCCTTCACTCCCTACACTCCTTACACTCCCTACACTCCCTACACTCCCTACACTCCCTACACTCCTTACACTCCCTTCACCCCCTTCACCCCTTACACTCCCTTCACTCCCTTCACTCCCTACACTCCTTACACTCCCTACACTCCTTACACTCCCTTCACTACCTACACCCCTACACTCCTTTCACTCCCTTCACTCCCTACACTCCTTACACTCCCTTCACTCCCTTCACTCCCTTCACTCCCTTCACTCCCTTCACTCCTTACACTCCCTTCACTCCCTACACTCCTTACACTCATTACACTCCCTACACCCCCTACACCCCCTACACTCCTTTCACTCCCTCACTCCCTACACTCCTTACACTCCCTTCACTCCCTTCACTCCTTACACTCCCTTCACTCCCTTCACTCCCTACACTCCTACACTCCCCTCACTCCCTTCACTCCTTACACTCCCTTCACTCCCTTCACTCCCTACACTCCTTACACTCCTTTACTCCCTTCACTCCCTTCACTCTTTACACTCCCTACACTCCCTCACTCCTTACACTCCCTACACTCCCTTCACTCCCTACACTCCCTTCAATCCCTACACTCCCTACACTCCCTACACTCCCTTCACCCTTACACTCCCTTTACTCCCTTCATGCCCTTCACCCCCTTCACTCCATACACTCCTTACACGTCCCTTCACCCCTACACTCCCTACACTCCTTCACTCCCTTCACTACTTACACTCCCTTCACTCCTTACACTCCTTCACTCCTTACCTCCCCTACACTCCCTTCACTCCCTTCACTCCCTTCACTCCTTACACTCCCTTCACTCCCTTCACTACCTACACTCTTTACACTCCCTTCACTCCCTTCACTCCCTACACTCCCTACACTCCCTACACTCCCTACACTCCCTACACTCCCTACACTCCCTTCACTCCCTTCACCCCTTACACTCCCTTCACTCCCTTCACTCCCTACACTCCTTACACTCCCTACACTCCTTCACTCCCTTCACTACCTACACTCCCTACACTCCTTCACTCCCTTCACTCCCTACACTCCTTACACTCCCTTCACTCCCTACACTCCCTACACTCCCTTCACTCCCTTCACTACTTACACTCCCTTCACTCCTTACACTCCCTTCACTCCTTACCTCCCCTACACTCCCTTCACTCCCTTCACTCCCTTCACTCCTTACACTCCCTTCACTCCCTTCACTACCTACACTCTTTACACTCCCTTCACTCCCTACACTCCTTACACTCCCTACACTCCCTACAACTCCCTACACTCCCTACACTCCTTACACTCCCTTCACTCCTTACACTCCCTTCACTCCTTACCTCCCCTACACTCCCTTCACTCCCTTCACTCCCTTCACTCCTTACACTCCCTTCACTCCCTTCACTACCTACACTCTTACACTCCCTTCACTCCCTTCACCTCCCTATACTCCCTACACTCCTTACACTCCCCTCACTCCCTTCACTCCTTACACTCCCTTCACTCCCTTCACTCCCTACACTCCTTACACTCCCTTCACTCCCTTCACTCCCCTTCACTCTTTACACTCCCTTCACTCCCTTCACTCCTTACACTCCCTACACTCCCTTCACTCCTTACACTCCCTACACTCCCTTCACTCCCTACACTCCCTTCACTCCCTACACTCCCTACACTCCCTACACTCCCTTCACCCCTTACACTCCCTTTACTCCCTTCACTCCCTTCACTCCCTTCACTCCATACACTCCTTACACTCCCTTCACTCCCTACACTCCCTACACTCCCTACACTCCCTTCACTCCCTTCACTACTTACACTCCCTTCACTCCATACACTCCCTTCACTCCTTACCTCCCCTACACTCCCTTCACTCCCTTCACTCCCTTCACTCCTCACACTCCATCACTCCCTTCACTCCCTTCACTACCTACACTCTTTACACTCCCTTCACTCCCTACACTCCCTACACTCCCTACACTCCCTTCACTCCCTTCACTCCCTTCACTCCCTTCACTCCTTACACTCCCTTCACTCCCTTCACTCCCTTCACTCCATACACTCCTTACACTCCTTACACTCCTTACACTCACTACACTCATTACAGTCACTTCACTCCCTTCACTCCCTTCACTCCCTTCACTCCCTTCACTCCCTTCACTCCCTTCACTCCTTACACTCCCTTCACACCCTTCACTCCCTTCACTCCATACACTCCTTACACTCCTTACACTCCTTACACTCCCTACACTCCTTACACTCCCTTCACTCCTTTCACTCCCTACACTCATTTCACTCCCTTAACTCCCAACACTCCCTACAATCCCGTCACTCCTTACACTCCCTTCACTCCTTACACTCCCTACACTCCCTACACTCCCTACACTCCTTACACTCCCTACACTGCTTACACTCCCTACACTCCTTACATTCCCTTCACTCCCTTCACTCCCTACAGTCCCTTCACTCCTTACACTACCTTCACTCCTTACACTCCCTACACTCCTTACACTCCCTTCACTCACTTCACTCCTTACACTCCCTCACTCCCTTCACTCTTTACACTCCCTTCACTCCCTTCACTCCTTACACTCCCTACACTCCCTTCACTCCTTACACTCCCTACACTCCCTTCACTCCTACACTCCCTTCACTCCCTACACTCCCTACACTCCCTACACTCCTTCACCCCTTACACTCCCTTCACTCCCTTCACTCCCTACACTCCTTACACTCCCTTCACTCCCTACACTCCCTACACTCCCTTCACTCCCTTCACTACTTACACTCCCTACACTCCCTTCACTCCCTTCACTCCCTACACTCCTTACACTCCCTACACTCCCTACACTCCCTACACTCCCTACACTCCTTACACTCCCTACACTCCCTACACTCCTTTCACTCCCTTCACTCCTACACTCACTACACTCCTTACACTCCCTTCAATCCTTCACTCCCTACACTCCCTACACTCCCTACACTCCCTTCACCCCTTACACTCCCTTCACTCCCTTCACTCCCTACACTCCTTACACTCCCTTCACTCCCTACACTCACTACACTCCCTTCACTCCCTTCACTACTTACACTCCCTACACTCCCTTTACTCCCTTCACTCCCTACACTCCTTACACTCCCTACACTCCCTACACTCCCTACACTCCTTACACTCCCTACACTCCCTACACTCCTTTCACTCCCTTCACTCCCTACACTCACTACACTCCTTACACTCCCTTCAATCCCTTCACTCCTTACACTGCCTTCACTCCCTTCACTCCCTACACTCCCTTCACTCCCTTCGCTCCCTACACTCCCTACTCTCCTTACACTCCCTTCACTCCCTTCACTCCTTACACTCCCTTCACTCCCTTCACTCCCTACACTCCTTACACTCCCTTCACTCCCTTCACTCCTTACACTCCCTTCACTCCCTACACTCCTTACACTCCCTACACTGCTTACACTCCCTACACTCCTTACATGCCCTTCACTCCCTTCACTCCCTACAGTCCCTTCACTCCTTACACTACCTTCACTCCTTACACTCCCTACACTCCTTACACTCCCTTCACTCCCTTCACTCCTTACACTCCCTTCACTCCCTTCACTCTTTACACTCCCTTCACTCCCTTCACTCCTTACACTCCCTACACTCCCTTCACTCCTTACACTCCCTACACTCCCTTCACTCCCTACATCCCTTCACTCCCTACACTCCTACACTCCCTACACTCCCTTCACCCCTTACACTCCCTTCACTCCCTTCACTCCCTACACTCCTTACACTCCCTTCACTCCCTACACTCCCTACACTCCCTTCACTCCCTTCACTACTTACACTCCCTACACTCCCTTCACTCCCTTCACTCCCTACACTCCTTACACTCCCTACACTCCCTACACTCCTTACACTCCCTACACTCCCTACACACCCTACACTCCCTACACTCCCTACACTCCCTACACTACTTACACTCCCTTCACTCCCTTTACCCCTTACACTCCCTTCACTCCCTCACTCCCTACACTCCTTACACTCCCTACACTCCATTCACTCCCTTCACTACCTACACTCCCTACACTCCTTCACCCTTCACTCCCTTCACTCCCTACACTCCCTCACTCCCTACACTCCCTTCACTCCCTTCACTCCCTACACTCCCTTCACTCCCTTCACTCCCTACACTCCTTACACTCCCTTCACACCCTACACTCCCTACACTCCCTTCACTCCCTTCACACCCTACACTCCTTACACTCATTACACTCCCTACACCCCCTACACTCCCTACACTCCTTTCACTCCCTTCACTCCCTACACTCCTTACACTCCCTTCACTCCCTCACTCCTTACACTCCCTTCATTCCCTTCACTCCCTACACTCCTTACACTCCTACACTCCTTACACTCCCCTCACTCCCTTCACTCCTTACACTCCCTTCACTCCCTTCACTCCCTACACTCCTTACACTCCCTTCACTCCCTTCACTCTTTACACTCCCTTCACTCCCTACACTCCTTACACTCCCTACACTCCCTTCACTCCTTACACTCCCTACACTCCTTCACGTCCCTACACTCCCTCACTCCCTACACTCCCTACACTCCCTTCACTCCCTTCACTCCCAACACTCCTTACACTCCCTTCACTCCTACACCTCCCTACACTCCCTTCACTCCCTTCACTCCCTACACTCCTTACACTCATTACACTCCCTACACCCCCCTACACTCCCTACACTCCTTTCACTCCCTTCACTCCCTACAGTCCTTACACTCCCTTCACTCCCTTCACTCCTTACACTCCCTTCACTCCCTTCACTCCTACACTCCTACACTCCCTACACTCCTTACACTCCCCTCACTCCCTTCACTCCTTACACTCCCTTCACTCCCTTCACTCCCTACACTCCTTACACTCCCCTTGCACCCCCTTCACTCTTTACACTCCCTTCACTCCCTACACTCCTTACACTCCCTACACTCCCTTCACTCCTTACACTCCCTACACTCCCTACACTCCCTACACTCCCTTCACCCCTTACACTCCCTTTACTCCCTTCATGCCCTTCACCCCCTTCACTCCATACACTCCTTACACTCCCTTCACTCCCTACACTCCCTACACTCCCTTCACTCCCTTCACTACTTACACTCCCTTCACTCCTTACACTCCCTTCACTCCTTACTTCCCCTACACTCCCTTCACTCCCTTCACTCCTTACACTCCCTTCACTCCCTTCACTACCTACACTCTTTACACTCCCTTCACTCCCCTTCACTCCCTACACTCCTTACACTCCCTACACTCCCTACACTCCCTACACTCCCTACACTCCTTACACTCCCTTCACTCCCTTCACCCCTTACACTCCCTTCACTCCCTTCACTCCCTACACTCCTTACACTCCCTACACTCCTTCACTCCCTTCACTACCTACACTCCCTACACTCCTTTCACTCCCTTCACTCCCTACACTCCTTACACTCCCTTCACTCCCTTCACTCCCTTCACTCCCTTCACCTCCCTTCACTCCCTCACTCTTACACTCCCTTCACACCCTACACTCCTTACACTCATTACACTCCCTACACCCCCTACACTCCCTACACTCCTTTCACTCCCTTCACTCCCTACACTCCTTACACTCCCTTCACTCCCTTCACTCCTTACACTCCCTTCACTCCCTTCACTCCCTACACTCCTTACACTCCCTACACTCCTTACACTCCCCTCACTCCCTTCACTCCTTACACTCCCTTCACTCCCTTCACTCCCTACACTCCTTACACTCCCTTCACTCCCTTCACTCCCTTCAGTCTTTACACTCCCTTCACTCCCTTCACTCCTTACACTCCCTGCACTCCCTTCACTCCTTACACTCCCTACACTCCCTTCACTCCCTACACTCCCTTCACTCCCTACACTCTCTACACTCCCTACCACTCCCTTCACCCCTTACACTCCCTTTACTCCCTTCACTCCCTTCACTCCCTTCACTCCATACACTCCTTACACTCCCTTCACTCCTACACTCCCTACACTCCCTTCACTCCCTTCACTACTTACACTCCCTTCACTCCCTACATACCCTTCACTCCTTCACTCCTTACACTCCCTTCACTCCCTACATTCCCTTCACTCCTTCACTCCCTTCACTCCCTACACTCCCTTCACTCCCTACACTCCTTTCACTCTCTTCACTCCCTACACTCCTTACACTCCCTTCACTCCCTTCACTCCCTTCACTCCTTCACTCCTTACACTCCCTTCACTCCCTACATTCCCTTCACTCCCTTCACCCCCTTCACTCCCTACACTCCCTTCACACGTTTCACTCTCTTCACTCCCTTCACTCCCTACACTCCCTTCACTCCCTACACTCCTTCACTCCCTTCACTCCCTACACTCCCTTCACTCCCTTCACTCCCTACACTCCTTACACTCCCTTCACTCCCTTCACTCCTTACACTCCCCTACACTCCCTTCACTCCTTACACTCCCTACACTCCCTTCACTCCCTACACTCCCTTCACTCCCTACACTCCCTACACTCCCTACACTCCCTACACTCCCTACACTCCCTTCACCCCTTACACTCCCTTCACTCCCTTCACTACCTTCACTCCACACACTCCTTACACTCCCTTCACTCCCTACACTCCCTACACTCCCTTCACTCCCTTCACTACTTACACTCCCTTCACTCCTTACACTCCCTTCACTCCTTACACCCCCTACACTCCCTTCACTCCTTACACTCCCTTCACTCCCTTCACTACCTACACTCCCTACACTCCCTTCACTCCCTTCACTCCCTACACTCCATACACTCCCTACACTCCCTACACTCCCTACACTCCCTACACTCCTTACACTCCCTTCACTCCCTTCACCCCTTACACTCCCTTCACTCCCTTCACTCCCTACACTCCTTACACTCCCTACACTCCTTTCACTCCCTTCACTCCCTACACTACTTACACTCCCTAAACTCCTTTCACTCCCTTCACTACCTACACTCCCTACACTCCGTTCACTCCCTTCACTCCCTACACTCCTTACACTCACTTCACTCCCTTCACTCCCTTCACTCCCTACATTCCCTTCACTCCCTTCACTCCTTACACTCCCTTCACTCCCTACATTCCCTTCACTCCCTTCACTCCCTTCACTCCCTACACTCCCTTCACTCCCTACACTCCTTTCACTCTCTTCACTCCCTACACTCCTTACACTCCCTTCACTCCCTTCACTCCCTTCACTCCCTTCAGTCCTTACACTCCCTTCACTCCCTACATTCCCTTCACTCCCTTCACTCCCTTCACTCCCTACACTCCCTTCACACGTTTCACTCTCTTCACTCCCTTCACTCCCTACACTCCCTTCACTCCCTACACTCCCTTCACTCCCTTCACTCCCTACACTCCCTTCACTCCCTTCACTCCCTACACTCCTTACACTCCCTACACTCCTTACACTCCCCTCACTCCCTTCACTCCTTACACTCCCTTCACTCCCTTCACTCCCTACACTCCTTACACTCCCTTCACTCCCTTCACTCTTTACACTCCCTTCACTCCCTACACTCATTACACTCCCTACACCCCCTACACTCCCTACACTCCTTTCACTCCCTTCACTCCCTACAGTCCTTACACTCCCTTCACTCCCTTCACTCCTTACACTCCCTTCACTCCCTTCACTCCCTACACTCCTTACACTCCCTACACTCCTTACACTCCCCTCACTCCCTTCACTCCTTACACTCCCTTCACTCCCTTCACTCCCTACACTCCTTACACTCCCTTCACTCCCTTCACTCTTTACACTCCCTTCACTCCCTACACTCCTTACACTCCCTACACTCCCTTCACTCCTTAC
>NC_140018.1:247771-320008 GCF_964263955.1 Coregonus lavaretus | reverse complement strand
GGTTTTCGCCTTTCTAGGGAGTTTTTCCTAGCCACCGTGCTTCTACACCTGCATTACTAGCTGTTTGGGGTTTTAGGCTGGGTTTCTGTACAGCACTTCGAGATATTAGCTGATGTAAGAAGGGCTATATAAAATAAAATTGATTGAAATTGATTGATAGCATTAAGATTTCCCTTCACTGGAACTAAGGAGCCCGAACCATGAAAAACTGCCCCAGACCATTACTCCTCCTCCACCAAACTTTACAGCTGGCACTATGCGTTGGGGCAGGTAGCGTTCTCCTGGTATCCGCCAAACCCAGATTCATCCGTCAGACGGTGAAGCGTGATTCATCACTCCAGAGAACGCGTTTCCACTGCTCCAGAGTCCAACGGCGGCGAACTTTACATCACAGTTCTTGTGTTCGTATCGAGGCAATTTGGAACTCATAATGAGTGTTGCAACTGAGGACAGACGAGGTATACTGTTTAGGCGCTATTTATATATTATTATTATTTACATGTATTTAACTTGGCAAGTCAGTTAAGAACAAATTCTTATTTACAATGACGGCCTACACCGGCCAAACCCAGACGACGCTGGGCCAATTGTGCGCCGCCCAATGGGACTCCCAATCACGGCCGGGTTGTGATACAGCCTGGAATCGAACCAGGGGGGGTCTGTAGTGACGCCTCAAGCACTGAGATGCGGTGCCTTAGACCGCTGCGCCACTCGGGAGCCAGAATGAATGAATTATACCAGTATAGCCTTAGACCGCTGCGCCACTCGCTACGCGCTTCAGCACTCGGCGGTGCCGTTCTGTGAGCTTGTGTGGCCTACCACTTCGCAGCTGAGCCGTTGTTGCTCCTAGACGTTTCCACTTCACAATAACAGCACTAACTGTTCACCGGGGCAGCTCTAGCAGGGCAGAAATTTGACGAACTAACTTGTTGGAATGACGTTGCCACATGACGGTGCCACATTGAAAGTCACTGAGCTCTTCAATAATGCCATTCTACTGCCAATGTTTGTCTATGGAGATTGCATGGCCGTGTTCTCGATTTTATACACCTGTCAGCAATGGGTGTGGCTGAAATAGCTGAATCCACTAATTTGAAGGGTTGTCCACATACTGTTGTATATATCACAGGAGGTTGGTTGCACCTTAATTGGGGAGAATAGGCTCGTGGTAATGACTGGAGAGGAATAAGTGGAATGGTATCAAATACATCAAACACAGGGTTTCCATTCCATTTGCTCCGTTCCGGCCATTATCATGAGCTGTCCTCCCCTCAGCAGCCTCCTGTGGTGGATATACTGTATATTTATACGTGAATATATATATATGACATGACGTTTAACATCACGTCTAACTGGCACCACCTGCTGGCTGCTTTTGCAAACTTCAGTTTCATAGGCACTGGGTTGTGAATACAAACGACTGAATGCAACATTTTTATTATAATAGTTAGAATCATTGCCATGTATTTTATATATATATATATATATATATATATATATATATATATATATATATATATACAGTACAAGTCAAAAGTTTGGACACACCTACTCATTCAAGGGTTTTTCTTTATTTTTACTATTTTCTACATTGTAGAATAATAGTGAAGACATCAAAACTATGAAATAACACATATGGAATCATGTAGTAACCAAAAAAGTGTTAAACAAATCTAAATATATTTTATATTTGCAATTTTTCAAAGTAGCCTCCCTTTGGCTTGATGCCAGCTTTGCACACTCTTGGCATTCTCTCAACCAGCTTCATGAGGAATGCTTTTCCAATAGTCTTGAAGGAGTTCCCACATATGCTGAGCACTTGTTGGCTGCTTTTCCTTCACTCTGCGGTCCAACTCATCCCAAACCATTTGATGCAGCACCTCATCACTTTCCTTGGTCAAATAGCCCTTACACAGTCTGGAGGTGTGTTTTGGGTCATTGTCCTGTTGAAAAACAAATGATAGTCTCACTAAGTGCAAACCAGATGGGATGGCATATCGCTGCAGAATGCTGTGGTAGCCATGCTGGTTAAGTGTGCCTTGAATTCTAAATAAATCACTGACAGTGTCACCAGCAAAGCACCCCCACATCATCACACCTCCTCCTCCATGCTTCACGGTGGGAACCACACATGCGGAGAACAACCGTTCACCACCAATTTTAGATTAAGTTGTCCAAATGCGCAAATTGTCCAAACAGATCCGAAAGGTAGATGGATTATTTTAAATATGTTATTGGACCATAAACAGATTTGTCTCAATCTATACGGTCCAAATAATGATAAAATATAAATGAGAATTTATCAAATCTACAAGCAATACAAGACTCTATTATTATGGTGGGGGATTATAATATGGTTTTAAATAGCTCAATGGACTGTAAAGGAAATCACACTACAGACTATCACCCTCATACACTTAAGGAAATCACGAATATCATGGATATATTGGAATTAGTGGATATGTGGAGGCTTAAATATCCTGACCTAGTGAGATATACACGGCAGAGGCTCAATCAACCTAGTCGTCTTCAATACTTTCTTATGTCATTCTCGCTGAAAAGTGTTGACAGGGGACAGAATGCATCAAATAACTGGCATATACATTACTCTTACAGAATTTCCACGTGGGCGAGGATATTCTAAATTTAATCAACGCCTATTGGATGATAACTTGTTTTTAACTAGGACAGAATAATTTATAACTGTTTTTTTCCGACATAACATAGGTACAGCAGATCCCCTTATTGTATGGGACACTTTTAAATGTGCCTTTAGAGGTCATGCAATTCAGTACTCATCTCTAAAACGAAAGCAATTTAGGTCAAAGGAGTCCATACTTGTCACGATTCTCTAAAGCAGAACCCAGAAGCAGACCAGGACAAGGTGAGTAGACAGAAGGGGAGTATTTATTTAACGACTCAAATGTGGAAGCAGGATAATTCAGGAGACGGAGCGGGCAGCGGAGGTGAGTTGGTGGAAGTGAATAGGCAGATCCAATGATGTTACAGAATCCACCGACGACCAGGCAAGGGTGGGGTGAATGTTCCTCGAGAATAACTGTAGACAGAGTAAACGGAGGTGAGTACACGGCAAGCAAAAAGTACAAAACAACAAAACGAACTCTAGAAAACTTGAGGCTGATACGCTGACACAACATACTATTCATGGCTAACGATCCGGCAGGGAATGGATGTCAGGTCAGAGCTTATGAAGAGGTGATGATCAGGACCAGGTGTGCAGATAGCTGATGAGATGCAGGTGCGGGTAATCGAGAGATCTCCCGCCTAACTTCGTCGCCCGGCAACCAGACAGGGTGCGTTCAGGAACCTTCAGGAAACAGACTCCAAGACAGAAAACAGGCAACTCAGGCAGAAACAGACTCAGGAAGCGGGATTCATGACAATACTAACAAAGGAAATAGAAGGTCTAACAGTATAGCAATAAAAACTGTAACATAGAAGCTCAGAATAAATCAGAGGAAAAACAAAAATAAATGGAGAAACTTATTCAAGAAAGATCAAGTGTAATATATTGTAAAAAAAATAAAGCAAACTGGATGGAATATGAGGAAAAATGCACTAAATTGTTTTTAAACTTCAACATAGAAATGCAAAATTAATTTACTGAAACAAATTATGGGGTCTCCCATGATTCACCAACCGATACTTTGAAAGAGGAAGCAAAGTACTTTAAACATATGTTTTCATTTCAGTTTCCTCCATTTCCACTAACCGAAGCTAATTGTATGGATTTTTTTCTATGAATAATGTAACATTAACAGCCTTACAAAAAGACTCATGTGAAGGCGAAATTACAGAAGAGATGCTTCTTGATGCAATTAAAGCCTTTAACATTTTAACAGACACTCTTATCCAGAGCGACTTACAGTTAGTTAGTGCATACATTATTATTTAATTTTTTCACACTGGCCCCCCGTGGGAAACGAACCCACAACCCTGGCATTGCAAACACCATGCTCTACCAACTGAGCTACATCCCTGCCGGCCATTCCCTACCCTGGATGACGCTGGGCCAATTGTGCGCCGCCCCATGGGTCTCCCGGTCGCGGCCGGCTACGACAGAGCCTGGATTCAAACCAGGATCTCTAGTGGCACAGCTAGCACTGCGATGCAGTGCCTTAGAGCCCTGCACCACTCGGGAGATAAGTCTCTAAGTCTGGGATAACTCCTGGGCTGGATGGCATACCAGTTGAGGTATACCAAACCTTTTTTGATGTACTCAGAATACCGTTATTAGCATGTTTTAACCACTCCTATATAAATGGTAGATTATCAGACACTCATCAAGAAGGTCTGATTTCACTATTACTGAAACAGGATCCAAGTGGTAAATATAAAGATCCGATCCGTTTTAAAAATTGGAGGCCCCTTACACTTCAGTGTTGTGATGCAAATATTCTAGCAAAATGTATAGCGCATAGAATTAAAAAGGTATGGTCGGATATTATTCATCCTAATCAGACAGGTTTTTTACATGGACGATACATTGGAGATAATATAAGGCAAGTACTGGAAACAATAGAACACTATGCCTGGTATTCATAGCTGACTTTGAAAAGGCTTTTGAGAAAGTACGACTGGAATTTATATATAAATTATATATTTATATATAAATTCAATTTTGGAGAATCTCTTATAAAATGGGTTAAAGTTATGTATAGTAACCCTAGGAAATCCAGGGCTTAAAAACAAAGGTGTCATTGATGATTCATGTTTTATTTTAAATCCACAATTTGGATCCCTCCACAGCCTCATAGAGGATCTAGATACTTTTTTGAACCTCTCTGGGTTAAAACCAAAGTATGATAAGTGTTCTATATTATGTATTAGATCACAAAAAAATACAACTTTTACATTACTGTGTAGTTGACCAATAAAATGGTCTGACGGTGATGTGGACATACTCGGTATTCATATCCTGAAAGAAAGAAATGATCTTACTACAATACATTTTTATAGAAAGTTAGCAAAAGTAGATAATATTTTGCTACCATGGAAAGGAAAATACCTGTCTATTAGTGGACAAATCACCCTGATTAACTCTTTAGCCATGTCCCAGTATACCTGTTTACTTATGGTCTTGCCTACGCCTAGCAACCTGTTTTTTAAATAATATGAGCAAAAAAAAATCTATTTTATTTGGAACGGCAAGCCAGACAAAATTAAACGGGCCTATTTATACAATCAATATGATTTCGGAGGGCATAAATTATTAAATATTAAAGCATTAGACCTATCACTAAAGTCTTCAGTCATACAAAGTTGTACTTAAATCCGAACTGGTTCTCTAGCAGATTAGTAAGATTGTCTCACCCTGTTCAAGAATGGCCTTTTCCCCTTTATTCAGATTACAACCTCTCACTTTCGGGTTATTTGAAAATGAAATCATCTCCAAAATATTTTTTACATCTATAGACCACTATAACATACCACCAACTACCATCTATATAGCACTATTACATACCACCAACTAACATCTATATACCACTATTACATACCACCAACTAACATCTATATACCACTATTACATACCACCAACTAACATCTAAATACCACTATAACATACAACCAACTAACCCTCCATCTATATATCACTATTTCATCATAATAAAAAATGAGTAAAGCAAACAGCATTCCGCTACTTCACCGTAACTGATCCTATTCCGAAGGCCTGGGAGGACGGGACTCTTTCGATTAAACGCGCCTTGTAACTCTTCTTCAGTAAAACCTCGTACACCCCTAGTACTTCTCTGCAGCGGCCCACCACAGCATCTATTTCCTGTGATCTACGTTCCATCTCTGATGTACAGTTGATAACCACTGCTATGAACGCTAAGAAGCCAACCTTACTGAAGCACTAATTCATATCACTCTGCATTAGCCTCGACCTACTACTCACCCTTGACCCATCATCCTCTACTCTCTTCACTGCCTCAGCATACGACACCTTCTGTTCTGCTCTGACCCTGGCAACCTCAACCTGTCTCTCTCGCACCGGGCACTTCTGATCCCCAGCACCATGGGCACCCCCACAATTGACACACACACAGTCAACACATACCTTCTGATCACATTCGACCACACCACAAACTAACCACAGATTGTTACACCAGATAAAGTGATTTAACCGAAGATTTTTTGGCATCCATTACTGGGAGTGTCACTGTTTGGTGTAGCACAGAGACTTTTCTACCAACGTTCTCTCGTCGAGACAGGTGGCTCCACCCCAAAGTGCCGCATGTCATGATGACGCTCACCCCTGTCTCAATCAATGAGAGAAGATTTAAGCAAAAAAAAATAACAAAGCATTTTCTAAATTCAAATGCACCCGCCTGCAACGGGACATGGACATTTTAGAAGATACTGTACATGTTTGGCCGAATCGAGAACGAAGATAGTAAGGTCGGTCGAAAATTCACGGTCGCTACACACTTTCAGTATAGTGACACTTAGATCATCTTTTGTCCAGATGAGAGCTTTGTATCTGAAGGTGTCTAGTTACTGTGTGGCATGTGACAGGTCAGGTGAGGATAGCTACAGATTGTAACGCCAGATAATGTGATTTAACCAAAAAAAGATTGGCGCATTATACTGGTAGTTGCAGGTGTGGCTATGCAAAGTGCCGCCAGAGATTTTTCAACTCACCTGGTATTGGTGATACTATCTTTGTGCTTGATTCGTGGAAACAGGAGTCTCATAAAATGTCCGTGTCCAGTTGCAAGGGGATCGGTTGGAATTTCAGTACACATTGGCGCCGTAAACTTTGTTGGATTACTTCATGGACCAAATTTTCAAACGGACCCCCTGCAACTGGACTCAGGCTGTTTACCATGAAGAAATAAAGGTATATTCTGGTCTAGTTAATGGGTGTGTCTCCAATGCGATAGCAGCCAGAGATTTTTCAACTAACTTGGTATTGGTGATACTATCTTCATCCTCGATTCGTGGAAACAGGAGTCTCATAAAATGTCACAGACATTTAAAAAAAAAAGGTAAACAAAACAAAACTTTGAGCGGTCAATCGAATCTCCTGTGTGGAGGCGATTAAAAGAGTTGAGAAAACAAGTGACGCTAGTGACGATATGGTAGTTGACGCACCACAGCCTGTAGTAAATGTTTGCTGCCAGTCAAAAGATACCCTGAGTGTTAAAAATGTGGATTTCGTGGCATTCATAGCTAGAGTTATAAACTGTATGGCTCAAGTGTCAAAGAAACTGGACATTATTGTGGCTGTGGCAGAAAGGTTCTGAGGACTTCAGGAGTTTACATCGGACGGCCCGCCCTCCCAGGCTCCCCCTGAATCAGATATTTTATAATTCTCTTTTTACACAAAAAAGTAGTTTGATATAGTGTAGTTTAATTATTTTTGGTAATTTGTATGAATATAAGGCCCCCCCCCCCACCACCCCCCACACACACAAATGGGTTCCGTTTTTCGGGGGTGGAAATCCTGTTTGCATTCTGCACAGTAGGTGGCGGAATGCACACTAAATTGTGCGAACGCCAATATAACGAAGAAGAAGAAGAAGAAGAAGAAGAATACTAAATTATTCATATTAATTTTGAGGAGTTATGTGGTTAAAGAGCCTAGATTAAGTGAACTGCTGGAGATATCATCAGGGGATGTAGTATTTCATGATGTATTCCGTTTCCTTAGGGAGACGAGAATATTGGGTAGGATTTAGATCTTCCCTGTCTCTGGTCCACACTCCAGTCCAGTCGGTGGCGGTAATGCACCTTAAAGTTGGTTGCCAACCGTGATATAAAATCCACAGAAGAAGAATAAGTACATTCTTCACTACGCCCATGATGGCGGTACGGTTGAAAAGTTGATGCAGTTTTTTTTTATTTTGTTATCCCTGTTTCCCCACTAATATTTTCTATGTGGTTGTCTTAATAATGCCAAGGCATTGCCCTCCGACACGAGGACATAAGTGCTTTTGACAACGTGAAATAATAACGTTATCGAAGTTACAAATGGTTGTTATTCCACTCGTTTTATGAGCACCGAGTGCCCCCTAGCCAAATGATGCTATATTTTACATTGGGTTGACATGTCACAGATTGTCGCCGTGGTTCTGACGTTAGCTAGATGTGTTTTGAGTTGCTGAAGAAATCGTTGGTTGCACTGAGCATGAAGAGTACCTACACATAGAGATGGAGGAGGATGTGAAAAAAGTGAAAAAGGTAAGTGACTTGAAACTTCGTTAGCTAACTCGGTTCTAGTGAGTCGTTCAGTGAGTCTCTTCAAGTTTCAAGTTTTTTGTCATGTGCACAAGTTTGAAATGACTTCTTACTTGCCCATTCTCAACAATGATGAAATCAATATCAGTAGTACTATATATATATATTTTTTTTAAGCAAAAAAGGAAAAAGCCAAGTAGAACAAAAACACGAGAAATAAGAACACAAGAAAGTAAGTAAGCTATATACGGGGTCATTTCCAGGGTCAGTGCCAATACCATATTTACAATGTGCAGGGATGGGGTGAGCATATCCGACGCAACCAATACTTTTTACAAACTCAAAAGAACAAGAACAATTGGTTGCATCGAATCTAGGGGTAAGGTGACTAGGCATCAGGATATATGATAACCGGAGGAGCAGCAGCCTATATGATGATTGTACGTGAGTGTGTGCGTATTGTGTGTGTGTGAGCAAATGAAGTGTGTGTGTTTTACATGGAGACAGTGTAAAAATAAAATAGAATGTTCCATGCAGATAGCCGGTGTAGCCATTTTGTTAACTATTTAGAAGTCGTATGGCTCAGGGATAGAAGCTGTTCAATATACTTAAGTACATAAGTATTATGTGTCCTACTAGGGAAGGGCATTTGAAATAATTTGTTTATTCGAATAATATGACGTTTTATCGGATATCCTGATAGTCGAAATACGTGTGTTAAAAAAAACGTTGTTTAAACTTGGAAAATGGCTTGCTGTGCAGCCTGCGCGATTTGGGAGACAGGTGCGGCTCTGCCTGCAAGTTGCAGCAGTGCGGGGAATGGGCAGAGTAGCCATATATTCTGATTATCCCTCAGACTACCAACATATTAGAAGAAAACATTAGAAAAAGCAACACAATGCTTAACAAAACATCATTAGACTTGTAAATAATGTTATCTGGATGAAAAATAATTAACCAAAACAGACTTATTTTTGCAAAATTTGTGATTTTGACTTTCAAACGAAAATATACACTTTCCCTTAAATAATGTGCAGCGTTTTTTCCAAAGTACCATCCACATAAGTACTAAAAACCAACATTTGAAATGTCCTTAATTTGATTTACATAAAGTGATCATCCATGGATCTTGAAAGACAATGACCAAAAAATATGGCTTAGTTTTCTTTATTAACTTACCCTACAGCCAGCGCTGCTAGTGAAACAATGGGTGTGGTTTGGCCTTTGGCAGAATGCCTCAAAAAGCATGCCCATTTCAAACCAAATGTTATAGCAATCCAAATACCATAAATGCTCGGATCCACCTCTATGCGGACGACACCATTTTGTATACATCTGGCCCTTCATTGGACACTGTGTGTTAACAAACCTCCAAACGAGCTTCAAATAACATAAACAGTTGCACATATGGAATATTGGAGGATGTTATAGGAATTCTGGTTATTTATGTAACATTTCCCGTAGAATAACTATATATTTTTTATAATACACATCAGTACAGCACAATGTGTAGCCTACATTTAGAGGGTAGCTGGTTTCTGTACTAACAGTTCTACTAAGTATTCATACCGCTGACAGACTGTAGGAGCTGTTTGGACTGCAGCTAAGCATATATGTAAGGTCATTTAGATTTTGTTCACTGTCATACCTAGTTATAATCAGTTATAACCATAGGCGAGCGCATGAGGTGCTTCCTTTCCGTAGGTTATCTGTCTATTTGGTCAACATCTCTGGTACAGGTCCACCCCCCCCCCCCCCCCCCCCCGCCCGCCACCCTGTGGTGGTATGTATCGCTTGATATTATGTATCCAGAGAAACTGGGATTCAAATAATGGCTTTTTTTAGATTTGCCCTAGAATGACTACTTTTTGGAGAATACACACCAGTACAGATATCTGTGTAGATTCAGAGTGTATCTGAGTTTCTGTATTGCAGTCAAATATTGCAGCATAAAAGTAACTTTTTGGTCCACTGTGGCAGGTAGAATTAAAAAAATCTACCAGCCATAATATTTTTTTATTCACTAAAATTACACCAACAAAACACACCAAAAAACGGATGAACATGCTTTGTAATGTTTCTAAAACAATAAATGTATTACTAGTAAGAAGTAATGTGGTATATTGTTTAATTTCATTTTTTTGTGACATGAGTCTTTTAACCAAAATATCACAGATGAGACAAATGTTCACCTGCCCCTTTAAGGGCGAGAGTTTAGTCTGACTAGTAGTGTTCTCTTCCTGAACATTTGAAACTCAAACATTGAAGAAAAAAATACCTAGCTTTAGAACAAAATAATGTAAAAAAAATATATAATGAGACAAAAACATTTCACCTGTCCCTTTAAGGGCGGGAGGTTACCGTGGTAGCGCGACTCGAGTCATGTTTGAAGAAGTTAAGGGGTCTGAATACTTTCGGAACGCACTGTATTTCCCAAATTAAAATCACTTTGAGCTGATTTGCTAAAAAGAGCTTGTCACCTCCGTGGTTAATCTCCGGTCTTATCTGCAATTCTAAATGCAGTCTCAATTGCTCCATATCAAACTGTTACTAAGAACCTGAGGTTTAAATGTATTAAAGTTCAATTTAGTTTCACCATATCGAAAGAGTGAGAGAGACGGAGAGCGCGGTGAGATAGGAGAATCTCCGTCGTAGCCAAGCAAAAACGCCCCACTCTCTCCCTTAGTAAGCTAACGTTAGGTAGCTAGCTAGCTAAACAGCTTGTTTAGCTACCTACTTGCGGTAAATCAATGATCGCTTCAACAATTCAGCATGAAATCTTGATAGCAGCGTAGCTAAATGTTCCCAAGAACCTGAGCTTTGTAGTGATGTAGTTTTTTTTTATGGTCAACCAGTGTAGATGAAAGCTTGCTTACTTTCTCACTCAGGTGATTTTTTTTTTTAGCTTGCTCCACAAAACTCCTTCCAGACATCAGTCAACTTGTATACTTCGAGTTGATACTCAAATAGCTTATGGTTGGACAAAAAATTAGGCTTGGGCGGTATCCATTTATTTCCATACCTTCATACAGTCCTACCATCTTGAGGGTGGGGGGGGGGGGGGCATCCGTGCCACCCGTGCCTTGCGGTAACCAAGGTACCGCTCTTACCGTGCCACAATGTGGCGGCATTTGCTTTCTCTAGGGTTCACACTTTCTCGTCAACACAATGCCTCACAACAATCTTGCCACAGTGAGGCGTTGTATTGTATTTGCATTGAATACACATTTTCCCGTTATGGTTCACTTTCCCGTCAACCATAACCATGCCTGGTGTTATTAGCCTGCCATTTAGGTTCGTAAATCTAACTCAATATGCAAGGTAACGCTCAACATTCGAATAAATGCACACAAGTAAGCAGTCAATAAACAAACCTTATAAAACATGTTATTTTGGAAGCACTAAAAAAAATCGCTGATAGCGTGGGAGTCAAGGCGTTAACTCTGCATGCCGACAAATGAACAAAGAGCATAGCATTGGTTTTCGTCAAATGTAACAAAGAATGTCAGTGTGCAATAAGATAATACATATTTAATAACAGAAACAACGAGAGAGAAAACAATTAGGCCTTGTGGAATCGAAATGACTTGCTGCATGCTATACCAAAATAGGTCAGTAAAAAGGGCAAACAGTGTAAAAATATAACAAAACTATTAAATAAGAAATAATACAAATATATAAATAACATTGAAGTGCACATATTGAGGTACCCCTTGTCGTACTCCGTTGTAGAGGTCTCGAATTCTCCCCCAGGCAGCTCGTAGCTTACTTACGTTTACATTTTAGTCATTTTAGCAGACGCTCTTACATGCCCCCCGTGGGAATCGAACCCACAACCCTGGCGTTGCAAACGCCATGCTCTACCCACTGAGCTACATCCCTTGGGGGTCTAATGTGTAGATCATGTCCCTTGGAGGCTTTCTGTTCCACCATGTTGAACGAAACCATTTATTTCTCAATGTATTTGGTAACGGCGTCCGTGCAATTCTTCTTCCACCCGGTGCTATGTTAGTATTTAGTTGATGTGATGTAGATTGGGTTTGGGACGGCGGTGATGAGGGTCCTGCCCCAGCGCTCCTGGTCCACGGTGGTGATGAGGGTCCTGCCCCAGCGCTCCTGGTCCACGGTGGTGATGAGGGTCCTGCCCCAGCGCTCCTGGTCCACGGTGGTGATGAGGGTCCTGCCCCAGCGCTCCTGGTCCACGGTGGTGATGAGGGTCCTGCCCCAGCGCTCCTGGTCCACGGTGGTGATGAGGGTCCTGCCCCAGCGCTCCTGGTCCACGGTGGTGATGAGGGTCCTGCCCCAGCGCTCCTGGTCCACGGTGGTGATGAGGGTCCTGCCCCAGCGCTCCTGGTCCACGGTGGTGATGAGGGTCCTGCCCCAGCGCTCCTGGTCCACGGTGGTGATGAGGGTCCTGCCCCAGCGCTCCTGGTCCACGGTGGTGATGAGGGTCCTGCCCCAGCGCTCCTGGTCCACGGTGGTGATGAGGGTCCTGCCCCAGCGCTCCTGGTCCACGGTGGTGATGAGGGTCCTGCCCCAGCGCTCCTGCCCCAGTGCTCCTGGTCCACGGTGGTGATGAGGGTCCTGAAGTTAGTAGGCTATGACCCCTCCCCTTCCATGTCTCCTCACCTAACTCATGTTGTGATTTAGCAAACAGCGCACATTTTATAAAACAGTTCAACCTATAACCGGTTCTAACAGTATTTGAAAAACCAGTACCGACTGTACCCGTCAAATATCCCCCGGTAATTATGTGGTATAGATGGTATGGTATATATGGGATATATGGTATGGTGTAGACGGTATGGTATATATGGTACGGTATATATGATATACACTACCGTTCAAAAGTTTGGGGTCACTTAGAAATGTCCTTGTTTTCCATGAAAACATACATGAAATTAGTTTGAATAGGAAATATAGCAAAATGAATAGGAAATGTAGTCATTGACTTTGCTTTCGTCAAAAAATCCTCAATTTGCAGCAATTACAGCCTTGCAGACCTTTGGCATTCTAGTTGTCAATTTGTTGAGGTAATCTGAAGAGATTTCATCCCATGCTTCCTGAAGCACCTCCCACAAGTTGGATTGGCTTGATGGGCACTTCTTACGTACCATATGGTCAAGATCACAACAGCTCAATAGGGTTGAGATCCGGTGACTGTGGTGGCCACTCCATTATAGACAGAATACCAGCTGACTGCTTCTTCCCTAAATAGTTCTTGCATAGTTTGGTGCTGTGCTTTGGGTCATTGTCCTGTTGCTCCAATCAAGCGCCGTCCACAGGGTATGGCATGGCATTGCAAAATGGATTGATAGCCGTCCTTCTTGAAGATCCCTTTTACCCTGTACAAATCTCCCACTTTACCACCACCAAAGCACCCCCAGACCATCACATTGCCTCCACCATGCTTGACAGATGGCATCAAGCACTCCTCCAGCATCTTTTCATTTGGTCTGCGTCTCACAAATGTTCATCTTTGTGATCTGAACACCTCAAACATCGTTTAGTCTGTCCATAACACTTTTTCCCAATCTTCTTCTGTCCAGTGTCTGTGTTCTTTTGTCCGTTTTAATATTTTATTTTTTATTGGCCAGTCTGAGATATGGCTTTTTCTTTGCAACTCTGCCTAGAAGGTCAGCATCCCGGAGTCGCCTCTTCACTATTGACGTTGAGACTGGTGTTTTGCGGGTACTATTTAATGAAGCTGCCAGTTGAGGACCTGTGAGGCGTCTGTTTCTCAAACTAGACATTCTAATGTATTTGTCCTCTTGCTCAGTTGTGCACCGGGGCCTCCCACTCCTCTTTCTATTCTGGTTAGAGACAGTTTGCGCTGTTCTGTGAAGGGAGTAGTACACAGTGTTGTACGAGATCTTCAGTTTCTTGGCAATTTCTCGCATGGAATAGCCTTCATTTCTCAGAACAAGAATACAGTCGTGGTCAAAAGTTTTGAGAACGACACAAGTATTGGTCTTCACAAAGTTCGCTGCTTCAGTGTTATGAGATATTTTTGTCAGATGTTACTATGGTATACTGAAGTATAATTACAAGCATTCCATAAGTGTCAAAGGCTTTTATTGACAATTATATTAAGTTTATGCAAGGAGTCAATATTTGCAGTGTTGACCCTTCTTTTTCAAGACCTCTGCAATCCGCCCTGGCATGCTGTCAATTAACTTCTGGGCCACATCCTGACTGATGGCAGCCCATTCTTGCATAATCAATGTTTGTCAGAATTTGTGGGTTTTTGTTTGTCCACCCGCCTCTTGAGGATCGACCACAAGTTCTCAATGGGATTAAGGTCTGGGGAGTTTACTGGCCATGGAGCCAAAATGTTGATGTTTTGTTCCCCGAGCCACTTAGTTATCACTTTTGCCTTATGGCAAGGTGCTCCATCATGCTGGAAAAGGCATTGGTCGTCACCAAACTGTTCTTGGGTGGTTGGGAGAAGTTGCTCTCGGAGGATGTGTTGGTACCATTCTTTATTCATGGCTGTGTTCTTAGGCAAAATTGTGAGTGAGCCCACTCCCTTGGCTGAGAAGCAACCCCACACATGAATGGTCTCAGGATGCTTTACTGTTGGCATGACACAGGACTGATGGTAGCGCTCACCTTGTCTTCTCCGGACAAGGTGTTTTCCGGATGCCCCAAACAATCGGAAAGGGGATTCATCAGAGAAAATGACTTTACCCAAGTCCAATCCCTGTTCCTTTTGCAGAATATCAGTCTGTCCCTGATGTTTTTCCTGGAGAGAAGTGGCTTCTTTGCTGCCCTTCTTGACACCAGGCCATCCTCCAAAGGTCTTCGCCTCACTGTGCGTGCAGATGCACTCACACCTGCCTGCTGCCATTCCTGAGCAAGCTCTGCACTGGTGGTGCCCCGATCCCGCAGCTGAATCAACTTTAGGAGACGTCCTGGCGCTTGCTGGACTTTCTTGGGCGCCCTGACGCCTTCTTCACAACAATTGAACCTCTCCTTGAAGTTCTTGATGATCCGAAAAATGTTTGATTTAGGTGCAATCTTTCTAGCAGCAATATCCTTTCCTGTGAAGCCCTTTTTGTGCAAAGCAATGAAGACGGCACGTGTTTCCTTGCAGGTAACCATGGTTAACAGAGGAAGAACAATGATTTCAAGCACCACCCTCCTTTTTAAAGCTTCCAGTCTGTTATTCTAACTCAATCAGCATGACAGAGTGATCTCCAGCCTTGTCCTCGTCAACACTCTCATCTGTGTTAACGAGAGAATCACTGACATGATGGCAGCTGGTCCTTTTGTGGCAGGGCTGAAATGCAGTGGAAATGTTTTTTGGGGATTAAGTTCATTTTTATGCCATTCTGGAGTACAGTGGGGAAAAAAAGTATTTAGTCAGCCACCAATTGTACAAGTTCTCCCACTTAAAAAGATGAGAGAGGCCTGTAATTTTCATCATAGGTACACGTCAACTATGACAGACAAAATGAAGAAAAAAAATCCAGAAAATCACATTGTAGGATTTTTAATGAATTTATTAGCAAATTATGGTGGAAAATAAGTATTTGGTCAATAACAAAAGTTTTTCAATACTTTGTTATATACCCTTTGTTGGCAATGACACAGGTCAAACGTTTTCTGTAAGTCTTCACAAGGTTTTCACACACTGTTGCTGGTATTTTGGCCCATTCCTCCATGCAGATCTCCTCTAGAGCAGTGATGTTTTGGGGCTGTCGCTGGGTATACGGACTTTCAACTCCCTCCAAAGATTTTCTATGGGGTTGAGATCTGGAGACTGGCTAGGCCACTCCAGGACCTTGAAATGCTTCTTACGAAGCCACTCCTTCGTTGCCCGGGCGGTGTGTTTGGGATCATTGTCATGCTGAAAGACCCAGCCACGTTTCATGTTCAATGCCCTTGCTGATGGAAGGAGGTTTTCACTCAAAATCTCACGATACATGGCCCCATTCATTCTTTCCTTTACACGGATCAGTCGTCCTGGTCCCTTTGCAGAAAAACAGCCCCAAAGCATGATGTTTCCACCCCCATGCTTCACAGTAGGTATGGTGTTCTTTGAATGCAACTCAGCATTCTTTGTCCTCCAAACACGACGAGTTGAGTTTTTACCAAAAAGTTATATTTTGGTTTCATCTGACCATATGACATTCTCCCAATCCTCTTCTGGATCATCCAAATGCACTCTAGCAAACTTCAGACGGGCCTGGACATGTACTGGCTTAAGCAGGGGGACACGTCTGGCACTGCGTAGTGCGTTACTGATGGTAGGCTTTGTTACTTTGGTCCCAGCTCTCTGCAGGTCATTCACTAGGTCCCCCTGTGTGGTTCTGGGATTTTTGCTCACCGTTCTTGTGATCATTTTGACCCCACGGGGTGAGATCTTGCGTGGAGCCCCAGATCGAGGGAGATTATCAGGGGTCTTGTATGTCTTCCATTTCCTAATAATTGCTCCCACAGTTGATTTCTTCAAACCAAGCTGCTTACCTATTGCAGATTCAATCTTCCCAGCCTGGTGCAGGTCTACAATTTTGTTTCTGGTGTCCTTTGACAGCTCTTTGGTCTTGGCCATAGTGGAGTTTGGAGTGTGACTGTTTGAGGTTGTGGACAGGTGTCTTTTATACTGATAACAAGTTCAAACAGGTGCCATTAATACAGGTAACGAGTGGAGGACAGAGGAGCCTCTTAAAGAAGAAGTTACAAGTCTGTGAGAGCCAGGAATCTTGCTTGTTTGTAGGTGTCCAAATACTTATTTTCCACCATAATTTGCAAATAAATTCATTAAAAATCCTACAATGTAGTTTTCCAGAATTTTCTTTCTCAATTTGTCTGTCATAGTTGACGTGTACCTATGATGAAAATGACAGGCCTCTCTCATCTTTTTAAGTGGGAGAACTTGCACAATTGGTGGCTGACTAAATACTTTTTTCCCCACTGTATATGCAAATTGCCATCATCAAAACTGAGGCAGCAGACTTTGTGAAAATTAGTATTTGTGTCATTCTCAAACCACGACTGTAGACTGACGAGTTTCAGAAGAAAGTTCCTTGTTTCTGTCCATTTTGAGCCTGTAATCGAACCCACAATTACTTATGCTCCAGATACTCAACTAGTCTCAAGAAGGCCAGTTTTATTGCTTCTTTAATCAGCACAACAGTTTTCAGCTGTGCTAACATAATTGCAAAAGGTTTTTCTAATGATCAATTAGCCTTTTAAAATTATAAACTTGGATTAGCAAACACAACATGCCATTGGAACACAGGACTGATCGTTGCTGATAATGGGCCTCTGTACGCCTATGTAGAAATTCAATAAAAATCAGCCGTTTCCAGCTACGATAGCCATTTACAACATTAACAATGTCTACACTGTATTTCTGATAAATTTGATGTGATTTTAATGGACCAAAAATTTGCTTTTCTTTCGAAAACAAGGACATTTCTAAGTGACCCCAAACTTTTGAACGGTAGCGTATATGATAATATGGTATGGTATATATGGTATATATGGTACGGTATATATGATATGTTAAATATGGTACGGTATATATGATATGGTAAATATGGTATATACAGTTGAAGTCGGAAGTTTACATACACTTAGGTTGGGGTCATTAAAACTCGTTTTTCAACCACTCCACAAATTTCTTGTTAACAAACTATAGTTTTGGCAAGTCGGTTAGGACATTTACTTTGTACATGACAGTAATTTTTCCAACAATTGTTTAGACAGATTATTTCACTTAATTCACTGTATCACAATTCTAGTGGGTCAGAAGTTTACATACACTAAGTTGACTGTGCCTTTAAACAGCTTGGAAAATTCCAGAAAATGATGTCATGGCTTTAGAAGCTTCTGATAGGCTAATTGACATCATTTGAGTCAATTGGAGGTGTACCTGTGGATGTATTTCATGGCCTACCTTCAAACTCAGTGCCTCTTTGCTTGACATCATGGGAAAATCAAAAGAAATCAGCCAAGACCTCAGAAAAAAAAATGTAGACCTCCACAAGTCTGGTTCATCCTTGGGAACAATTTCCAAATGCCTGAAGGTACGACGTTCATCTGTACAAACAATAGTATGCAAGTATAAAACAAGTCCTATATCGACATAACCTGAAAGGCCGCTCAGCAACGAAGAAGCCACTGCTCCAAAACCGCCATAAAAAAAAACAGACTACGGTTTGCAACTGCACATGGGGACAAAGATCATACTTTTTGGAGAAATTGTACTCTGGTCTGATGAAACAAAAATATAACTGTTTGGCCATCGTTATGTTTGGAGGAAAAAGGGGAAAGCTTGCAAGCCGAAGAACACCATCCCAACCGTGAAGCACGGGGGTGGCAGCATCATGCTGTGGGGGAGCTTTGCTGCACAAAATAGATGGCATCATGAGGAAGGAATATTATGTGGATATATTGAAGCAACATCTCAAGACATCAGTCAGGAAGTTAAAGCTTGGTCGCAAATGGGTCTTCCAAATGGACAATGACCCCAGGCATACTTCCAAAGTCGTGGCAAAATGGCTTAAGGACAACAAAGTCAAGGTATTGGAGTGGCCATCACAAAGCCCTCACCTCAATCCTATAGAAAATGTATGGGCAGATCTGAAAAAGCATGTGCGAGCAAGGAGGCCTACAAACCTGACTCAGTTACACCAGCTCTGTCAGGAGGAATGGGCCAAAATTCACCCAACTTATTGTGGGAAGCTTGTGGAAGGCTTCCTGAAACGTTTGACCCAAGTTAAACAATCTACTATTTCAGATTTCTTAAAATAAAGTGGTGATCCTAACTGACCTAAGACAGGGATTTTTTACTAGGATTAAAAGTCAGGAATTGTGAAAAACGGAGTTTAAATGTATTTGGCTTAAGGTGTATGTAAACTTCCGACTTCCACTGTATGGTATACTGCCCAAGTCTAGACGGGATAACACCACCTGAAATGGACCGATTTTGAAAGCAGTATTTTCAGGAGAAGCGTCAAACCGCTCTGGCCTGATTCATGGAGCTCTCCCCTGTAGCTCAGTTGGTAGAGCATGGCGCTTGCAACTCCAGGGTTGTGGGTTCGTTTCCCATGGGGGGGCCAGTATGAAAAATATATATTTAAAAAAATTTATGCACTCACTAACTGTAAGTTGCTCTGGATAAGAGCATCTGCTAAATGACTAAAATGTAAATGTAAATATCAGAGAGACATGCTCACAAACGGTTAATCAGGCAACATATTAAGGAAGATAATATATTTCTGTAAAAATACTTCAATTTAATTCAGTTTATCAAAATATCATGATTTCTAGCATGAGCACCAGTGTCAAACAGTGACCTTACACCCTACTATAGGGATGGCTTTCCAACCCATGATGGCTGTCTGTCCGTCCGTCCGTCAGTCAGTTAGGGGGGTGTTGTCCTGAGTACAAGCTAGCTGACTGTGATCACCCTGTCATTGACTCCATTATTTTACATTTCAGTCATTTAGCAGACGCTCTTATCCAGAGCGACTTACAGTTAGTGAGTGCATACATTTTCACACGTTATCTAGCCCGGGTTACCCCCGGTGGGAGGAGAGGGATTTGATTATCTGGCCTGGGTTACCCCCGGTGGGAGGAGTTTGAAATGGGGTGAAAAGTGATTGCATTCGTTTTGGAACCGGGCTGCCTCCCGGGCTTGAGCCAGGTGCCCCGTTCAAAGCCCGAGGCAAAGTCGGCTCAAAACAAAAGTGACGTAGGATTAAGCACGTGGAGTAATTAGTAGGATTCTGTCTTTTCACGTGCAAAAGTGATTTATTTTGATAAAAACGCTGTATCTGCCATTCCCAATGAAAACTAGTTTGAAAATTCTAACATATATTTAATGGAAAAGAGGTACATTTCTGGACGATGCACCATGCTGCCTTGACAACATGACCAAGGGGTGCAGATTACTGTTGGATTTGAGAAGGGTGCTCCTCTCGTTCACGTCACTGGCCATAGACCGACTGGTGCACCACGGCAATAGAAGTCCTTCAGGGTTATGGCGGCGTGGGCGTCTGAAGGGATGTGTTCTTAGTGTCATCTGTCAAAGAGGTCAGCAGTGGACAGGAAGGAAGGCTGAGTTTCTTCTTCTCTCTCTCTCTCTCTCCCTCTCTCTCTCTTTCCTTCTCTCTCTCTTTCCTTCTCTCTCTCTCTCTCTCCCTCTTTCCTTCTCTCTCTTTCTCTCTCTCCCTCTTTCCTTCTCTCTCTCTCTCTCTCTCTCTCCCTCTTTCCTTCTCTCTCTCTCTCTCTCTCTCTCTCTCTCTCTCTTTCCTTCTCTCTCTTTCCTTCTCTCTCTCTCTCTTTCCTTCTCTCTCTTTCCTTCTCTCTCTCTCTCTCTCTCCCTCTTTCCTTCTCTCTCCCTCTTTCCTTCTCTCTCCCTCTTTCCTTCTCTCTCTCTCTCTCTCTCTCTTTCCTTCTATCTCTCTCTCTCCCTCTTTCCTTCTCTCTCTCTCTTTCCTTCTCTCTCTCTCTTTCCTTCTCTCTCTCTTTCCTTCCCTCTCTCTCTCTCCCTCTTTCCTTCTCTCTCTCTCTCTTTCCTTCTCTCCCCTTCTCTCTCTCTCTCTCTCTCTCTCTCTCTCTCTCTTTCCTTCTCTCTCTCTTTCCTTCTCTCTCTCTCTCTCTCTCTCTCTCTCTCTTTCCTTCTCTCTCTCCCTCTCTCTTTCTATTTTTCTTTTTCTCTCCTTACTCAGATACACTGAATGGACAAAACATTAAGAACACCTCTTTCAATGACATAGACTGACCAGGTGAATCCAGATGAAAGCAATGATCCCTTATTGATGTCACTTGTTATATCCACTTCAATCAGTGTAGATGAAAGGGAGGAGTCAGGTTAAAGAAGGATTTTTAAGCCTTGACACAATTGAGACATGGATTGTGTATGTGTGCCATTCAGAGGGTGCAAGACAAAATATGTAAATTCCTTTGAACAGGGTATGGTAGTAGGTGCTAGGTCCACCGGTTTGTGTCATAGAACTGCAACACTGCTGGGTTTTTCACGCTCAACAGTTTCCTGTGTGTATCAAGATTTTTGATTTAATTTTATTTAACTAGGCAAGTCAGTTAAGAACACATTTTTATTTACAATGACGGCCTACACTGAAAGGCAAAAGGCCTCCTGCGGGGACGGGGATTAAAAATATAGGACAAAACACACCAAGACGAGAGACACCACAACACTACATAAAGAGAGACACTACAACACTACATAAAGAGAGACACTACAACACTACATAAAGAGAGACACTACAACACTACATAAAGAGAGACACCACAACACTCCATAAAGAGAGACACCACAACACTACATATAGAGAGACACCACAACACTACATAAAGAGAGACACTACAACACTACATAAAGAGAGACACCACAACACTACATAAAGAGAGACACCACAACACTACATAAAGAGAGACGCCACAACACTACATAAAGAGAGACGCCACAACACTACATAAAGAGAGACGCCACAACACTACATAAAGAGAGACGCCACAACACTACATAAAGAGAGACACCACAACACTACATAAAGAGAGACACCACAACACTACTTAAAGAGAGACACCACAACACTACATAAAGAGAGACACCACAACACTACATAGAGAGACGCCACAACACTACATAAAGAGAGACACTACAACTGTCACGGTTTCGGCCGAGGCGGCCCCTCCTCCTTGTTCGGGCAGGTTTCGGCGGTCGTCGTCTCCGGAGTACTAGCTGCCACCGTTCTATGTTTCATGGTTGATTGGTTTTGTCTGTTTGTCACACCTGTTTTGTGTTATGTCTCATTAAGCACCCTATTTAGTTCCTTGTTGTGAGTTTAGGTGTTGTGTGTAATTGTTCCCGTTGTCGTGTTGTTGCGCTACCCGTTTCGGTGCGCTATTTGTAGCTTTCCTCCTTGTTTATTTAGGAGAGGATTTTCGCACATGTTTTGTGCGCTCGTTTGTTTACGCCTGTGTGCGCTTTTCTCGCCTCCGGGCTGTTTGGATTGTATTTTTGTGTGCTCTACTAAAAGTCTTTGTTGGACTTAACTTCTGCGTCCTGCGCCTGATTCCACACCACACCAATCTACAGCAACACCTGACAACAACACTACATAAAGAGAGACACCACAACACTACATAAAGAGAGACGCCACAACACTACATAAAGAGAGACACCACAACACTACATAAAGAGAGACACCACAACACTACATAAAGAGAGACACCACAACACTACATAAAGAGAGACACCACAACACTACATAAAGAGAGACACCACAACACTACATAAAGAGAGACGCCACAACACTACATAAAGAGAGACACCACAACACTACATAAAGAGAGACCACAACACTACATAAAGAGAGACCTAAGACGACAACACAGCATGGTAGCAACACCACATGACAACAACACGGCAGCAACACAACATGGTAGCAGCACAAAACATGGTACAAACATTATTGGGCAACAGACAACAGCACAAAGGGCAAGAAGGTAGAGACAACAATGCATCACATGAAGCAGCCACCCAAAGGACATCCATCCAGCCAGCCAACATGGGCCAGCATCCCTGTGGAACACTTTAGACACCTTGTAGAGTCCGTGCCCCTGATGAAATTAGGCTGTTCTGAGGGCAAAAGGTGGTGCGATGGGGTGGGTTTCCCTCAGGTTCACACTCACTCTGTGAGACACACAAAAACCACACGCGCGAACATGTTTCCCTCTCTCTGGTTCATGCTTGTGGAGGGTGAAAGGATTACAGGGCTTCCAGTTGCCAGACAGGATTACAGGGCTTCCAGTTGCCAGACAGGATTACAGGGCTTCCAGTAGCCAGACAGGATTACAGGGCTTCCAGTAGCCAGACAGGATTACAGGGCTTCCAGTAGCCAGACAGGATTACAGGGCTTCCAGTAGCCAGACAGGATTACAGGGCTTCCAGTAGCCAGACAGGATTACAGGGCTTCCAGTAGCCAGACAGGATTACAGGGCTTCCAGTAGCCAGACAGGATTACAGGGCTTCCAGTAGCCAGACAGGATTACAGGGCTTCCAGTAGCCAGACAGGATTACAGGGCTTCCAGTAGCCAGACAGGATTACAGGGCTTCCAGTTGCCAGACAGGATTACAGGGCTTCCAGTTGCCAGACAGGATTACAGGGCTTCCAGTAGCCAGACAGGATTACAGGGCTTCCAGTAGCCAGACAGGATTACAGGGCTTCCAGTAGCCAGACAGGAAGTAACACTCCTCTCTCTAGTCTGCCGCTACACTCCAACAGGAACTGTTCACGCATCTTTGGATCCTTTTCTTTCCACGTTGGGAAAACAGTGTTGGATCCAGTCTTTCCACGTTGGGAAAACAGTCTATATTTGCACATTTCATTCTCTCCTCCTCCGTTTGTTGGCATTAATCAGGGAGGGGACGGTTTTGATTTGAGAGGTTACGAAGGCATTAGCCTGGTCCCAGATCTGTTTGTGCTGTCTTGCCAACTCCTATGGTCGTTCTCAAAGTGGCAAGACCGTACAAACATATCTGGGACCAGGCTAGGAAGACATTCTTATAGAGAGGAAAAGAGGGAGAGGGAGAGGGAGAGGAAGAGGGGGAGAAAGAAAGAGGGGGAGGGAGAGACCCGAACCACTGTGCTTGGGAAAAAGTCTTGACAGTGCACATGAGGAAACCGACAGTGCTATCTAATCCAGTACTGTCTGATAGTGTCCCCTAGATGGGGGTGTTGCATTGTACAGATTCAGACTACCAGTCCGGTAAAATGTGTTAGCATAATGTTTCAGATTTTTATCATATTTCTACTGTGTACTTGAGCTTGTGTCCTCAAAAGTGGCTACACCTCAGCAATGTATAACTATTTTTACCAGAAAGATTAGATTGTAACCTTTCTTGGAGTATGCATCATTACTAGTTATTGTTTATGGTCCTTTCATGATAAATAATTACTTTCAGGGACTAAGTAGAATACGTTTTAGATTACATTTAGTTACATTTTAAGAGTTAACGAATAATAAATTCAGTATAAACAGGAAAAGGAAACAAAAAATAAGTGGCCACCTGGAGGAAATGATGATTGAAATAACACATGTAGTAACCAAAACACTCTTGGCATTCTCTTAACCAGCTTCATGAAGTAGTCACCTGGAATGCATTTCAATTAACAGGTGTGCCTTCTTAAAAGGTCATTTGTGGGATTTCTTTCCTTCTTAATGTGTTTGAGCCAATCAGTTGTGTTGTGACAAGGTAGGGGAGTATACAGAAGATAGCCCTATTTGGTAAAAGACCAAGTCCATATTATAGCAAGAACAGCTCAAATAAGCAAAGAGAAACGACAGTCCATCATTACTTTAAGACATGAAGGTCAGTCAATCCGGAAAATGTAAAGAACTTTGAAAGTTTCTTCAAGTGCAGTCGCAAAAACCATCAAGCGCTATGATGAAACTGGCTCTCATGAGGACCGCCACAGGAATGGAAGACCCAGAGTTACCTCTGCTGCAGAGGATAAGTTCATTAGAGTTACCAGCCTCAGAAATTGCAGCCCAAATAAATGCTTCACAGAGTTCAAGTAACAGACACATCTCAACATCAACTGTTCAGAGGAGACTGCGTGAATCAGGCCTTCATGGTCGAATTGCTGCAAAGAAACCACTACTAAAGGACACCAATAAGAAGAAGAGACTTGCTTGGGCCAAGAAACACGAGCAATGGACATTAGACCGGTGGAAATGTGTCCTTTGGTCTGGAGTCCAAATTTGAGATTTTTGGTTCCAACTGCCGTGTCTTTGTGAGACGCGGTGTGCGTGAGCGGATGATCTCCGCATGTGTATTTCCCACCGTAAAGCATGGAGGAGGAGGTATTATGTGTGCAAAGCTGTCATGAAGGCAAAGGGCGGCTATTTGAAGAATCAAAAATATAAAATATATTTTGATTTGTTTAACACTTTTGTTGGTTACTACTAGGGCTGCACGATATATTGTTTCAGCATCGACATTGCGATGTATACATCCGCAATAGTCACATCGCAGAACGTGCGATTTAGTAAGGTAAACATACATCAGTCTACAATATACAGTGGGGAGAACAAGTATTTCATACACTGCCGATTTTGCAGGTTTTCCTACTTACAAAGCATGTAGAGGTCTGTAATTTTTATCATAGGAGCCGGAATTCTTACTGGTTGGTAGGTGATCAAATACTAATGTCATGCAATAAAATGCAAATTAATTACTTAAAAATCATACAATGTGATTTTCTGGATTTTTGTTTTAGATTCCGTCTCTCACAGTTGAAGTGTACCTATGATAAAAATTACAGACCTCTACATGCTTTGTAAGTAGGAAAACCTGCAAAATCGGCAGTGTATCAAATACTTGTTCTCCCCACTGTATGTGTTAAACTAGCATTATATCTTAATTTACTCCGATTTATGGGTTATTGGATACACAGATTATTATTATTATTATTATTTTAAACACGGAGATGGTTGCTGCACGTGGTTGACATGCAGGCTCTGCTTGCGCGTGACGAAATGATGATCGAGGAACAGGCAAAAAAAAACGAAATTGAGAATTTGGTTGCAAAAAGAAATGCATCGTCAATTATATGGAAATATTTCGGCTACAGACAGGATGATGTTGACCAAAAACAGGTACTTTTGTAGAGAGTGCCTTGCGATTGTTGCCACAACACGAGGCAACACGACCAATTTGTTCGATCATTTAAGGCGGCACCACGAATCTTCGTATGACGAGTGCAAAGCATCTCAATGCCCTCCAAAGCAGAAATCTATTTCGGATGCCTTTGACAGTATTACACCATACGAGGAAGGTTCCAAACGGCAGAGAGAAATCACAGATTCAATAACATTTCACGTCGCCAAAGACATGGTACCAATTAACACGGTTACCAAAGAGGGTATTAAAAATATGATCCGGTCGCTTGACAAGCGGTATGTAATGCCATCACGCAACTATGTTTCTCAAGTTGCCATCCCAGAGTTGTACGAGAAATGCAAGGCACAAGTTGAAACAGAGCCGTCACAAGTGGAATATTATACAGCAACAACGGACTTGTGGTCCAGCCAGACAACGGAGCCCTACATAAGTCTGACCATACACTTTATTAATGAGGACTTCCACCTGAAAAGTCGCTGTTTGCAAACTGCATTTCATACTTACATCCTGTATTTTTTCATATCGCAATGTACAGTGGGGGAAAAGGTATTTAGTTCTCCCACTTAAAAAGATGAGAGGCCTGTAATTTTCATCATAGGTACACGTCAACTATGACAGACAAATTGAGGAAAAAAAATCCAGAAAATTACATTGTAGGATTTTTTATGAATTTATTTGCAAATTATGGTGGAAAATAAGTATTTGGTCACCTACAAACAAGCAAGATTTCTGGCTCTCACAGACCTGTAACTTCTTCTTTATGAGGCTCCTCTGTCCTCCACTCGTTACCTGTATTAATGGCACCTGTTTGAACTTGTTATCAGTATAAAAGACACCTGTCCACAACCTCAAACAGTCACACTCCAAACTCCACTATGGCCAAGACCAAAGAGCTGTCAAAGGACACCAGAAACAAAATTGTAGACCTGCACCAGGCTGGGAAGACTGAATCTGCAATAGGTAAGCAGCTTGGTTTGAAGAAATCAACTGTGGGAGCAATTATTAGGAAATGGAAGACATACAAGACCACTGATAATCTCCCTCGATCTGGGGCTCCACGCAAGATCTCACCCCGTGGGGTCAAAATGATCACAAGAACGGTGAGCAAAAATCCCAGAACCACACGGGGGGACCTAGTGAATGACCTGCAGAGAGCTGGGACCAAAGTAACAAAGCCTACCATCAGTAACACACTACGCTGCCAGGGACTCAAATCCTGCAGTGCCAGACGCGTCCCCCTGCTTAAGCCAGTACATGTCCAGGCCCGTCTGAAGATTGCTAGAGTGCATTTGGATGATCCAGAAGAGGATTGGGAGAATGTCATATGGTCAGATGAAACCAAAATAGAACTTTTTGGTAAAAACTCAACTCGTCGTGTTTGGAGGACAAAGAATGCTGAGTTGCATCCAAAGAACACCATACCTACTGTGAAGTATGGGTGTGGAAACATCATGCTTTGGGGCTGTTTTTCTGCAAAGGGACCAGGACGACTGATCCGTGTAAAGGAAAGAATGAATGGGGCCATGTATCGTGAGATTTTGAGTGAAAACCTCCTTCCATCAGCAAGGGCATTGAAGATGAAACGTGGCTGGGTCTTTCAGCATGACAATGATCCCAAACACACCGCCCGGGTAACGAAGGATTGGCTTCGTAAGAAGCATTTCAAGGTCCTGGAGTGGCCTAGCCAGTCTCCAGATCTCAACCGCATAGAAAATCTTTGGAGGGAGTTGAAAGTCCGTGTTGCCCAGCGACAGCCCCAAAACATCACTGCTCTAGAGGAGATCTGCATGGAGGAATGGGCCAAAATACCAGCAACAGTGTGTGAAAACTTTGAAGACTTACAGAAAACGTTTGACCTGTGTCATTGCCAACAAAGGGTATATAACAAAGTATTGAGAAACTTTTGTTATTGACCAAATACTTATTTTCCACCATAATTTGCAAATAAATTCATTAAAAATCCTACAATGTGATTTTCTGGATTTTTTTCTTCTCATTTTGTCTGTCATAGTTGACGTGTACCTATGATGAAAATCACAGGCCTCTCTCATCTTTTTAAGTGGGAGAACTTGCACAATTGGTGGCTGACTAAATACTTTTTTTCCCCCACTGTATACACAGAAAACAAAATATCGCAATGTCAGTTATTTACAATATCGTGCAAGCCTAGTTACTACATGATTCCATGTGTGTTATTTCATAGTTTTGATGTCTTCACTATTATTCTACAATGTAGAAAATAGTAAAAATAAAGAAAAGCCTTGTAATGAGTAGGTGTTCTAAAGCCTTTGACCTGTAGTGTATGTAAACTAAACCCTTTAAACATTATATTATATATTATTAAACATTATATTATATATTAAACATGAATTTCAACAATGTATTTGTTTTTTTAAGCTGTTAAATACAGACTTCTGGTGCCAAATCCATCTGTAAAAGTACACACTTGGAGATTTATGCTCGTGGTCTTGTGACCATTTTGAGAAATCATATGAAACTTCTCTGAATCGTACTAAACGCCTTAATTAAGGCCCGGGGGGGTGTGGTATATGGCCAATATACCACGGCTAAGGGCTTTTCTTACGCACGACGCAACACGGAGTGCCTGGATACAGCCCTTAGCCGTGGTATATTGGCCATATACCACAAACCCCTGAGGTGCCATATTGCTATTATAAACTGGTTACCAACGTAATTAGAGCAGTAAAAATACATGTTTTGTCATACCCGTTGCATACGGTCTGATATACCACGGCTTTCAGCCAATCAGCATTCAGGGCTCAAACCACCCAGTTTATAATAATGCATAATATACAGTGGGGAGAACAAATACTTGTTCTCCCCACTGTATGTCTTATTTGTTGATAAGTACAACTAACTTCTCTAGAGCCTGTAAATTCTCAACAGTTTTTTATCACTATTGTGACTGATGGGATTAAATGGGTTAATTCACCTGTCTACTAGCTCTACTGATGTGATGGGATGGGGACGCCTGTTTAAATAATGATCTGGTAGTGGATTAATACACAGCCGTGTGTGTGTGTGTGTGTGTGTGTGTGTGTGTGTGTGTGTGTGTGTGAGAGCGTGCGCGCGCAGATTGGATTGCTCGTCGTCAGTCTCTCTTTGTCTGTCTTGTTGTGTGAATAAGTGGTTCAGGACATCGACTCACAGTTGAGTTGTGCCATCACAGGAAGTTGGCGGTCGATCCACTTCCTGTTTGTGTCTCAGCATAGAGAAGCAGAAACACTCCCATTCCTCTTGGGGAGACAATACACAAACAGACACACACACACACACAGTCACACACAGTCACACAGATACACACAGTCACACAAATACACACAGTCACACAGATACACGAACAGTCACACAGACACACCCTGTGTGTTAGCCAGTCTTCATGTAGCAACTGTTATCCGTGTGACTGAGTAGTTGCAGCAGGTGTCAGTGACTCAGTGTGGAGGAGGGAGAAGAGTCTTGCTGTGACCAGCCATTCCTCAAAGACTAAAGATGGAATCATTTCACTTCAAATGCTGAGTGAGGGCCATTCTAATTTTCCTGTTCATAACGGGTAACTTTTTTTTTTTCCGGTCGAAGTCTACGCAAATCTGACAATCTACTACAACAACAACAACAACAACAACAACAACAACAACTGTCTGTCTACTCTCTACCACCCCACTGGCGACTAGGCTACCACTGACTGACTGCCAGACAGACTGCTCTGCTCCCAGGTAGCATGGAGACAGAGGTAGGATGGGAACGCTGTGTGCTCTGGGATTAGCCTACAAGTTGATTTCCTTTGTGTCTGTTATCATGGGTTATCAGATTATTATTTTTTTGTGTGATTTTTTTTGTTTGTTGGTATTCTTTCTTAAAACTGTATTGTTGGTTAAGGGTCTACACCTGTTGTATTCGGCGCATGTGACAAATACGATTTTGATTTTGATTTGATCTGGTGAACTGGCTAATGGAACCGTTCATCGGGCTGCTGCTGTAGCACGGCTCTTCATCAGCCAGACATGGAACACCTGGAGAGAGAACGTGTTCTGGTTTAGTTTAATGTATTTTAATGTCTGTTAAATGCTAACGGGAAACATTTTGGGAACACGCAGTATTGGGTAACATAGGCTACTGCCAGAGATATTGGCAGGCTGTATCCCAAATGGCATCCTGTTCCATATACTATTCCTCCTTTTGACCAGAGCAGTGCACTATATCAGGAATAGCCTGCCATTTGGGACGCACATTTACGCCCACAGTGAACCATTAGTCTTGTATTGTGGTAGATCTGGTAGTTCTGGTAACTTTTGTAACTCTGGTAACTCTTGGTAACCCTGGTAACTCTGGTAACCCTGGTAACTGTGGTAACTCTTGTAACCCTGGTAGCTCTGGTAACTCTGGTAGCTCTGGTAACTCTGGTAACTCTGGTAACCCTGGTAACTCTTGTAACTCTGGTAACTCTGGTAACTGTGGTAACTGTGGTAACTCTGGTAACCCTTGTAACTCTGGTAACTGTGGTAACTGTGGTAACTGTGGTAACTGTGGTAACTCTGGTAACTGTGTTAACTCTGGTAACTGTGGTAACTCTGGTAACTGTGGTAACTCTAACTCTGGTAACTCTGGTAACCCTGGTAACTGTGGTAACTCTGGTAACTGTGGTAACTCTGGTAACCCTGGTAACTCTGGTAACTCTGGTAACCCTGGTAACTGTGGTAACCCTGGTAACTGTGGTAACTCTGGTAACTGTGGTAACTGTGTTAACGCTGGTAACTCTGGTAACTCTGGTATCTGTGGTAACTCTAGTAACTGTGGTAACCCTGGTAACTCTGGTAACTGTGGTAACTCTGGTAACTCTGGTAACTGTGGTAACTCTAGTAACTGTGGTAACTCTGGTAACTGTGGTAACTCTGGCCTTTTATTTCTTCCTTTTTGCAGAATGCTATCCTTGTAGTTGGATAGAATTTGGGATTCTGTAATACCATGGGACCTTTACTTATAATGATATAAATATACCACCCACTCCCAGACAAAACTATATTATTTATGTGACAAAGGATGCGGCTTGGATCTGTTACAGTGAATGAATATGATAGCATTCACTCTCCCCCTCCAGCCGGGTATCGTGTCTCCCTTCAAGCGTGTGTTTCTGAAGGGAGAGAAGGGTCGGGATAAGAAGGCTCAGGAGAAGGCTACAGAACGCCGTGCCCTCCACACCTTCTCCCTCTCCGTCCCGGACCACCGCATCGACCCTGACATCCTGCTCAATGACTACATCGAGAAAGAGGTCAAGGTAACTACAGGGCCTCACTGTGTGTGTGTGTGTGTGTGACTGTGTTTGGTTTTACTCTCCTTGTGGGCACCAGAAGTCCTCACAAGGATTGTAAAACAAGGACAATTCGGGGACATTTCGCCAGTCCCCACAAGGAACAATATTATTTTAGGCTGATGAGTTAGGGTTACAATTAAGGTTACATTTAGGTTTAGGGTTTGGGATTAGGTTTAGGGTTTGGGATTAGGTTTAGGGTTTGGGATTAGGGTTAGGGTTTGGGATTAGGGTTAGGGTTTGGGATTAGGGTTAGGGTTTGGGATTAGGTTTGGGATTAGGGTTAGGGTTTGGGATTAGATTTAGGGTTTGGAATTAGGTTTAGGGTTTGGGATTAGGGTTAGGGTTTGGGATTAGGTTTAAGGTATTTGTTTGGTCCCCACAAGGATAGTAAAACAAAAGTGTGTGTGTGTGTGTGCGTGCTCATTGACTACATAGAGAAAGGGGTCAAGCTGAGAGGTTAGAGGTCAAGGCTAGCAGGACCAGGGCCCTAATAGGTCTGAAATGATACACTATTCCCTCAGATTTGACCAGGGCCAATGGGTAGAGACATATGGCAAAAGTAGTGCCCTATATAGGGGATAGTGTGCTATTTGGGATGTACCCTATGAGTATGTGGATGTGTCATAAAGTATTCATACCTCTTGACCTATTCCACATTGTTTTGTGTTACAGCTTGAATTCAAAATGGATTAAATGGATTTTTTTCTCTCTCACCCATCTACACATAATACCCCAAAATGAAAACATGCCATTTATTGAAAATGAAATACAGAAATATATCATTTTCATAAGTATTCACACCCTTGAGTCAATACTTTGTAGAAGCACCTTTGGCAGCGATTACAGCTGTGAGTCTTTCTGGGTAAGTCTTTAAGAGCTTCCCACACCTGGATTGTGCAACATTTGCCCATTATTCTTTTTAAGAAATGTCAAACTCTGTCAAATTGGTTGTTGATCATTGCTAGACAGCCATTTTCAGGTCTTGCCATAGATTTTCAAGCAGATTTAAGTCAAAACTGTAACTAGGCCACTCAGGAACATTCACAATCTTCTTGGTGAGCAACTCCAGTGTAGATTCGGCCTTGTGTTTTAGGTTATTGTCCTGCTGAAAGGTGAATTCATCTCCCAGTGTCTGGTGGAAAGCAGACTGAACCAGGTTTTACTCTAGGATTGTTCCTGTTTATTTTTTATCCTGAAAAACTACCCAGTCCTTAACGATGACAAGCATACCCATAACATGATGCAGCACCACTATGCCTGAAAATATGGAGAGTGGTACTCAGTATTGGATTTGTCCCAAACATAACACCTTCCATTCAGGCCATAAATGTATTGCTTTGCCAAATTTTTTGCAGTATTACTTTAGTGCCTTGTTGCAAACGGGATACATGTTTAGAAATATTTTTAATTCTGTACAGGCTTCCTTCTTTTCACTCTGTCATTTAGGTTAGTATTGTGGAGTAACTACAATGTTGTTGACCCATCCTCAGTTTTCTCCTATCACAGCCATTAAACTCTGTAACTGTTTTAAAGTCACCATTGGCCTCATGGTGAAATCCCTGAGCAGGTTCCTTCCTCTCCGGCAACTGAGTTAGGAAGGACATCTGTATCTTTGTAGTGACTGTGTCACGATCGTTGACAGATGAAGCGGACCAAGGCGCAGCGTGATAAGCGTACATTCTTTATTGAGTACACACACGAACCAAAACAATAAACCAAACGATACGTGAAGTCCTAGGTTATACACAAAACCTTACGGAACAAGATCCCACAAAACTAACATGCCAAAAGGCTGCCTAAGTATGGTCCCCAATCAGAGACAACGAGCTACAGCTGTCTCTGATTGGGAACCACCCTGGCCAACATAGATATAAACGATCTAGAACGAAAAACATAGAAAACTAAACAATGAAAATCCACACCCTGGCTCAACATTTAAGAGTCCCCAGAGCCAGGGCGTGACAGTACCCCCCCCCCCCCCCTACCCAAAGGCGCGGACTGCGACCGCGCCAGCCGGGTGGGCATTCCGCATCTGAGGCGGATCCGGCTCCGGGCGTGACCACCACTCTCTCTCTACCCCCCCGTAGTGCCCCTGGTCTGGTCTGGCCCCGCTGGGCCGGACCGGGCTGGCGACGCGCACCACTGGCTTGGTGCGGGGAGCAGGAACGGGCCGGACCGGGCTGACGACGCGCACCACTGGCTTGGTGCGGGGAGCAGGAACGGGCCGGACCGGGCTGACGACGCGCACCACTGGCTTGGTGCGGGGAGCAGGAACGGGCCGGACCGGGCTGACGACGCGCACCACTGGCTTGGTGCGGGGAGCAGGAACGGGCCGGACCGGGCTGACGACGCGCACCACTGACTTGGTGCGGGGAGCAGGAACAGGCCGGACCGGGCTGGCGACGTGCACCACAGGCTTGGTGCGAGGGACAGGAACAGGCCGGACCGGGCTGGCGACGCGCACCACAGGCTTGGTGCGAGGGACAGGAACAGGCCGGACCGGGCTGACGACGCGCACCACAGACTTGGTGCGAGGGACAGGAACAGGCCAGACCGGGCTGACGACGCGCACCACAGGCTTGGTGCGAGGGACAGGAACAGGCCGGGCTGGACTGTGGAGACGGACTGGAGGTCTGGAGCGGAGAGCTGACACAACCCGTCCTGGCTGAATGCCTATTTCCACACAATCTGTGTGAGGCATCAGCACAGGACGTACAGGGCTGTGCACTCGTACTGGCACTACAGCACGTGGCACTGGCGCAGGATATCCGGGACCGAGGAGGGGTACTGGAGGCCACGAGCGTTGAGCCGGCACACTCCGTCCTGGCTGCATGCCCACCTTAGCACGACACGTGCGTGGTGCTAGCACAGGACGTACAGGACTGTGCCGGAACACTCGCGGCACAGTACGTGGCTCCGCATAACACGGAACCTGCCCAGTCTCATGCTGCCTAGCCTGAGTACGGGGAGTTGGCTCTGCTCTACCTCTAGGCTCCGCCAACCACCCTTCCAGCCCCCCAAACCTGATGGCCTCCTCTCCTAGTCCGCCGATTCGCCCTGTAGCTGCCTCCAGCAGCCCCGTCGTCCACGGCGTGTGCCCCCCAAAAAAATTACTTGGGGTTGCCTCTCGCGTGTCCGTCGTCGGTTGGCGCCGTTTCTCCTCTCCTGCCTGGGCATTACTTTTTGCCCATGGCCCTCTTCCCGCGAATATGTCCTCCCATGACCACCATTCGCCCACCTGGGACATCGCCAACTTCTCCTCCTGGGCACGCTGCTTGGTCCTCTGGTGGTGGGATCTTCTGTCACGATCGTTGACAGATGAAGCGGACCAAGGCGCAGCGTGATAAGCGTACATTCTTTATTGAGTACACACACGAACCAAAACAATAAACCAAACGATACGTGAAGTCCTAGGTTATACACAAAACCTTACGGAACAAGATCCCACAAAACTAACATGCCAAAAGGCTGCCTAAGTATGGTCCCCAATCAGAGACAACGAGCTACAGCTGTCTCTGATTGGGAACCACCCTGGCCAACATAGATATAAACGATCTAGAACGAAAAACATAGAAAACTAAACAATGAAAATCCACACCCTGGCTCAACATTTAAGAGTCCCCAGAGCCAGGGCGTGACAGACTGGGTGTATTGATACAGTATTGATAAGTGTAATTAATAACTTCACCATGTTCAAAGGGATATTCAATGTCTGCTTTTTATTTTATTTTAGGTGCCCTTCTTTGTGAGGCATTGGAAAACCTCCCTGGTCTTTGTGGTTGAATCTGTGTTTGAAATTCCCTGCTCGACTGAGGGACCTTACATAAAATTGTATGTGTGGGGTACAGAGATGAGGTAGTCGTTCAAAAATCATGTTAAACACTGGTATTGCACACAGTGTGATTCCATACAAGTTATGTGACTTGTTAAGCACGTTCTTACTCCTGAACTTATTTAGGATTGCTATAACAAAGGGGTTGGATACTTACTGACTCAAGACATTTAAAAAAAAAAATTTAAACTAACTGTAAGTTGCTCTGGATAAGAGCGTCTGCTAAATGACTGAAATGTTAAAAAATTCATTTGGAAAAACATATTTCCGCTTTGACATTACGGGGTGTTGTGTGTGGGCAAGTGACAACATCTCAATTTAATCCATTTTCAATTCAGACTGTAACACAAGGTGTGTGAATACTTTCTGAAGGCCCTGCATACCTGTATGTTTCTGGTAGGTGATATGTACCATGCTGGGCTGAAGAATACATTTTCTCTATTTAGTCCCTGTTCTAATCACATCCATGGAAATGAACACACGTGTGTGTGTGTGTGTGTGTGTGTGACTGTGTGTGTGTGTGTGTGTGTGTGTGTGTGTGTCTGTGTGTGTGTGTGTCTGAGTCTGTGTGTGTGTGTGTGTGTGTCTGTGTGTGTGTGTCTCTGTGTGTGTCTGTCTGTCTGTCTGTCTGTGTGTGTGTGTCTGTGTGTGTCTGTGTGTGTGTCTGAGTCTGTGTGTGTGTGTGTGTGTCTGTGAGTGTGTCTGTGTGTGTGTGTCTCTGTGTGTGTGTGTGTGTGTGTGTGTCTGTCTGTCTGTCTGTGTGTGTCTGAGTCTGTGTGTGTGTGTGTGTGTCTGTGAGTGTGTCTGTGTGTGTGTGTGTGTGTGTCTGTGAGTGTGTCTGAGTCTGTGTGTGTGTGTGTGTGTGTCTGTGAGTGTGTCTGTGTGTGTGTGTCTCTGTGTGTGTGTGTGTGTGTGTCTGTCTGTCTGTCTGTGTGTGTCTGTGTGTGTGTGTGTGTGTGTTCTGTAGTACTTGGGCCAGCTGATGTCAGTACCTGGCTACCTGAACCCCTCCAGTAGAACAGAGGTGTTACAGCTCATCGACAATGCCAGGGTAAGCTTTGCTTTCTAAAAGACAATCATTTTTAAGTCCGTACTTTACTCACACAGAAAAAGGTTAGTTAAAAATGGGTCCTTTTGTATAAAGCCTCTGATACCTTTATTTGATGTTACAGTAAAAAACATCTGAAAGCACTGTGTTCATACTAGGGCTGACCCCATTTAGTCGACTGGTCCATTGTTTGGTCGATAGGCTGTTGGTCGACCGAGATTTTCTTTTGTCGAGCAGTTGCAAATAGATTTTCTTTTCATGGTGCACAAGACGCCTGTCTGATTCTCAGTGGACCACAGGGACAGTCCATCACTCTTAAGACGTGTGATACTGAAATTAATACAGTAATATGGTTTATATTATGTCAAAAATAATGGTGCAACAATATTTTATAACATGCGCTTTCTCCCACGTTGGATAGCGGTAGCAGTCCGCGATTCTGAAACGTAATCTTCAGTGCGCCGTTGAATTGGCGCCTTTCCCTATGTTGCTATTTGCATAATAGCAAAGTTAACCAGCAATATTGGTGTTGAGAAAATTGAGGAGAGGTCTGTAATCTATAGCGTAACTGTTAAATGGCTTTTTTAAATCATCCTTATATATCTACAGAAATTAGACAGATCCTGCTTCTTCTGTTGCATGTTTGAGTGTTTTGTTTAATGAGCACCGAGCCTCACGCAACCCACAAAATGTTGAATAAAGCAATTTAACAAATTCGGCTGTTTTACATCTTTGCTATACTGTAATAAAGGCTTTACAAAAAAAAAAATATATATCTATATTTGTTAGAACAGACTCTCTGGTATTACGTATAATTTATTTAATGTTTACACTGTTCCAAACGGGCAGAAAAATTATATGGTATCTAACAGCACCTGTCTGTCACACATAATATGCAGGCAGCTCTAGCTCCTATACCCTCCTTTATCTATCTCCTTATTGTTATTACAATTATTGTTATGATCATTATAATTCAATATATATATATATATATATATATATATATAGAGAGAGATTTTATTGGTCGGGACAGGACTAAAACATTAAGTTGTTAGAGATAGGAGAGTCATGGGATATATTGTACCTCTGATATATTCGATTTGCCATGAAGTATGTTACAAACAAACAAATGTTAGGCATAAATGCAAGGTTGTCAGATAAGTTAACGTTAGAATCATGGGATATATTGTGTTGCCATGGAAACAACATCGATGAAACTGCAATGTCATTTCCTGGTCATTACCCAGAAGTCCCACCAGTTGGCGGGTCAGCTGACGTCTGAGCAGGATGCAGTGGTTAGTCTGTCTGCGTACAACGTGAAGCTGGTGTGGCGGGACGGAGAGGACATCATCCTGCGTGTTCCCATCCACGACATCGCTGCCGTGTCGTACATACGAGACGACTCACTACACCTGGTGGTGCTCAAAACAGGTAAATACCTCACTACACCTGGTGGTGCTCAAAACAGGTAAATAAATCACTGCACCTAGTGGTGCTCAAAACAGGTAAATACCTCACTACACCTGGTGGTGCTCAAAACAGGTAAATACCTCACTACACCTGGTGGTGCTCAAAACAGGTAAATACCTCACTACACCTGGTGGTGCTCAAAACAGGTAAATAAATCACTGCACCTAGTGGTGCTCAAAACAGGTAAATACCTCACTAAACCTGGTGGTGCTCAAAACAGGTAAATAAATCACTGCACCTGGTGGTGCTCAAAACAGGTAAATACCTCACTACACCTGGTGGTGCTCAAAACAGGTAAATAAATCACTGCACCTGGTGGTGCTCAAAACAGGTAAATACCTCACTACACATTTTACATTTACATTTTAGTCATTTAGCAGACGCTCTTATCCAGAGCGACTTACAGTTAGTGAATACATATCTTTTTTATACTGGCCCCCGTGGGAATCGAACCCACAACTCTGGCGTTGCAAACGCCATGCTCTATCAACTGAGCTACATCCCTGCCGGCCATTCCCTCCCCTACCCTGGACGACGCTGGGCCAATTGTGCGCCGCCCCATGGGTCTCCCGGTCACGGCCGGCTACGACAGAGCCTGGATTCGAACCAGGATCTCTAGTGGCACAGCTAGCACTGCGATGTAGTGCCTTAGACCACTGGGCCACTCAGGAGACTATTTATTTACCTGGTGGTGCTCAAAACAGGTAAATACCTCACTACACCTGGTGGTGCTCAAAACAGGTAAATAAATCACTGCACCTAGTGGTGCTCAAAACAGGTAAATACCTCACTACACCTGGTGGTGCTCAAAACAGGTAAATACCTCACTACACCTGGTGGTGCTCAAAACAGGTAAATACCTCACTACACCTGGTGGTGCTCAAAACAGGTAGATGCGTAGATACCCGGTGGGGAACCGTCACAGCCTTGTAGGCCTTCAGAGAAGGATTTATACAAATGTATATCTTTTTTTAAATAAAATTTCGTTTTAATTTCTATTTCATCTTTACAATAATTCTGATTTCATCTCTTCAGTTTGTGTTGGAAAGAGAAGGGTTAATACTGAATAGAAAAATATATCCAATCAGGATATTCTTTGGTGGTGTCCGGGTAGAAAAATCTAGCTAGCTCAGCCAGCCATTGGCTAGGCCTTCAGAAGCTGGACAAAAGGCCTCTGCCATTCAACTGTATTAGAGCAGAATGTTGGAGTGACAGTGGAATGAACCAATCACATTTTGACTTGCAATGGGTGGGACTATTTAAAATTTAAAAATAGTTGTGTCTAGGCCTTCTTGAAGACGCAAGAGGTCATTAATTAATAATACAGAATAACAGGCTGATAATCAGCCAATACAGTAGGTGGTGGCAATACACTAATAGGTTGTAGTCTGCCATAAAACCTTAAAGAAGAAAAATACAAATAATCAGTGTCGCAAGCAGTAGTTTACCCACGCTAACGCTAGGAATGTTAGCTAGCTTGTGTTGTAGTAGTGTGATAATGTTACCTAGCTTGATGTGACACTGTTGTCGCTATTGGTGAATGTGTGATAGTGGTGTTGGCTACCATAAGTTGTGAGAACAGTGCATTATTTTATGCTGTTTGTCATGTTATGGCCAATGCCGGTTCTGTCTCTGAAGCGCGGCCAGGCCTGTTTGATTCATTCATAATGTAATCAAAAAGTATTGCTCCTCCTTCACTAGAACTAGAATGCTCCGACTACAGAAGTGATGCTATGTTTTCTGTTATTTCCTATAAAAATAATTTGGGGGATACAACGTATTGGAAGAGTTTTGGTCCCTCTGAAAGCCTAGGTCCTATAGTCACAGTTCGCCACTGTAGATACCTGACTACATCTGGTGGTGCTCAAAACCGGTAGATACCTCACTACACCTGGTGGTGCTCAAAACCAGTAGATACCTCACTACACCTGGTGGTGCTCAAAACCGGTAGATACCTCACTACACCTGGTGGTGCTCAAAACCGGTAGATACCTCACTACACCTGGTGGTGCTCAAAACCGGTAGATACCTCACTACACCTGGTGGTGCTCAAAACCAGTAGATACCTCACTACACCTGGTGGTGCTCAAAACCAGTAGATACCTCACTATACCTGGTGGTGGTCAAAATAGGTACAGTGCCTTCAGAAAGTATTCACAGCCGTTGACTTTTTCCACATTTTGTTGTTACAGCCTGAATTGTTTTGTGTTACTGGCCTACACACCAATACCCCATAATGTCAAAGTGGAATTATGTTTTTAGAAATGTGTACAAATTAATAAAAAATTAAAAGCTGAAATGTCTTGAGGATTCAACCCCTTTGTTATGGCAAGCCTAAATAAATTCAGGAGTAAAAACTTGCTTAATAAGTTGCATGGACTCACTCTGTGTGCAATAATAGTGTTTAACATGATTTTTGAATGACTACATCATCTCTGTACCCCACACATACAATTATCTGTAAGGTCCCTCAGTCGAGCAGTGAATTTCAAACACAGATTCAACCACAAAGACCAGGGGGGTTTTCCAATGCCTCACAAAGAATGGCACCTATTGGTAGATGGGTAAAAATAAGAAAAGCAGACATTGAATATCACTTTGAACATGATGATGTTATTAATTACACTTAGGATGGGTGTATTAATACACCCAGTCACTACAAAGATACAGGCATCCTTCCTAACTCAGTTGCCGGAGAGGAAGGAAACCACTCAGGGATTTCACCATGAGGGCAATGATGACTTTAAAACAGTTACAGAGTTTAATGGCTGTGATAGGAGAAAACTGAGGATGGATCAACAACATTGTAGTTACTCCACAATACTAACCTAATTGACAGAGTGAAAAGAAGGAAGCCTGTACAGAATAAATATATTCCAAAACATGCATCCGGTTTGTAATAAGGCACCAAAGTAAAACTGCAAAAAATATGGCAAAGAAATGTACTTTGTCCTGAATACAAAGCATTATGTTTGGGGCAAATCCAACACATCACTGAGCATATTTTCAAGCATGGTGGTGGCTGCATCATGTTATGGGTATGCTTGTCATCGGCAAGGACTAGGGAGTTTTGGGGGGGGGGATAAAAAGAAACGGAATAGAGCTAAGCACAGGCAAGATCCTAGAGGAAAACCTGGTTCAGTCTGCTTTCCACCAGACACTGGGAGACAAATTCACCTTTCAGCAGGACAATAACCTAAAACACAAGGCCAAATCTACACTGGTGTTGCTTAAAAAGACAACAATTAATGTTCCTCAGTGGCCTAGTTACAGTTTTTTATTTAAATCGGCATGAAACTCTATGTCAAGATTTGAAAATGGCGGTCTAGCAATGATCAACAACAAACTTGAAAGAGTTTGAAGAAATGTTTAAAGAATAATTGGCAAATATTGTACAATCCTGGTGTGCAAAGCTCTTAGAGACTTACCAAGAAAGACTCACAGCTGTAATCGCTTCCAAAGGTCCTAGAGGAGAACCAGACACTGGGAGACAAATTCACCTTTCAGCAGGACAATAACCTAAAACACAAGGCCAAATCTACACTGGAGTTGCTTACCAAGACGACGTTGAATGTTCCTGAGGGACCGTTACAATTTTTACTTAAATTGGCTTGAAAATCCATGGCAAGGCTTCAAAATGGTTGTCTAGTAATGATCAATAACCAACGTAACAGAGCTTGAGGAATAAAAAATAAAAAAGTGCAAATATTGTACAATCCAGGTGTGCTCAGCTGTAGCTCAGCTGGTAGAGCACGGCGCTTGTAACGCCAAGGTAGTGGGTTCGATCCCCGGGACCACCCATACACAAAAAATGTATGCACGTATGACTGTAAGTCGCTTTGGATAAAAGCGTCTGCTAAATGGCATATTATTATTATTGCAAAGCTCTGGATAAGAGCGTCTGCTAAATGACTAAAATGTAAAAGAGATATTTCTGTATTTCATTTTCAATATATTAGCAAAATGTTCAAAAAATATGTTTTCACTTTGTCATTATGGGGTATCAATTTTGAATTCAGGCTGTAACACAACAAAATGTGTAATAAGTCAATGGGTGTGAATACTGTCTGTAGTGAATACTGTCTGTAGTGAATACTGTCTGTAGTGAATACTGTCTGTAGTGAATACTGTCTGTAGTGAATACTGTCTGTAGTGAATACTGTCTGAATGCACTGTAGCCTCCTCACTTCACTACACCATGTCGCTCTGGATACGAGCGAGCGTTTGCTAAATGTTAATGTGCTCTGTATGTTGTGTTCTCCAGCCCAGGAGGCTGTCCCAACACCTGTCCAATACACACACACACACACACACACACACACACACACACACACACACACACACACACACACACACACACACACATCAAATCGAGCTTTATTTATACAGCACATTTCACACAGGGAATGCAACGCAATGTTCTTCATAGGAAAAAAAAACAATACCAAAACAAATGAAAATAAAAGCTGAAATTTACAACATAAAATAAAAACAAAAGAATAACAAAAACTGAACAACTAAAGAGGAAAAGCGAAGCTAAAAATATGCTTTTTATAAGACCTCTTTTAAATATGTCCACAGTTTCGTCCCCCCTCAGGTTCTCTGGCAGGCTGGGGGCATAGTTACTAACGGCTGCCTCTCCATGCCTCTTGGTCCTGGGCTTTGGGATAGTTAAAAGGCCAGTGCCAGAGGACCTGAGGGACCTACTGGGTTCATAACTTAAAAGCATATCTGACATGTACTGGGGTGCAGAATCGTGGATTCTTTTAAAAAAACGAATAGAAGAATCTTAAAATGTATTCTAAAACTAACAGGCAGCCAGTGCAGAGACCTTAAAACCGGTGTAATGTGTGCTCTCCGTCTGGTCTTGGTCAGTACCCGTGCTGCAGCATTCTGGTTGTTTTGCAGTTGACCAATGGCTTTCTTGGGTAGACCAGACAGGAGAGCATTACAGTAGTCAAGCCTGCTTGTAATAAAAGCCTGGATGAGTCTCTCTGTATCAGCCTGAGATAGAAACGGCCGCACCTTGGCAATGTACCTCAGGTGGTAAAAAGCTATGTTGGTGACATTTCTAATGTGTGATTCAAAATTGAGTTCAGAATCTAAAATAACACCTGGTTTTTTTTACCTGGTGTTTTTATCTTTATTGTATCTTTATCTTTATTAAGTACCTCGGTCTTGTCTTGATTTAGCTGGAGGAAGTTCTGAGCCAAATAGTGTGCCCCCTACTGCTGGTCAGGTGTATTTATTTGAATAATAATATGCCATTTAGCAGACGCTTTTATCCAAAGCGACTTAGTCATTCGTGCATACATTTTTGTGTATGGGTGGTCCCGGGGATCGAACCCACTACCTTGGCGTTACAAGCGCCGTGCTCTACCAGCTGAGCTACAGAGGACCACATGAATGATAGGTATGCTGTGCAATTAATAGATTTGTTTTTTAATGTGAAATTAATATGGTTGATTTTTTTAAGGTTAGGGGAAAAGTGCAGTGAATAGTGCCACTTTTTTTAGGACGTCGATATAAATGAATGTATTTATGGTTTGTCATTTTGTCTTGCCTTTTAATCATTATATGTGTTATTGTTTTTACCATCGAGGACCACTTTGGAAACAAGCGTTTTAATTAATAATTTCAAGTGATATCCTCTGGGTCCACATTGTACATTTTGTTGTATATGTCTGTTACCCAAAATAAATTCAATTAAACTAATACAGTCTAATAATTTATCCGTGGAGCCAAAATTCCTCTGGTGACACAGAAATGTAAAGTTGTGTATCATCTGCGTAGCAGTGAAAATCAATGCTGTGTTTTCTAATAACGCTGCCAAGCGGTAACATATATAAACTGAACAGTACCAGACCCAAAATTGAACCTTGTGGAACGCCACGTGATATGTATTTTCTCTTCAGTTATGTTCACCAAGGGTGACAAACTCTCGACCGGTTAAATAGGTCCTAAACCAATTTAGAACTGGACAGGAGAGTCCAACCCACCTCTCCAGTCTGTCCAGAAGGACATCATGGTCAACAGAGGCCAACCCACCTCTCCAGTCTGTCCAGAAGGAGATCATAGTCAACAGAGGCCAACCACCTCTCCAGTCTGTCCAGAAGGACATCATGGTCAACAGAGGCCAACCCACCTCTCCAGTCTGTCCAGAAGGACATCATGGTCAACAGAGGCCAACCCACCTCTCCAGTCTGTCCAGAAGGACATCATGGCCAACAGAGGCCAACCACCTCTCCAGTCTGTCCAGAAGGACATCATGGTCAACAGAGGCCAACCACCTCTCCAGTCTGTCCAGAAGGACATCATGGTCAACAGAGGCCAACCCACCTCTCCAGTCTGTCCAGAAGGACATCATGGTCAACAGAGGCCAACCACCTCTCCAGTCTGTCCAGAAGGACATCATGGTCAACAGAGGCCAACCACCTCTCCAGTCTGTCCAGAAGGACATCATGGTCAACAGAGGCCAACCCACCTCTCCAGTCTGTCCAGAAGGACATCATGGTCAACAGAGGCCAACCCACCTCTCCAGTCTGTCCAGAAGGACATCATGGCCAACAGAGGCCAACCACCTCTCCAGTCTGTCCAGAAGGACATCATGGTCAACAGAGGCCAACCACCTCTCCAGTCTGTCCAGAAGGACATCATGGTCAACAGAGGCCAACCCACCTCTCCAGTCTGTCCAGAAGGACATCATGGTCAACAGAGGCCAACCACCTCTCCAGTCTGTCCAGAAGGACATCATGGTCAACAGAGGCCAACCACCTCTCCAGTCTGTCCAGAAGGACATCATGGTCAACAGAGGCCAACCACCTCTCCAGTCTGTCCAGAAGGACATCATGGTCAACAGAGGCCAACCCACCTCTCCAGTCTGTCCAGAAGGACATCATGGTCAACAGAGGCCAACCCACCTCTCCAGTCTGTCCAGAAGGACATCATGGTCAACAGTGTCAAATGCAGCACTTAAATCCAAGAGTACAAGGACAGAGAGCTGTTTGGCATCTGTGTTGGCTCTAAGATCATTTACCACTTTACAGTTTTTTTTACAATCACTTCACAAAACTCAAAACGGTCATCACTTGTAACACAGGCTGTCCAATGTTCAAAACATTGCATTGTGCATTCATATCTTTAAAGAAATCTTGCACTTGCACAATCATTGGTTCAAAAAACAAATGTATTGTGAAATACCAATGAAACGTTAATTTAGATCACCCACACACAAGCAACCGATAGTTTCACTGTGTCATTGTTTGTAGAGTCATTAAATATTGTAGTACAAAATAGGTGATACATGTTTCGTTATGGTACTACATGTAAATACATCCCTGTAAAAGTACTGCAGTAGTAGAGAGAATACTACAGACACAGTGGAATCATTTAACAAAATCTGAAATATATTGATGAAAAACAATACAGTACTGTAAAACATCAAATGCAGTGTTCCTCAACTTGCTTGCTTGTACTGTAAAAAGCAAAACATAGGAGTGATTACTGTACTTCTACATTTTCATCAACTCTGTCTTGTGGATTTGGCCACAGGTTCTCATCTACATCACAATGGATGTTTTCATTAGCCGAACATCTTGGAGAAAAAAACTTCGGGCATGGCGAATCCAGGCCTGACACTGGTCTGCCGTGATGTCATTGCATGCGTCATCCTTGTCTTGGCATAATGTTTAGTGCATGCTGACGACTTACCGGTTCTCATTGCGGAAAGTTCTGATTATTGAGGCCACGGTTGACCTTCTGAGGTTTGGTTGTATCATTGTAGCCGCCTCAGTCATTGTCATGCTATGATTTATGACATGGTCTACAACTATTGCTCGGATTTCAATGGACACTCTTTGCTGTTGCTGCCGCTGTCTTGGTCCGTGGCCTTGTCCTCTACCATGTTCCCCCACACCTCTCAAACGAGGCCCACGACCACCTCTCAGATGGGGTGCTTGTCCCCTGCCATTCCTTTGAAGGTCAGTCAATACAGAACATTTCAAGAACTTTGAAAGTTTCTTCAAGTGCAGTCACAAAAACCATCAAGCGCTATGATGAAACTGGCTCTCATGATTACCGCCACAGGAATGGAAGACCCAGAGTTACCTCTGCTGCAGAGGATAAGTTCATTCGAGTTACCAGCCTCAGAAATTGCAACCCAAATAAATGCTTCACAGAGTTCAAGTAACAGACACATCTCAACATCAACTGTTCAGAGGGGACTGTGTGAATCAGGCCTTCATGGTCGAATTGCTGCAAAGAGACCACTACTAAAGGACACCAATAAGAAGAAGAGACCTGCTTGGGCCAAGAAACATGAGCAATGGACATTAGACCGGTGGAAATGTGTCCTTTGGTCTGGAGTCCAAATTGGAGATTTTTGGTTCCAACCGCTGTGTCTTTGTGAGACGCGGTGTGGGTGAACGGATTATCTCCGCATGTGTATTTCCCACCGTAAAGCATGGAGGAGGAGGTGTTATGGTGTGGGGTTGCTTTGCTGGTAACACTGTCTGTGATTTTATTTAGAATTCAAGGCACACTTAACCAGCATGGCTACCACAGCATTCTGCAGCGATACGCCATCCCATCTGGTTTGGGCTTAGTGGGACTATCATTTGTTTTTCAACAGGACAATGACCCAAAACACACCTCCAGGTTGTGTAAAGGCCACTCTGATAATAACCAGTCCCGTGCTAATGTTTTTAGAGACTTGGGAACCAAGCTGGAGTTACCAGTGTGGCCCTGTCACCTGGACATGTTGAAGCACTGTACTGTCTTCACGACTAGAATAAAAACCTCCAGGCTTCCTTCATAAGTGGCAATTTATTGGGGGGGAAAAATAAAGAATTACAGGGGGCAGTTTGGAGAAAGAAAAAATAATCCCGTCTGAATCGTCCTCTGGAATAATGGACATTCTAGAGTATAACCAATGTTCTCTAGTAATACTAGTCCCGTGCGACTAGGTCTTTGGTCACGTGCACGCGACGCATACATGTGTCACGTAAAGAGAGCAAGGGTTGAGGGAGTAGGGAAGGTTTTTCCTAAATAAATGACGGATTTCGGTAACAGAACTTTTCAGTCAGAAACGGCTGTAATTATGAGGCAGCCACAGCAACACGGAGAGCGCGATAAACGCTTAGAGGTTCTGTGGTGGTCGCTGCAGCAGGGAGGAGAGAGAGACGACGGGTGCTAGTCAGTCACTGTGGTGGTCGCTGCAGCAGGGAGGAGAGAGAGACGACGGGTGCTAGTCAGTCACTGTGGTGGTCGCTGCAGCAGGGAGGAGAGAGAGACGACGGGTGCTAGTCAGTCACTGTGGTGGTCGCTGCAGCAGGGAGGAGAGAGAGACGACGGGTGCTAGTCAGTCACTGTGGTGGTCGCTGCAGCAGGGAGGAGAGAGAGACGACGGGTGCTAGTCAGTCACTGTGGTGGTCGCTGCAGCAGGGAGGAGAGAGAGACGACGGGTGCTAGTCAGTCACTGTGGTGGTCGCTGCAGCAGGGAGGAGAGAGAGACGACGGGTGCTAGTCAGTCACTGTGGTGGTCGCTGCAGCAGGGAGGAGAGGGAGACGACGGGTGCTAGTCAGTCACTGTGATGGTCGCTGCAGCAGGGAGGAGAGAGAGACGACGGGTGCTAGTCAGTCACTGTGGTGGTCGCTGCAGCAGGGAGGAGAGAGAGACGACGGGTGCTAGTCAGTCACTGTGGTGGTCGCTGCAGCAGGGAGGAGAGAGAGACGACGGGTGCTAGTCAGGTTCTGTGGTGGTCGCTGCAGCAGGGAGGAGAGAGAGGCGACGGGTGCTAGTCAGTCACTGTGGTGGTCGCTGCAGCAGGGAGGAGAGAGAGACGACGGGTGCTAGTCAGGTTCTGTGGTGGTCGCTGCAGCAGGGAGGAGAGAGAGACGACGGGTGCTAGTCAGTCACTGTGGTGGTCGCTGCAGCAGGGAGGAGAGAGAGACGACGGGTGCTAGTCAGTCACTCGCTCACTGAGCTCGGCCCGGCACAATCAAATCAATTGCTGGTCAGACTCCCTCTAGTCATTTGTGTGTCTTAATGATTATAATCAAACCATGTGCTTAAAGCATCAGACAAGCTCAGTGCATATAGTTGCTCTTATTAAAACACATAGGGATGTGTCTATATATGGAAAAATAGGTTTTAAAAATCGATTGGTCGAAAGAACAGACCAAGATTTTATTTAGTTAGGGACAGTCCTATTGAGGTCCCAGCTGTGAACGCTGCTCGCAAACCGAGAGTAGACCGAGTGTAGCCAGTACACTATTCTGTTGTGTGTGTGTGTGTGTGTGTGCGCGCGCGCGGACACACACAACTGTTGTGTTCTCTGTGTGTGTATTCTCCAGCCCAGGATGCAGGTGTGTCCCTGTGCCCCAGTACCTGTCCTGACCTGTCTGAGTCCCAGACCCTCAGCTCTCTGGCTGAGAGTGGAGCTGTACTGGTAGAGGTCTGCTGTCTGCTAGTACTGGCTGTGGATAACAAGGTACCGTTGGGGGGGGGGTACCTAGAAGAGTAGCTTTCTGTATGAGCAACAGCTAATGGGCCATCCTAAAAAAACTAAATGTTGTATTCCAGACGGCAGCAGAGGAGCTGTGTCTCATGCTCAGCCAGGTGTTCCAGATAGTTTACACTGAGTCCACCATAGACTTCCTGGACAGGGCCATCTTTGACGGAGCCACCACCCCCACCAGGCACCTCTCCCTCTACAGTGGTGAGGTTCAATTTAAATTCTGCTCTGCTGTTAATACTAGGAGCAGGAATAAATACTGGGATTAGGCTCTGCTGTTAATACTAGGAGCAGGAATAAATACTGGGATTAGGCTCTGCTGTTAATACTAGGAGCAGGAATAAATACTGGGATTAGGCTCTGCTGTTAATACTAGGAGCAGGAATAAATACTGGGATTAGGCTCTGCTGTTAATACTAGGAGCAGGAATAAATACAGTGGGGGGGGGGGGGGGGGGATTAGGCTCTGCTGTTAATACTAGGAGCAGGAATAAATACTGGGATTAGGCTCTGCTGTTAATACTAGGAGCAGGAATAAATACTGGGATTAGGCTCTGCTGTTAATACTAGGAGCAGGAATAAATACAGTGTGGGGGGGGGGGGATTAGGCTCTGCTGTTAATACTAGGAGCAGGAATAAATACAGTGGGGGGGGGGGGGGGGGGATTAGGCTCTGCTGTTAATACTAGGAGCAGGAATAAATACAGTGTGGGGGGGGGGGGGATTAGGCTCTGCTGTTAATACTAGGAGCAGGAATAAATACAGTGTGGGGGGGGGGGGGGATTAGGCTCTGCTGTTAATACTAGGAGCAGGAATAAATACAGTGTGGGGGGGGGGGGGGATTAGGCTCTGCTGTTAATACTAGGAGCAGGAATAAATACAGTGTGGGGGTGGGGGATTAGGCTCTGCTGTTAATACTAGGAGCAGGAATAAATACAGTGTGGGGGGGGGGGGGGATTAGGCTCTGCTGTTAATACTAGGAGCAGGAATAAATACAGTGTGGGGGGTGGGGGATTAGGCTCTGCTGTTAATACTAGGAGCAGGAATAAATACAGTGGGGGGGGGGGGGGATTAGGCTCTGCTGTTAATACTAGGAGCAGGAATAAATACAGTGTGGGGGGGGGGGGGGATTAGGCTCTGCTGTTAATAATAGGAGCAGGAATAAATACAGTGTGGGGGGGGGGGATTAGGCTCTGCTGTTTATACTAGGAGCAGGAATAAATACAGTGGGGGGGGGGGGGGATTAGGCTCTGCTGTTAATACTAGGAGCAGGAATAAATACAGTGTGGGGGGGGGGGATTAGGCTCTGCTGTTAATACTAGGAGCAGGAATAAATACAGTGTGGGGGGGGGATTAGGCTCTGCTGTTTATACTAGGAGCAGGAATAAATACAGTGGGGGGGGGGGATTAGGCTCTGCTGTTAATACTAGGAGCAGGAATAAATACAGTGGGGGGGGGGGGGATTAGGCTCTGCTGTTAATACTAGGAGCAGGAATACATACAGTGTGGGGGGGGGGGGATTAGGCTCTGCTGTTAATACTAGGAGCAGGAATAAATACAGTGGGGGGGGGGGGGGATTAGGCTCTGCTGTTAATACTAGGAGCAGGAATAAATACAGTGGGGGGGGGGGGGGGGGATTAGGCTCTGCTGTTAATACTAGGAGCAGGAATAAATACAGTGTGGGGGGGGGGGATTAGGCTCTGCTGTTAATACTAGGAGCAGGAATAAATACAGTGTGGGGGGGGGGGGGGGATTAGGCTCTGCTGTTAATACTAGGAGCAGGAATAAATACAGTGGGGGGGGGGGGGGGGATTAGGCTCTGCTGTTAATACTAGGAGCAGGAATAAATACAGTGTGGGGGGGGGGGATTAGGCTCTGCTGTTAATACTAGGAGCAGGAATAAATACAGTGGGGGGGGATTAGGCTCTGCTGTTAATACTAGGAGCAGGAATAAATACAGTGTGGGGGGGGGGGGGATTAGGCTCTGCTGTTAATACTAGGAGCAGGAATAAATACAGTGTGGGGGGGGGGGGGATTAGGCTCTGCTGTTAATACTAGGAGCAGGAATAAATACAGTGGGGGGGGGGGGGGGATTAGGAGTTAAAAGTGTTGTTTCTTTTTACTTGATTATAACATCAATCTATGTTTTCTCTCTGATTGTGAAGACGACTCTTCAAGCAAGGTGGACGTTAAGGAAGCCTTTGAAGCGGAGGCCAGCACCTTGTACGGAGCTATAGTTCTGTCTGTGTTCTATAGTTAGTTCCAGGGTTATAATGCTATAGTTCTGTCTGTGTTCTATAGTTAGTTCCATGGTTCTAATGCTGTTGTTCTGTGTTGTTTAGGTAGTTCCAGGGTTCTAATGCTGTTGTTCTGTGTTTAGGTAGTTCCAGGGTTCTAATGCTATATAGTTCTGTCTGTGTTCTATAGTTAGTTCCAGGGTTCTAATGCTATAGTTCTGTCTGTGTTCTATAGTTAGTTCCAGGGTTCTAATGCTGTTGTTCTGTGTTGTTTAGGTAGTTCCAGGGTTCTAATGCTATAGTTCTGTCTGTGTTCTATAGTTAGTTCCAGGGTTCTAATGCTGTTCTGTGTTGTTTAGGTAGTTCCAGGGTTCTAATGCTATAGTTCTGTCTGTGTTCTATAGTTAGTTCCAGGGTTCTAATGCTATAGTTCTGTCTGTGTTCTATAGTTAGTTCCAGGGTTATAATGCTATAGTTCTGTCTGTGTTCTATAGTTAGTTCCAGGGTTCTAATGCTATAGTTCTGTCTGTGTTCTATAGTTAGTTCCAGGGTTCTAATGCTGTTGTTCTGTGTTCTATAGTTAGTTCCAGGGTTCTAATGCTATAGTTCTGTCTGTGTTCTAAAGTTAGTTCCAGGGTTCTAATGCTGTTCTGTGTTGTTTAGGTAGTTCCAGGGTTCTAATGCTATAGTTCTGTCTGTGTTCTATAGTTAGTTCCAGGGTTCTAATGCTGTTGTTCTGTGTTGTTTAGGTAGTTCCAGGGTTCTAATGCTATAGTTCTGTCTGTGTTCTATAGTTAGTTCCAGGGTTCTAATGCTGTTGTTCTGTGTTTAGGTAGTTCCAGGGTTCTAATGCTATAGTTCTGTCTGTGTTCTATAGTTAGTTCCAGGGTTCTAATGCTGTTGTTCTGTGTTGTTTAGGTAGTTCCAGGGTTCTAATACTATAGTTCTGTCTGTGTTCTATAGTTAGTTCCAGGGTTCTAATGCTGTTGTTCTGTGTTTAGGTAGTTCCAGGGTTCTAATGCTATAGTTCTGTGTTTAGGTAGTTCCAGGGTTCTAATGCTATAGTTCTGTCTGTGTTCTATAGTTAGTTCCAGGGTTCTAATGCTATAGTTCTGTCTGTGTTCTATAGTTAGTTCCAGGGTTCTAATGCTGTTGTTCTGTGTTTAGGTAGTTCCAGGGTTCTAATGCTATAGTTCTGTCTGTGTTCTATAGTTAGTTCCAGGGTTCTAATGCTGTTGTTCTGTGTTGTTTAGGTAGTTCCAGGGTTCTAATGCTGTTCTGTGTTGTTTAGGTAGTTCCAGGGTTCTAATGCTATAGTTCTGTCTGTGTTCTATAGTTAGTTCCAGGGTTCTAATGCTGTTGTTCTGTGTTGTTTAGGTAGTTCCAGGGTTCTAATGCTATAGTTCTGTCTGTGTTCTATAGTTAGTTCCAGGGTTCTAATGCTGTTGTTCTGTGTTGTTTAGGTAGTTCCAGGGTTCTAATGCTATAGTTCTGTCTGTGTTCTATAGTTAGTTCCAGGGTTCTAATGCTGTTGTTCTGTGTTGTTTAGGTAGTTCCAGGGTTCTAATGCTATAGTTCTGTCTGTGTTCTATAGTTAGTTCCAGGGTTCTAATGCTGTTGTTCTGTGTGTGTTTTCTACAGTTCGTTCCAGGGTTCTCTGGAGGCAGGGGGTAACACTCCGTCCCCCTCCTCCACCCCAGCCTCTCCTCAGACCAAGACAGTCAGCGAGGGAGAGCTGAGTACCACAGCTACAGAGCTGCTGCAAGACTATATGACCACGGTAGGGTGGGTCTGTGTCTCTGTGTGGGTCTGTGTCTCTGGGTGGGTCTGTGTCTCTGGGTGGGTCTGTGTCTCTGGGTGGGTCTGTGTCTCTGGGTGGGTCTGTGTCTGTGTGTCTCTGGGTGGGTCTGTGTCTCTGGGTGGGTATGTGTCTCTGGGTGGGTCTGTGTCTGTGTGTCTCTGGGTGGGTCTGTGTCTTTGGGTGGGTCTGTGTCTCTGTGTGTCTCTGTGGGTCTGTGTCTCTGTGTGTCTCTGGGTGGGTCTGTGTCTCTGTGGGTCTGTGTCTGTGTGTCTCTGGGTGGGTCTGTGTCTCTGTGTGTGTCTGGGTGGGTCTGTGTCTCTGGGTGGGTCTGTGTCTCTGTGTGGGTCTGTGTCTCTGTGTGGGTCTGTGTCTCTGTGTGGGTCTGTGTGGGTCTGTGTGGGTGTGGGTCTGTGTCTCTGTGTGGGTCTGTGTCTCTGTGTGGGTCTTTGTGGGTCTGTGTCTCTGTGTGGGTCTGGGGCTGTGTGTGTATGAGTTTTGGGCTTTGGTCATCCTTTTTTTTAAGCTGCTTTGTTGCATACTCTTTTAGACTACATCATGCAGTACCATATCCTCCAATCAGTGACATTCACCACAATGTCTTCATTCCTCTTCTTCTCTATTAGCTGCGTACCAAGTTGTCCTCTCAGGAGATCCAGCAGTTTGCTACTCTTCTTCATGAGTACCGTAACGGAGCGTCCGTCCATGAGTTCTGTATCAACCTCCGCCTGCTTTACGGGGACAGCAGGAAGTTCCTCCTACTGGGTGAGAACCACTTCCTGGGTCACGGTGTCAAAAGTCACAGGTCAAACCTGGGGGCGTGTTCAGCTCAGCAGCAGGCACCAAACAACTGGACGAAGTGTTTAGAAATGTACCTGTCTGAGCTTGACCGTTTTGTGTTTTGCTACGTTGTGCCTTACTGAACACAACCCTGCTGTTTTTTTTTTTTTAATCTGCCAAACAATCAATGAAAAGACAGTCAGGGTACATGATGGATATAGGAGTATGTTTTGCACACTTTAACTGTGCATTTTCATTGTGGCCCTCCTGTTCTCAATCCTTTCTCTCCTCCCTCCCATGTCTGAAGCCGTTTATCCAAGAGGAGGACAGCCATCACTTTGAGAACTTCCTGTTTAACACATACAATAAATTATACCCTCTCCCCCCCTCCCCCCTCTACCCCTGTCTCTCCTCCTCCTCCTCCTCCTCCCCCTCTCCCTTCCTCTCCTCCTCTCACTCCCAGGCCTGAGGCCCTTCATCCCAGAGGAGGATAGCCATCACTTTGAGAACTTCCTGTTTAACACATACAATAAATTATACCCTCTCCCCCCCTCCCCCCTCTACCCCTGTCTCTCCTCCTCCTCCTCCTCCTCCCCCTCTCCCTTCCTCTCCTCCTCTCACTCCCAGGCCTGAGGCCCTTCATCCCAGAGAAGGACAGCCAGCACTTTGAGAACTTCCTGGAGACCATCGGAGTTAAGGACGGCCGTGGCATCATCACCGACAGCTTCGGACGCTACCGCCGTTCCGCCTCCGACCCAACCACCAATGGGAACGGGGCGGCGGGAGGAGGCAGGTCTGATGAAGGAGATGAGTGGGACCGCATGATCTCTGATATCAGCAACGATATCGAGGCGCTAGGGGTCCGTGTGGAACAAGACTGACCCCTAACCCCTAGACCCTAACCCCTATCCCCAAGGCTGGGCTGCAGCATGGACCAGGAGGGGGGGGGGTTACGCCCTACACCCTAACCCCTACCCCCAAGGCTGGGCTGCAGCATGGACCAGGAGGGGGGGGGGGGTTACGCCCAACACCCTAACCCCTACCCCCAAGGCTGGGCTGCAGGAGGGTCCAGGAACATTCCTAATGGACCACCTGATGGTGACCTGCTGCTTCGCTGTGAGCCACGGTGTAGTTTTGCTCGCTATTCATACTGGTATTTAGGAGCTTCTAACTAAGACTGTGAATAACTGACGATATACTATCATTATTGTCAGCATCTGCTGTCAGTGACCAGGATAACGCTGTAGTCTGGAGTCTCTCGTCACAATCGATCCCGAATGGCACCCTATTTCCTATACGGAGCAGTACTTTTGACCAGTGCTCTATATAGGGGGAATATAGAATCACCAAAGGAGTGCCTGTCTGATCTTGGAATATTAAATATTACATTGCCTGAGGATTGATGTATAGGCCTGTGTTCCTGACTAACATGCCTGAGGATTGATGTAGAGGCATGCTTTACGATCTATCACTTCCTACCAAGGTGTTCTATGTTCTACACTCAGCCTATCACTTCCTACCAAGGTGTTCTATGTTCTACACTCAGCCTATCACTTCCTACCAAGGTGTTCTATGTTCTACACTCAGCCTATCACTTCCTACCAAGGTGTTCTATGTTCTACACTCAGCCTATCACTTCCTACCAAGGTGTTCTATGTTCTACACTCAGCCTATCACTTCCTACCAAGGTGTTCTATGTTCTACACTCAGCCTATCACTTCCTACCAAGGTGTTCTATGTTCTACACTCAGCCTATCACTTCCTACCAAGGTGTTCTATGTTCTACACTCAGCCTATCACTTCCTACCAAGGTGTTCTATGTTCTACACTCAGCCTATCACTTCCTACCAAGGTGTTCTATGTTCTACACTCAGCCTATCACTTCCTACCAAGGTGTTCTATGTTCTACACTCAGCCTATCACTTCCTACCAAGGTGTTCTATGTTCTACACTCAGCCTATCACTTCCTACCAAGGTGTTCTATGTTCTACACTCAGCCTATCACTTCCTACCAAGGTGTTCTATGTTCTACACTCAGCCTATCACTTCCTACCAAGGTGTTCTATGTTTTAAACACTCAGCCTATCACTTCCTACCAAGGTGTTCTATGTTTTACACTCAGCCTATCACTTCCTACCAAGGTGTTCTATGTTCTACACTCAGCCTATCACTTCCTACCAAGGTGTTCTATGTTCTACACTCAGCCTATCACTTCCTACCAAGGTGTTCTATGTTCTACACTCAGCCTATCACTTCCTACCAAGGTGTTCTATGTTTTAAACACTCAGCCTATCACTTCCTACCAAGGTGTTCTATGTTTTACACTCAGCCTATCACTTCCTACCAAGGTGTTCTATGTTCTACACTCAGCCTATCACTTCCTACCAAGGTGTTCTATGTTCTACACTCAGCCTATCACTTCCTACCAAGGTGTTCTATGTTCTACACTCAGCCTATCACTTCCTACCAAGGTGTTCTATGTTCTACACTCAGCCTATCACTTCCTACCAAGGTGTTCTATGTTCTACACTCAGCCTATCACTTCCTACCAAGGTGTTCTATGTTCTACACTCAGCCTATCACTTCCTACCAAGGTGTTCTATGTTCTACACTCAGCCTATCACTTCCTACCAAGGTGTTCTATGTTCTACACTCAGCCTATCACTTCCTACCAAGGTGTTCTATGTTTCACACTCAGCCTATCACTTCCTACCAAGGTGTTCTATGTTCTACACTCAGCCTATCACTTCCTACCAAGGTGTTCTATGTTCTACACTCAGCCTATCACTTCCTACCAAGGTGTTCTATGTTTCACACTCAGCCTATCACTTCCTACCAAGGTGTTCTATGTTCTACACTCAGCCTATCACTTCCTACCAAGGTGTTCTATGTTCTACACTCAGCCTATCACTTCCTACCAAGGTTTACCCTTGTGTCTTATCTCAATCAACGAGAGCAGTTGGTAAAATGTGACTTTTTCTTTTTTTTTTTTTACGGAACATTTCCATTCAGAATATTAGGATGAAAAACATATCTGACAATACCAGGTACTGGCTGATTCCCAATCTGTTCTTAGAGCGTAGACCAGAGCCACGTAATTACAGAGTTGGACCGTTGAGGTTACTGCATTAACAACGCTCTAAATACATGTCTCTGGCGCAAACAGACCAACCAATCCTCATCTTCAGCCGGGTCACAGTAGATCACCTGCTTGGTGACGATTCAACATGTAGAATCGGCCGGAAAATGAACTGAAAATGGCGTCCGGCGTCCTGGTCAGAACAGTTCACTCTCTTACTGTATCTTACCCTGTCACCAGTCATTGTGCCTTCAGATACAGGCTTGCATCCCAAACGGCACCCTATTCCCTACGTAGTGCACTACTTTTGACTAGAGCCATATGGGCGCTGGTCAAAAGTAGTGCACTACGTAGGGAATAGGGTGCCATTTTGGTACGTGGACATACAGTAGCTGCTACTGCCCAGTAGGGATATGACCACCTCATTCTGAACTGTAATTGTACAGCTGTTGTTGTTGTTGTTGTTGTTGTTGTTGTGAGAACTGTGGTTATTTAATAACAACATATACTTTAAAGACATGCTCCGGAACTTTGGCGACTACTAAATCTTTTTAAAAAATGTACCTCCCCGCTTTGGGCTGGATGTGTCAACGTGTAGTTCATACATGCATAATCTATTAATTACTGTCTAACCACCAAATCCCTAGTTTGAAAGCAACTGTTTCTCTGGAAGTTGTGCTGCGCCATTTTCCCCTCGTGGGCCAGCGCCATTGGCAATTGGAGTTCTAGCCAATGAGCTTCAGCCCCTCGCCATTTGAGTGACAGCTAGCAAGATGCACACAGCAGAGCAATTTACATTTTACATTTTAGTCATTTAGCAGACGCTCTTATCCAGAGCGACTTACAGGAGCAATTAGGGTTAAGTGCCTTGCTCAAGGGCACATCGACAGATTTTTTACCTACTCGGCTCGGGGATTAGAACCAGCGACCTTTCGATTACTGGCCCAATGCTCTTAACCAATAAGCTACCTGCCGCAATGACGTGGAGGACATATCTTATACACTGAGTATACGAAACATTAGGAGCACCTCTGGTACAAAAAAAATCTCTTTAACATACAGGAGTCGGGTGTGATAGTGGCTATTACTAATGTCAGAGAGGATGTAGCGAAGGGAGAGGATTTACTCTGACCAAAAATCAGTCCATGTGAGAAAAGCCCTTTTTAGCGTGGAGGTCAATGAGAGAGTGTCGAATTACGTGAGGCTTATTTGATCTAGTATACTTTTCATAATATTTCTGCTGTTACCAATGTACTGGCATTCCGGCAACTTTGAGAAAAAACGACTTACGAGTGTGAACAACGGGCACAACTATCTGCCCTCTCATTGGCTAGAATGGTCCCACCTGATAATAATAATATGCCATTTAGCAGACGCTTTTATCCAAAGCGACTTACAGTCATGTGTGCATACATTTTTATGTATGGGGTGGTCCCGGGGATCGAACCCACTACCCTGGGCGTTACAGGCGCCGTGCTCTACCAATTGAGCTACAGAGGACCACGATCTGACCACTGATCTCACCTGCCTTCAATCATTGAGGACATGTACTTCCCATGGTTAGAGCGGTCGCTCGGATTCACTACATTGACATCTCTGTCACAGACATGAAATCTGTAAACAATTCAGAGAAATTCTATCTTCTCTTGTCCTAGGGCCTAGGCAGTCCCAATCCCACTGAAACCCAAATCCTGACTCCTGTCTCGCATGAAAATTCTTTATTCTGTGATCCATAGGTTGCATTATCAAAACACGTCTCTCCATGTCAAAATACCGCTATAACATTTCCCCCCGCTTCTCTGCGCTGTCTCATATTGCCGCCCATATGAAAGCTTCGATAGAGAGACATGTGCGATCAACAAACGAACGGTATGAGAGTGGATATGGATATTTTTTTTGAAACAGAGTTGGTCCCCTTTTGAGATACCTTGAAATTTAAACTACGTCCACTGTTCATCTCCCTGTTATTCCTGATCTGATCTGATATCTGTATAATCAACTCCATTTTGCCAAATGTAGGAGATATTCTGTCATTCATTGGAGGTTATATAGCAACTTTAGCAACTTTGGTCATTTTGACTTTTGTTTGACTGCGTTACAAAGTTAGTTAGTGTGTCCTGAGCGCACTCTGTGTTGAGATAGCCTACTGCTGAAATGCGCTGGCGATCAAAGATAGAGTAACTATCATTACTATACTGAACAAAAATATAAACGCAACATGCAACGATTTTACTGAGTTACAGTTCACAGTTCGTATAAGGAAATCAGTCAATTGAAAACGCTCCACTGCTCGATCGATCACTCCTCGATTGTATCTTGGAAGAAAGCAAAAATCCGTACTCACTGTAATATTCTTTTAAGTTTTAATGTTTTTTTTTTTTTTTTGAAGCAGCAGCAGATGTCAAAACGAATGGATGCGTTTTGGAGAACGAGAGACATCCATATTGATAGATGACTTCACATTGTAGTGCTACTATTCTTTTTAACAATCATTATCTACAGTCATTATTTACATACATTTTCTACTGCTTTTCACAAGAGCTTAAAAAATATAGATAATAATAAACAGAGAAATGCACCTCTTGCTCACAGGAAGCAACCTGACAGGACTTCTTCATTCTGGCCTCTAGGGCTTTCTGCCGTTACAAACAGAGAGCCCTAGAGGCCTTCATGAATAACTCCTGTTAAGCAGCACATGTCAAAGGAAAGATTATGAACCCCTCGGTCTCCACATCACTAAGGATCTATCATTGTCCAAACACACCAACACAGTCGTGAAGAGGGCACGACAACGGCCCTTCCCTCTCAGGAGGCTGAAAAGATTTGGCATGGGCCCTCAGAACCTCAAAGAGTTCTACAGCTGCACCATCGAGAGCATCTTGACTGGCTGCATCACCGCCTGGTATAGCAACTGCTCAGCATCCGACCGCAAGGCGCTACAGAGGGTACTGTGTACGGCCCAGTACATCATTGGGGCCGAACTCCCTGTGTTGAAGTTGTATAAATGAATCTCTGTATTCACTCTAACTGGTTATAAACCAGGGGCGCAACTTTCACTGGGGACGGGGGGACATGACCCCCCGCCCCCCACACATTCTGAAATAGCATTTTTATCTCCCACAGTTTTATACAAAAAGCGGCATCGGTTTGCTTTAGGACCATGCGGACACCACAGAGTGTGAACAGACAGCTGTTGTCTGTGTGTGTTGTGCTTTTTTTTTTCCAGAGTTGTAAAAGCAAGCAGAGCAGAAACTGGCTACTCTTTATTTGACGGATTTAGCTGGCAAGGTAACTGCTGTTTGACTTAACAGCTGCCTTTTGGAATGAGATGTTCAACGAGCAGGTGTCTACATGGCCAACAGTATGTGGACACCTGCTCGTCGAACATCTCATTCCAAAATCATGGGCATTAATATGGAGTTGGTCCCCCCTTTGCTGCTATAACAGCCTCCACTCTTCTGGGAAGGCTTTCCACTAGATGTTGGAACATTGCTGCAGGGAATTGCTTCCATTCAGCCACAAGAGCATTAGTGAGGTTGGGCGATTAAGCCTGCCTCGCAGTCAGCATTCCAATTCATCCCAAAGGTGTTCCATGGGGTTGAGGTCAGGGCTCTGTGCATGCCAGTCAAGTTCTTCCACACCGATCTCGACAAACCAATTTCTGTAGGGACCTCGCTTTATGCACATTTTGGGCATCACACAACAGAACACTTAAACTGGAATGACTCCGTATCGGTTGCACAAAAAGAAGTGTGCAAACCACGCCCCCAAATATTCTAATGAGCCCCCACCTCTACATTATGAAGCAGCGTGACGTCCGTAACACCTGGATCCCGAATCCTCATATGGGGCCAATGAGGGTCAAAATTAACCCGTTGGTGCTTTTAAGGTAACTGTCCAGTGTTTATGACCTATACAGTGCATTCGGAAAGTGTTCAGACCCCTTCACCTTTTTGGGGGAGAAGGGGCTTGGTCAGGGAGGTGAGCCACACATTATAGCCTTATTCTAACATGGTTTAAATTGTTTTTTCCCCCTCATCGTTCTACATACAATACCCCATAATGACAAAGCTTACCAGTGTTTTTAACGATGCATCTTTCCTACAACGGCCCGAAGATATAACATGCGTTTCCCAAAACAGAGAGAACGGTCGCTAAGTGCGTCGTTGGAGCACGTGTCGATACTGGTAGGAAAGATGGGCAGCGCTGCTCTCGGATCAGTTTTCTCAATTCAGATCTTACCTTAACATTAGAATTATTTCACAATACTGACGACGGATCAGCTCCTAGAGAGATATTACCACCTACGGCTGCAAATAATTAGGTGACTTATTCTAGGCTAATGCTTACCCAATAAAAATTAACTTAATAACCGATTTGGCACATCGTTGCGCACACGTTAGGCTACACATCATGAAATATATTGAGACAAATTACACAGCCTCCAAGTAGAAAAATAAAACGTAATTTATTGAACATTAAATGTATTTCAATATGATTGAAATAGGCCTGTAGCCTACTGTATTTATATTTGAATGCAGCCATCTCGTTTTTTTTTATTTGAAGCATATTTTTATACATAGCTTTGGTTGTATCAATTTCAAAGACATTGGCAACTTTATTTGTTTTAGGCAACTTTATTTGAAGTTAGCGGCAGTCACAGAGAGATGGATAAACCATGTGATTCTATGTTTAGCGGAGAACTGTGCATAAAGTGACGCGGGAGGGCAAAAAAAGCATCCAATGACGCACTTCGCTGCCAAATAAAGCTGCCTAAAACAAATAAAGTTGCCAATGTCTTTGAAATTGATACAACCAAAGCTATGTATAAAAATATGCTTCAAATTAAAACCGAGATGACTGCATTCAAATATAAATACAGTAGGCTATAGGCCTATTTCAATCATATTGAAATACATTTAATGTTCAATAAATTAAGTTTAATTTTTCTACTTGTGCAGTGTTAATGATGGTTTTGGGAAACAGCTCTGAGATTTAACGATGCTCCTACGAAGGTTCTAACAATGAACTTAGCCTTAAGATGCTGTTGGGAAACCGGGCCCTGCATTTTACATTTAACATTTACATTTAAGTCATTTAGCAGACGCTCTTATCCAGAGCGACTTACAGTTAGTGCATACATTACTTTATTTGTATTTTATTTTTATACCCCCCGTGGGAATCGAACCCACAACCCTGGCGTTGCAAACGCCATGCTCTACAAACTGAGCTACATCCGCTGGGCCAATTGTGCGCCGCCCCATGGGTCTCCCGGTCACGGCCGGCTACGACAGAGCCTGGATTCGAACCAGGATCTCTAGTGGCACAGCTAGCACTGCGATGCAGTGCCTTAGACCACTGCGCCACTCGGGAGACAAGCATGCTAAGTATCAATTTGATGTTCATGAACATTAACCCCTAATTCTATATCTTGTGTGGAATTGTTTCACTGACAGGGTAACTGTCAAGTTGTGAGTCTGAAAATGGACACTGGAAGTTAAGCAATCTGCATTGTAGGTATCAATTTGATGTTCATTATCATTTGTCACTACCTGATTAAGGAGGGATGCATTGTCGCTAAGCATTACCCTAAAGCTTTTCCTAACCTTACCCTAATTCTCCTAACCTGCCACAATGAATTCACCTAACCTGGCACGATAATTTACCTAACCTGCTACGTTAATTATCCTTACCTGTCAATTTAGTTACCCTAACCTGTAATTCACCTAAGCTGCCACTGGTCCCAACGGAACCGTTGCGAACAGTGGAGCCCGACCAAATCAGTTCGCCCGACCTCATTCGGTAGTCAGACATTAACCCCCAATTCTTCATCTTATATCAGGCCTCGCTCTCCATACCAGTCAGTCCCTGGCCAGGCCTCGCTCTCCATACCAGTCAGTCCCTGGCCAGGCCTCGCTCTCCATACCAGTCAGCAGTGGCGGCTGGCCGATAGAGGGCGCTAGGGCGCCGCCCCCTTAAATAAAATTATTTAAAAAAATAAAATAAAAAATAAATAAAAATAATAATAATAATAATAAAAACATCAGTATGTCAATATTTGTGTGTTTGAAATATGGAATGCACACAGTAATATGTGTAAGATATGATAGAAAATCATATTCGCAACCTTTCCTCTGCCTGTCAAACGCCTCGTCAGCTCTGGGCGATACAGAAAGTGCCCCGAGGAGGCGGGTCTACGTAGCAGTTAAGCCAATTGCTAATTTAAGATATGAATGTATGACATAAAATGTAGCTAATCAGCGATTTTAATTCGAATCCAAGGAGGGCGATTATTTTATCGCCCCAAGCTCGCCCCTGATAAAATAAGGACCGGGCTCCAGTGGCGCCATTTTTACTAGACGACAATGGCGAGCGCAAACGTTACTCCTCCAAGACCCAACCCTAACTCGGTGAAATCTCTCCTCCAAGATCCGTTTGAGAGGAGAACTTTGTCAGAGAAAGTTCGGGTGAAAGAGCTGGGCCCAGATCAACCTGACCTCTCAATCAGACAGCAGGCTAGCGAGAAAGGGAAGCAGTATATGCGCGGCTTCTCCCGTAGCTGGTACACCAGGAAGGCTTGGCTAGCTGGGTGCACTGATGCTAATGCTTTATTTTGCTTTCCGTGCTTGCTTTTTAAAACGACGGGGTCAGATTCAGCATGGACAGGTACCGGAGTGAGGGATATGAAGCACCTGTCAGAGAAGGTAAAGAAACATGAGAACACCAGGGCACACATGGACAACTCTGTAAAGCTAGCTGTATTAGGAAGGGTGAACATTGCTACGCAGCTGGATGACGGCCACAGGATTGCGGTGAGGAAACACAATGAGGAGGTGGATAAAAACAGGCACATTCTATCCAAAATTATCGATTGTGTGAAGTTCTGTGGGGCTTTTGAGTTGGCCTTGCGTGGGCACGAGGAGACTGACTCCTCGGACAACCCCGGCATTTTCCGGGGCTTAGTGGATTTTGTTGCCTCCCTCGACAGTGTGCTGGAGGAGCACCTGAAGACAGCTACCGTTTTTAAGGGCACGTCAAAGACGATACAGAACGAGCTGTTGGACTGTATGCTGTCAGTGCTTAAGGATTACATCCTGGAGGAAGTAAAGAGTGCTGATTTTATCGCCATTCAAGCTGACGAGACGACTGACGTTTCCACCCACTGCCAGTTGGTGCTTGTGATACGCTACATCGATGCTAAAAGTAACGTCCAAGAGCGTTTTTTCGAGTTCATTTTGATCGAGAACGCAACCGCCGACACCATCGCTACAGCGCTGCTGGAGAGGCTCAGCACCATACTCTCACATGGACAAAAGGCCAAACTTATTGCCCAGGCTTACGACGGAGCAAGTGTGATGAGGGGAGCCACCGGCGGAGTGCAGCGTAAAATAGTGGATGTGTACGAAAATGCGCACTACGTCCACTGCTATGCACATCAGCTGAACCTCATCATGCAGCAGGCTACTTCACGCATCCCCAGGATCGGCACTTTCTTTTCCGACCTTGCAGGATTTTCTGCTTTCTTCTCCAGGTCTCCCAAGCGAACCACCGTGCTTGACGAAGTGGTTGCGCATAGACTCCCCAGAGCCTCTACAACACGGTGGAACTTCCACAGTCGCGCTGTAAACACTGTGTACGAGTACAGGGATGACCTCCTAATGTGTTTCCAGACCATCAGAGACTCTGGGAACTTTGATGCCCCGACTGTCAGAGAGGCGGGGGGCTTTGTGAGGATGCTCGAAGACGAGGCTTTCTGTTTTTTCCTGGCACTGTTCCACAAGATCATGCCAAATGTGGACATGCTTTTCAGCCAGCTGCAGAAGAGGAACATCGACCCTGTCTTCATTAAAGCACTTGTCCAGAGGTTCACAGACAGCATGCTAACAATCAGGTAAATAACTATATTTACTATTGGCTGATAAAGATGTTGTTAGAAAGATGAATAGTTCACTTACAACAGTTTAAAAGCCTAAATGTGTCTGGTCATCAAAGTGAGTGATTATCATAGAGCCGTCACAATTATATTTGTTTTAGTATTTTAAAAGGAAAGAGAAGACACAATCAGACGTTGATAATAATGCAGGAAAGTACTACACAGTTTGTAATAATTATTCAGGTGTCCACCAGGTCAATTTCTAGAAGAGGCCTAGTTGTTATTGAAGATTAACTTTATTGCTAAGTGCACAGCAGAACAAAATGATGTTGCATCCCTCTCACAAATGTAATAGAAAAAGGCTTTAAAACGTAATAACATCAGTTAATTATGTACATCACAGGTTAAAAGCAGTTACTAGACATAGTTTGTGTGTATATACACACTATCTGTCTGTCTGTCTGTCTGTCTGTCTATATATATATATATATATATATTATATATATATAAAAGTCACTGGTTGTGTGTTGAGGGGGAATTACAGTGAGTTAAGAAGTCTGATTGCAAGTTATCAAATTAAACTTTATTTTTTGGACCCAGGGCCTCAATTCCCTCTTTGTGTGGGGACAGCGCATCTGACGAGCAGAGGATGCTGGGACCAGGAGAACAACAGAGGTTGGCTATAGAGGTAAGTTGTGATGTAATTGTCAGTGTTTCCCCCTAGAACTATTTTCAGGCCTGGTAGTATGTAGCCAAAACCCTGAACAATCAGCACCTTGGTAATCATATACTTGAGTTGGACATAGGCATGTGTCAGTCAGGATCACTTGCATCAAAATAGCTTAATTGCAAATTAAAGCTGATGATGTATCTTTTACAGGTATGTGATACCATCCTGAGTCATGCCAAAGAGAGGTTCTCCTTCACCCAGCACCTCATCAGCGCAACACTATTGCACGGAGAGTTGTTCCCACAACACAGTGTGAAGTTCCCCGATACAGCGCTTGAAACAACCGTGGAGGCGTACCCCATGTTGAACAAGGCCAAGCTCAAAACCGAACTGTCCCTCATCTATGAGAACAGTGAGTTCAAGGCTTGTAGTGGTGCAGTGCCCCTGTACCAGTTCTTCATGGAGAACAACCTTCAGAGCACTTTCACAGAGACTGCCAGCCTCCTCAAGATCCTCATCACCACACCCATGACAACTGCTGAGTCAGAAAGGTGCTTCTCTACACTGAAAAGGATCAAGACCTTACTGAGAAACAGCATGACACAGGATCGCCTGAACGCTCTGGCCATGCTCTCCATGGAGAAGAAACTTGTCAGGGACATTCCTGACTTTAATCAAAGGGTCATTGAGAGGTTTGCCACTCAGAAGGACAGACGGGCAAAATTCCTGTACAAATAAGATGACAGACACACACACACAGAGCAGCTCTGGCCGCATGTTTCTTTGTATATAGTTGACCTTAGCATAAAAAATCCAGTTATATATGGTACTCTAGAAAGTCTTAATAGTGTCTTTGCTAATATTACTGTATATATATGTTGTTTGTATCAATTAATTGTTGCAGTTCTGGAGCACATTAACAATTAGTCACATTTAGTATGATCATAAAATACTGTATGCTATTCTTCCAGTCAAAGGTTTGAGTTCATCCACTTGATATCCATTTCTATATTATACATCCTTTTATACAGTGTAAGATTTCCTATAAACTTTATAATAATTTCATGTTATTGTCCACTTTCCACTCTGTTCTGACAGCATGCCTGTTGCGCTGCCTGTTTACTACCAATGGTGAAAAGTTCACTTTAAATGCAAATGAAAGGCTTGGGTTTGTGTAATATGTTTTTGTGTAAGAATGCCTCAACTTTTTAATATTGGCATTAAATAATTACTGAATGTTTCACTGAGCACTGCTGTCCTGCAGTTTGTGTTAAAATATATCGCGATGGTTACAGGAAAAAAAAAGTATGGCACAGCCCCACCGAGAATATTTTTCACCAGCCGCCACTGCCAGTCAGACAGTCAGTCCCTGGCCAGGCATCGCTCTCCATACCAGTCGTTCAGTCAGTCCCTGGCCAGGCCTCGCTCTCCATACCAGTCGTTCAGTCAGTCCCTGGCCAGGCCTCGCTCTCCATACCAGTCAGTCCCTGGCCAGGCATCGCTCTCCATACCAGTCAGTCCCTGGTCAGGCCTCACTCTCCATACCAGTCGTTCAGTCAGTCCCTGGCCAGGCCTCGCTCTCCATACCAGTCAGTCAGTCCCTGGCCAGGCCTCGCTCTCCATACCAGTCAGTCCCTGGCCAGGCCTCGCTCTCCATACCAGTCAGTCAGTCAGTCCCTGGCCAGGCCTCGCTCTCCATACCAGTCAGTCCCTGGCCAGGCCTCGCTCTCCATACCAGTCAGTCCCTGGCCAGGCCTCGCTCTCCATACCAGTCAGTCCCTGGCCAGGCCTCACTCTCCATACCAGTCAGTCCCTGGCCAGGCCTCGCTCTCCATACCAGTCAGTCCCTGGCCAGGCATCGCTCTCCATACCAGTCAGTCCCTGGCCAGGCCTCGCTCTCCATACCAGTCAGTCCCTGGCCAGGCATCGCTCTCCATACCAGTCAGTCCCTGGCCAGGCCTCACTCTCCATACCAGTCAGTCAGTCCCTGGCCAGGCCTCGCTCTCCATACCAGTCAGTCCCTGGCCAGGCCTCGCTCTCCATACCAGTCAGTCCCTGGCCAGGCCTCGCTCTCCATACCAGTCAGTCCCTGGCCAGGCCTCGCTCTCCATACCAGTCAGTCCCTGGCCAGGCCTCGCTCTCCATACCAGTCAGTCCCTGGCCAGGCCTCGCTCTCCATACCAGTCAGTCCCTGGCCAGGCCTCGCTCTCCATACCAGTCAGTCCCTGGCCAGGCCTCGCTCTCCATACCAGTCAGTCCCTGGCCAGGCCTCACTCATTGTGAAGAAGGTGGATTTTGTAGCATTCATAGCCACAGTGATTAATTGTACTGTACAAGTGTCCAAAAAAATCTGGACGTTTTTGGAGCTCCAAGACTTCCAGGCAGAAGCACTGCTGCCAGAAAATGTCCCGCCCTCACACAGCCTGTGACCTTGATCCTTCTGAGCCCGTGTAGTTTAAGCTTAAAGCTAGCTAATTTAGCTGCTACATCATAGCCATTTCATCAACATATGAGTTGATTATTTGTTTAGCCTTTCAACTAGCTAGCTAGCTACCTTGACTGTTCAATAACGTCTTAGCTCGCTACTTGTAAGAGCAATGAATGTGTGGTATTAGCTAGTTGCTTGCTAGCTTGCAATCAAACCATTCCAACTAGTCTAGTCTGTTGCTGTTAGCTATCTAACATTATCTAGCTAGTTAGTTCACGTTAGCATTTGGGAAAAGGGGCATCAACCCACCTCGTTCAGATTACCTTGGCTTCACGGAATGGTCTCTGTCTGGTTGACTGGGTAGCTGGTCTATCTAGCTAGCTATTTATCTTGCTAGCTAACGTGTTAGCGGTGCCATGGCAACCCCCGTTCTACCGCATACTGTAGTTCCATCGTTACGCCAGAGAGTGGCGCTGTGACCACTTGTTGCATGAGTTCAAGATATCCAGATTGATTCCAGAATCCATAAAAATGGAGTAGGAGGACCTAATTTAATGGATGTCTCTAGGTTTATATGAATCTATTCTGAATAAAGAGTGGATCTATATTGGAATATGTGTTAGACTGTCTTTAGCCTTTTGGGGTGTGTGGGATTCATTTATTTTTTATTTATTTTATTTTTTAGTCATTTAGCAGACGCTCTTATCCAGAGCGACTTACAGGAGCAATTAGGGTTAAGTGCCTTGCTCAAGGGCACATCGACAGATTTTTCACCTAGTCGGCTCGGGGATTAGAACCAGCGACCTTTCGGTTATTTAATTGGTGCAACGGTTCGGTGTGCTGTTCCGTGCATTATTTGTCCAGATCTGCCTTTTTTCAAAAGATTAAAAAGCTCATGGCTGCATAAAAAAAAATTAAAAAAAAAGCAGTAACCTTTAATTGTATCCAAACAAACGACATTTCACAAATTGCATGTGTCAAACAGGCTCAGTGTGGTTCAGTTCAGTCCAAAAGATCAGCGCTGTCAGGACCGCAGGGTGCCGGATGGGGGAGCGCGGTCCACGGCAGACGCGCGTACACTGTTATCGTGGCACTGACCGTAGCCTATAAATACCGGGAGACGCGCAGCCTAGCTACCAACGCTGGCATTAATCTAAACACGGCTTGAACTGCGAGGAGAGGCGCTTACATTAGGATCCTAGTACTACTGGGATAAACGCCTCAATTGAAACGGAATATAAACCGCTAGAGAGTTCTAGGCTAGTGTCGCTCGCCCGTGCGACTCACAGCACCAATATTACTATGGTGATCAAGGTTTACATCGCGTCCTCCTCGGGATCTGTTGCGGTGAGTGAGTTAGTGCGCTAATAGTATGTAGCCAACCCTGTAATCAAATATGTAGGATTTATATTATTCTGTGTGAGTTGCATCAATTGTAGAGATGCAGACCGTGCCGTGAGAGGGGGGGGGTGATGTGTTCATCATGCCTTCTGATATGGTTGTTGACGTCGGGGTGGGGGGGCTTATGTAACTTCTCTGACTGATCTCCTATATGCTCGTGAGAAGCAAGATTCTGGAATGCAGCCTGCTATTGCCTTCACTCAAAACGTGTCTAGCGTACTTTTGATTTTAAACATGGCTATAGTGTTTAGTTAAGTCTGTGTTTATTCTGAGATCCAACCCCATTAGCCCACCACACCTTAACCTCATCTTTTAGGGGTGAGTGATTATGACTCTACACTACATGCAGGTTTCAGTTGGTCTTAGGGGTTCAACGTGCACGTTGGATAGCTTTTAGATCAATATTCTAAGGGCCATCTTCTTTTAGCAGGTACCTTTATGCACAACAGAGCCAGGCACTGCACTGTAAGGCCTTGACTGCGTCCCAAATGGCACCCTGATCCCTATACAGTAAACTACTTTTGACCAGAGCCATAAGGGCCCTGATCAAAAGTAGGGCACTTGCATAGGGAATAGGGTGTCGCTTGGGAAGTAGTGTAACCTTGCCTTGTTGGGCAGCAGTTTGGCCTCGGGCCGACCGGGGATAATATTTTGTATGCTTTTATTGAGATTGAGCGCTTATCTTTACTGAGATTGAAATGGCACACCTTCCGTTTGATGTTGCAGTCTATGTCTCCGTATGTCTACGCATAAAACCATATAGCCAGCTGGACATGATGCAGGCTTACTTTCCACTGTCTGTCTTTTTAAGTGCAAAGAAATGCATACGTTTGTCCCCTCAACTGGGCCCTGGTCAAAAGTAGGGCACTTCATAGGGAATAGGGTGCCATTTGAGATGCACACTGTACAACTCTCCCACTCTAGGTTTTCTTTTATCAGATCAGCGCCAAGATTGACCAAAGTCCATGTTTGCGCTTCTAACAGTGCTCCCTTTTCTCTGAACCAGGATATCCTCCTCAACTGAACTGTGTCCCAAATGGCACCATTCTCCCCGTGAGCCCTAGACAAGAGTAGTGTACTATGTAAGGTATAGGGTGCCATTTGAGACACGGTCCTGTAATGCACTGCAGATTGCCCTGCTCCCCTGGTCTGTGCTGTGCAGACTGCCCTGCTCCCCTGGTCTGTGCTGTGCAGACTGCCCTGCTCCCCTGGTCTGTGCTGTGCAGACTGCCCTGCTCCCCTGGTCTGTGCTGTGCAGACTGCCCTGCTCCCCTGGTCTGTGCTGTGCAGACTGCCCTGCTCCCCTGGTCTGTGCTGTGCAGACTGCCCTGCTCCCCTGGTCTGTGCTGTGCAGACTGCCCTGCTCCCCTGGTCTGTGCTGTGCAGACTGTCCTGCTCCCCTGGTCTGTGCTGTGCAGACTGCCCTGCTCCCCTGGTCTGTGCTGTGCAGACTGCCCTGCTCCCCTGGTCTGTGCTGTGCAGACTGCCCTGCTCCCCTGGTCTGTGCTGTGCAGACTGCCCTGCTCCCCTGGTCTGTGCTGTGCAGACTGCCCTGCTCCCCTGGTCTGTGCTGTGCAGACTGCCCTGCTCCCCTGGTCTGTGCTGTGCAGACTGCCCTACTCCCCTGGTCTGTGATGTGCAGACTGCCCTACTCCCCTGGTCTGTGATGTGCAGACTGCCCTGCTCCCCTGGTCTGTGCTGTGCAGACTGCCCTGCTCCCCTGGTCTGTGCTGTGCAGACTGCCCTGCTCCCCTGGTCTGTGCTGTGCAGACTGCCCTGCTCCCCTGGTCTGTGCTGTGCAGACTGCCCTGCTCCCCTGGTCTGTGATGTGCAGACTAGTTTGTCCCACACACGGTGTGATTTTAAAGTCAACACGAAGAGTAAAAAAGAGGAAGGTCTTTCAGTGGCTGTTTCAATCTTCACGTGCACAGCTGGATGTCAAACCTTGAAAGTAGGCCTGACAGTTTGTTAAAATAGCCTTTTAATATAAGCAAAGTCTATCTCCCCACGATCAGTCATTTGACTATAGGGTTATGGACTGATCTAAGTGGCATTAATTGGAAGAAGAATACTGTATTGATTTATTATCCATAAAGGCCACGGAAATTCGGCTTCTGCTTTATCCTAACCCTCCAATTGCTGCCCACTCCAACAATATTTTTCACCTGTTGGACATGCAATTTGAACTGACTGTCCCATCTCTCTAACCTCTAAACTCTAACCTCCCATCCCGAAAGAACATGGGCCTGTCGCTCTTTGGTTTCACATGACAAGAGTGAGGCCCTTTCGAGGATAATATTGATTAAAGTCTCTCTTAAGAAATGCCACTAGTCTTCGGTAACGGGACAAATGATTAATGCATTTAGTTTACCGTATCTCTGGAATGGGAAAACAAACACAATTGCTGCTGTAGTTTTCCAAAATAGTTATTTTTAACCTGGTGAGACACACTTGGTGTTATCTCTCAGTTTTAGAATTATAAAATTTAGAATTATTTGATGTCTGTGAGGGAGAGAGCAAGAGGGAGAGGGCACGAAGGAGAGGGTAGGTAGGTAGGGAGGAGGGAGAGGGCAAGAAGGAGGGCGAGAAGGAGAGGGCAAGAAGGAGAGAGGGAGAGGGGTAGAGAGAGAGAGAGAGGGGGAGGGGTAGAGAGAGAGGGAGAGGGTAGAGAGAGAGGGGAGAGGGTAGAGAGAGAGAGAGAGAGAGAGAGAGAGAGAGAGAGAGAGAGAGAGAGAGAGAGAGAGAGAGAGAGAAGAGAGAGAGAGAGAGAGAGAGAGAGAGAGAGAGAGGAGGGCAAGAAGTAGAGGGGTGGAGAGAGAGAGAGAGAGAGGGCAAGAAGTAGAGGGGTGGAGAGAGAGAGAGAGAGAGGGCAAGAAGTAGAGGGGGGGAGAGAGAGAGAGAGAGGGCAAGAAGTAGAGGGGTGGAGAGAGGGAGAGAGAGGGCAAGAAGTAGAGGGGTGGAGAGGAGAGGAGAAGGCAAGAAAGAGAGAGAGAGAGTGGGGGTAGAGAGAAAGGGCAAGAAGGAGATGGGAGGAGAGAGTGGGGGTAGAGAGAAAGGGCAAGAAGGAGATGGGAGGAGAGAGTGGGGGTAGAGAGAAAGGGCAGAAGGAGATGGGAGGAGAGAGAGAGGGAGGGCAAGAAGGAGAGGGGTGGAGAGAGAGGGCGAGAGAGAAGGAGAGGGGTAGAGAGAGGGCAAGAAGGAGAGGGTTAGAGAGAGAGGGAGAGGGCAAGAAGGAGAGGGTTAGAGAGAGAGGAGAGGGCAAGAAGGAGAGGGAGAGAGAGAGGAGAGCAAGAAGGAGAGGGGTAGAGAGAGAGAAGGCATGAAGCAGAGGGGTGGAGAGAGACAGAGAGAGAAGGAAAAAGAGAGAGAGTGAGAGAGGGGCCAGAAGGAGAGGGGTGTAGAGAGAGAGAGAGGGCAAGAAGGAGACTGGTGGGGAGAGGGCAAGAAGGAGAGGGGGGGGGTAGAGAGTGAGTGAGAGAGAGAGAGGGCAAGAAGGAGAGGGGTGGAGAGAGAGTGGGGGGGTAGAGAGAGAGAGAGGGCAAGGAAGGAGAGGGGTGGAGAGAGACAGGGAGAGGGCAAGAAGGAGAGAGAGAGAGAGAGAGAGGGGTAGAGAGAGAGTGGAGTGGGGGGGGGGGTAGAGAGAGAGAGAGGGCAAGAAGGAGAGGGTGGAGAGAGACAGGGAGAGGCAAGAAGGAGAGAGGAGAGAGAGGGGGAGAGAGAGGGAGAGCGAGGGCAAGAAGGAGAGGGGTGGAGAGAGAGAGAGGGCAAGAAGGAGAGGGGGAGAGAGACAGGGAAGGGGCAAGAAGGAGAGAGAGAGAGAGAGAGAGGAGAGGCAAGAAGGAGAGAGAGAGAGAGGGGGTAGAGAGAGAGGAGAGAGGGAGAGGGCAAGAAGGAGAGACGAGGC
>NC_140018.1:203614-247571 GCF_964263955.1 Coregonus lavaretus | reverse complement strand
GGACAAGGTAGCACGTCCGGTGAACAGGTCAGGGTTCCATAGCCGCAGGCAGAAGAGTGGAAACAGGAGCAGCAGCACGACCAGGTGGACTGGAGACAGCCAGGAGTCATCAGGCCAGGTAGTCCTGAGGCATGGTCCTAGGGCTCACGGTCCTCCGGGAGGAGAGGGAGAGAGGACCAGGTGGACTGGGGACAGCCAGGAGTCATCAGGCCAGGTAGTCCTGAGGCATGGTCCTAGGGCTCAGGTCCTCCAGGAGGGGAGGGAGAGAGAGATGGGAGAATTAGAGGGATCATACTTAAATTCACACAGGACACCGGATAAGACAGGAGAATAACACCAGATATAACAGAATTTAGTGTTGTTTTAGAGGTACAATCTTACTGTAAACAGGAGTGTTGTTTTAGAGGTACTATCTTACTGTAAACAGTAGTGTTGTTTTAGAGGTCCTGTCTTACTGTAAACAGTAGTGTTGTTTTAGAGGTACTCTCTTACTGTAAACAGTAGTGTTGTTTTAGAGGTACTATCTTACTGTAAACAGTAGTGTTGTTTTAGAGGTCCTGTCTTACTGTAAACAGTAGTGTTGTTTTAGAGGTACTCTCTTACTGTAAACAGTAGTGTTGTTTTAGAGGTCCTGTCTTACTGTAAACAGTAGTGTTGTTTTAGAGGTCCTGTCTTACTGTAAACAGTAGTGTTGTTTTAGAGGCACTATCTTACTAAACAGTAGTGTTGTTTTAGAGGTACTCTCTTACTGTAAACAGTAGTGTTGTTTTAGAGGTACTCTCTTACTGTAAACATCCGAGATCCAACATCCTCTTTTTCAACCAAAGATGTGACCACCCAGATAACCACATTATCTTTATTTTTCTCTCTCTCTCTCACTTTTTCAATCTCTCACTCACTTTTTCATTTACTCTCACACACTTTTTCATTCTCTCTCTCACTCACTTTTTCATTCTCTCTCTCACACTTTTTCATTCATTCTCTCTCTCTCGCTCACTTTTTCATTCTCTCTCTCACACTTTTTCATTCTCTCTCACACTTTTTCATTCTCTCTCTCTCACTCACTTGTTCATTTTCTCTGTCTCTCTCTCTCTCTCTCTCTCTCTCTTTCACACACACACACTGGTGGTGTGAGGATTAGTCCTCTGTTAATCTCTGTTAATCTCTGAACTACAGCACAGTGCTACTACACATACAATAATACACTACGTCACCGTGTGTTGCCTGTCTGCCTGTCTGCCTGTCTGTCTGTCTGTCTGCCTGTCTGCCTGTCTGCCTGTCTGCCTGTCTGTCTGTCTGTCTGCCTGTCTGTCTGTCTGCCTGTCTGTCTGTCTGTCTGCCTGCCTGTCTGTCTGTCTGTCTGTCTGTCTGTCTGTCTGTCTGTCTGTCTAATGATTGTTCAGTACTTCTACATTCATCTCCTTTACATTGCCCTGGCCTCATTTGTCTTTGCGTCAAAACAATGGTTTCATTGTGCCCTCACCATCCCTCAAACACACACACACACACACACACACACACACACACACACACACACACACACACACGGTCATGGTATCTATACACAATAGGCCCCCAGCAGAGATGAGTTTGTAAGGCACTAGACAGTGGTTCATGTTGAGCCATACCGTAGTAGACTAGCCTGCTATGAGGAGAGAGTTTGACAGTTAAGCGTAAATCATAGTCCCACAGACTTGGGACGCGATAGTCTGGTGTCCCATTGTGACATGGTTACAAGGATCTGAGAGCACCGTCTAATTTGTAAGTGGCTCTGGATAAGAGCGTCTGTTAAATGACGTAAACAATCTGTGGGGGACACACAGCCTGAACGCGCACCTCCCCACAATTCCCAACCAACGCGTCTCCGGTACGCATCCTCTATTCATTTGAATGGGTTGACAGTTGGAGAAATCGCTTGAGCTGCGCTGAGAATTTGAAAAGTATGAAAGCCAACGGTCCAGTATTCTAGAACACTGCTGTGCGTACAGTATGTGTAGACGGTCCAGTATTCTAGAACACTGCTGTGCGTACAGTATGTGTAGACGGTCCAGTATTCTAGAACACTGCTGTGCGTACAGTATGTGTAGACGGTCCAGTATTCTAGAACACTGCTGTGCGTACAGTATGTGTAGACGGTCCAGTATTCTAGAACACTGCTGTGCGTACAGTATGTGTAGACGGTCCAGTATTCTAGAATACTGCTGTGCGTACGTATGTGTAGACGGTCCAGTATTCTAGAACACTGCTGTGCGTACAGTATGTGTAGACGGTCCAGTATTCTAGAACACTGCTGTGCGTACAGTATGTGTAGACGGTCCAGTATTCTAGAACACTGCTGTGCGTACAGTATGTGTAGACGGTCCAGTATTCTAGAACACTGCTGTGCGTACGTATGTGTAGACGTTTTGGACTCTAATAAACCCTTTATGCATTGTGTTCTAGAACCCAGAATTACACAAAGCATGAACAAGCAACCCATTGTGAAGTCAGCTATATACAGTGAGGGGAAAAAAGTATTTGATCTCCTGCTGATTTTGCACGTTTGCCCACTGACAAAGAAATTATCAGTCTATAATTTAATGGTAGGTTTATTTGAACAGTGAGAGACAGAATAACAACAAAATAATCCAGAAAAACGCATGTCAAAAATGTTATAAATTGATTTGCATTTTAATGAGGGAAATAAGTATTTGACCCCCTCTCAATCAGAAAGATTTCTGGCTCCCAGGTGTCTTTTATACAGGTAACGAGCTGAGATTAGGAGCACACTCTTAAAGGGAGTGCTCCTAATCTCAGTTTGTTACCTGTATAAAAGACACCTGTCCACAGAAGCAATCAATCAATCAGATTCCAAACTCTCCACCATGGCCAAGACCAAAGAGCTCTCCAAGGATGTCAGGAACAAGATTGTAGACCTACACAAGGCTGGAATGGGCTACAAGACCATCGCCAAGCAGTTTGGCGAGAAGGTGACAACAGTTGGTGCGATTTATTCGCAAATGGAAGAAACACAAAATAACTGTCAATCTCCCTCGGCCTGGGGCACCATGCAAGATCTCATCTCGTGGAGTTGCAATGATCATGAGAACGGTGAGGAATCAGCCCAGAACTACACGGGAGGATCTTGTCAATGATCTCAAGGCAGCTGGGACCATAGTCACCAAGAAAACAATTGGTAACACACTACGCCGTGAAGGACTGAAATCCTGCAGCGCCCGCAAGGTCCCCCTGCTCAAGAAAGCACATATACAGGGCCGTCTGAAGTTTGCCAATGAACATCTGAATGATTCAGAGGAGAACTGGGTGAAAGTGTTGTGGTCAGATGAGACCAAAATCAAGCTCTTTGGCATCAACTCAACTCGCCGTGTTTGGAGGAGGAGGAATGCTGCCTATGACCCCAAGAACACCATCCCCACCGTCAAACATGGAGGTGGAAACATTATGCTTTGGGGGGGGGGTGTTTCTGCTAAGGGGACAGGACAACTTCACCGCATCAAAGGGACGATGGACGGGGCCATGTACCGTCAAATCTTGGGTGAGAACCTCCTTCCCTCAGCCAGGGCATTGAAAATGGGTCGTGGGTGGGTATTCCAGCATGACAATGACCCAAAACACACGGCCAAGGCAACAAAGGAGTGGCTCAAGAAGAAGCACATTAAGGTCCTGGAGTGGCCTAGCCAGTCTCCAGACCTTGATCCCATAGAAAATCTGTGGAGCTAGCTGAAGGTTTGAGTTGCCAAACGTCAGCCTCGAAACCTTAATGACTTGGAGAAGATCTGCAAAGAGGAGTGGAACAAAATCCCTCCTGAGATGTGTGCAAACCTGGTGGCCAACTACAACAAACGTCTGACCTCTGTGATTGCCAACAAGGGTTTTGCCACCAAGTACTAAGTCATGTTTTGCAGAGGGGTCAAATACTTATTTCCCTCATTAAAATGCAAATCAATTTATAACATTTTTGACATGTGTTTTTCTGGATTTTGTTGTTGTTATTCTGTCTCTCACTGTTCAAATAAACCTACCATTAAAATTATAGACTGATCCTGTCTTTGTCAGTGGGCAAACGTACAAAATCAGCAGGGGATCAAATACTTTTAACCCTCACTGTATTTAGACTACCACCAGTATTCAATAACCCTATGAAAGCTAAATGCGTAATTTGTTGACATCGCACTGGTAGACGCTTATCATAAATGCCAATCTGCTGTTGCTGTTTATTTCAGCTGGTTTGAAGTACTCCTCTCTCTCTCTCTCCCCCCCCCCCCCCCCTCTCTCTCTCTCTCTCTCTCTCTCTCTCTCTCCCCCCCCCCCCCCCTCTCTCTCTCTCCCCCCCCCTCTCTCATGGTGACTGGGTCCAGCTGGAGCAGTCAGCAGACTAAGACACAGGATGGCAGCACCGTCAGCAGTTAGTGTATGTGTTTTAATAACCTACAGAGAAGTGTGGGAGTTTATGTGCATCCTCACTGGGATGTTTTTCCTACTAAAGTCACACACAAGGTTATATCCTGTCATAGACTATCCTCTCATTACATCTGTAGGGACAGAACCAAGCACAGCGGACCACCCCATAGTAGCTGGCCTGGCTGTGACCCAGTGTGTGTGTGGCCCAGTGTGACCTAGTGTGTGTGTGACCCAGTGTGTGTGTGACCCAGTGTGACCCAGTGTGTGTGCGACCCAGTGTGTGACCCAGTGTGTGTGACCCAGTGTGACCCAATGTGTGTGTGACCCAGTGTGTGTGACCCAGTCTGACCCAGTGTGCTAAATGACTTAAATGTTCTACCAACAAGCTTCAAACTAAACAGATTGCAATCTAGCAAACAAGAGTACAATTTGATTGAGGCTAATTTGAGTAAAGCCACAAAAACAACTTTATAAAAAGGTGACATTAACCAATAGGGCTTTAGTCAGAAGGTGACATTAACCAATAGGGCTTTAGTCAGAAGGTGACATTAACCAATAGGGCTTTAGTCAGAAGGTGACATTAACCAATAGGGCTTTAGTCAGAAGGTTACATTAACCAATAGGGCTTTAGTCAGAAGGTGACATTAACCAATAGGGCTTTAGTCAGAAGGTTACATTAACCAATAGGGCTTTAGTCAGAAGGTTACATTAACCAATAGGGCTTTAGTCAGAAGGTTACATTAACCAATAGGGCTTTAGTCAGAAGGTGACATTAACCAATAGGGCTTTAGTCAGAAGGTGACATTAACCAATAGGGCTTTAGTCAGAAGGTTACATTAACCAATAGGGCTTTAGTCAGAAGGTTACATTAACCAATAGGGCTTTAGTCAGAAGGTGACATTAACCAATAGGGCTTTAGTCAGAAGGTGACATTAACCAATAGGGCTTTAGTCAGAAGGTGACATTAACCAATAGGGCTTTAGTCAGAAGGTGTGTGTTTGTTTGTTTGTTTGTTTGTTTAGTCTGTCGATATGGGAGTCTGGTTTGCTTTGCGGCAGGCAGGGGACAGGGGACAGATGACAGGGGGACAGGTGACAGGGGGACAGGTGACAGGGGGACAGGTGACAGGGGGACAGGTGACACAGGGGACAGATGACAGAAGGGGACAGGTGACAGGGGACAGGTGACACAGGGGACAGATGACAGAAGGGGACAGATGACAGAAGGGGACAGGTGACAGGGGACAGGTGACACAGGGGACAGGTGACACAGGGGACAGATGACAGAAGGGGACAGATGACAGAAGGGGACAGGTGACAGACGTTTCACCGTTAACCTTCTCCAGTATGGTTCTCTTGTGCATCGTGTGACTTCCTTCCAAATTCTGTATCCTGACTCGATGATAGAAGTCTCTTTCTCCCCAACCCTACAGGTAAAGAAGCGCCAGCAGGCTGTGGTGGGGTTCTTGGAGGCCAACCGGATCTCCTTTCAGGAGGTGGACATCACCAATGTGGAGGACAGAAGGCTGTGGATGTACCAACACATCCCCCCGGAGAAACACCCAGACAAGGGCAACCCGCTGCCCCCACAGATCTTCAACGGAGACTGCTACTGTGGGGTAAGATAGAAGGATGGATGGATGGATGGATGTATTTCTGTCCGACTCCCCGCGACCGCAAGAACTGGTCCCATTCTACTTGTATGTGTACAAAGTAGAATGAAGACAGTTTCAAAAAATAATCTGCGGTACAACAAAAACATTTTCATCCCGAAGTTGTCTGATCTGACAGCCCGCTCCCAACCGCAGCATGAAAAATGCTGACCATGCTATGATCTCTGTCGGTCCCGAGGGATGCCCGCGGGACTTTGTAGCCTTTATTAGCTAATCTAATGTTAGCATTTAGCATATAGCCTTTGTTAGTTGGTCTAATGTTAGCATGTAGCCTGAATGGTCAGTTGGTGAAAGAGCTTGCCTAGCGGTGCTAACGTCAGCCCTCCTGTGCGCTGTGCTGAGTCGGCATGTTGCTGGGTAACCCCTGCGCCGCGTAATCCCATTGCTCCATGGGGCAGATTATCAAGGCCGCGTCCCAAATCGCACCCTATTCCCCCCCTATCCCCTTTATAGTGCACTATCTTTGGCCAGTGCCCACGGGGAATGTCTGTTGTCATTTTAGACTCAGAGGAGGTGTGTGTGTCTCCCCAGGTCCAGAACAAATTCAAGGAAACGTACAGTATTATACAGAGCCGTGAGTGCATGGAACTCCCTTCCATTTTATATAGCGCAAGTGAACAGCAATGTTAATGTTTTTTTAAATGTATGTCAATTGTAAAGTATTTTGTCTGTAATGTATTTGTTGTTATGTGTCGGACCCCAGTGAGACTAGCTGTTGCCATTGGCGTCGGCTAATGGGGATCCCAAAAAAATCGTGTGCGTGCATCAGCTATTTGTTCGCCCACAATTGCAAAATAACCCATCCGCAACCGCCGACTATATGTGAAAATCTGAGGCCCGCACCGGACCCTAACACGCAAATATAGAAAATGTTCTATAGGCTACAGTCAAAGACTACAGAACAATTTTTTGACAGGGGCTGCAGGATTTTTTTTGGGGCATGATTTCGATATGTTTCTGGTTATAATTTTAAACATGTTGGTAGGCTATTTGTTAGTCAACTTGTCTATAATTAGATACATGCAGCTTCTCGTCTGCCATTACTTGTTGCCCATAAACCCTTCCTCACCAGAATAAATGTAATAGATCGATAGAATGAATGCTTCAATCTAGTTGACATCTGTAAAGTTTTTTCCCTGTCATCTTTTGCGGAGCAAAGACGTTTAGGGACTGTGCAAAATGTTTTCAGTGCAAAATGTCCAAATGACATCAGTTTGACCGGTTGTAAGGAAATAGAAAGCTGTGTAAATGACCCAACATGTTTCTGATAAGATTTCAGGTCGGCTTCGATATTTTGTGTGGTTGAAATACTATCAGCTTCTATGATGCTTTTATGATAAAGACATCACCTCTACAGATGGTATCTAACTGAGCATTGCGTTCTCTCAAGATGCAGAAAAAAAATCTATCAAATTTCTCCACTCCAGTCCAAATTTAGCCTACATTTGGTGTATAATTTTACTGCAAGAAAGTCTTAATTCTGCAGGAGTTATTATTAAGGCTATGTGAGAGGTTATAGACCAGATTTCAGTTTCCATTTAACCCTTCTAACCAGTAGGCTACAGTTCCCTTGACATTCCTTAAAGGCCTATTTGAAGTCCCCATCTTGTGACTGTCGATTTTGTATAGCGCCTCACAATCATCACACATAACGTAGCCTGCACTGCTATCATCCTTTTTTACCACTTCACCAAATCTTTCCCAAACATTACTTTTCTGGCCTTCCCTCTTTTTTTTCCAACTCTCCTTTCGCAGCGTTAGTCTTTATTGAATTCAACTTCGACAATGCTCTCACAATGCCTTCATGGATCGACGTTAAGGTTTTCTGCCCGTTCCCAAAAGCATTATCTGGCGATTGGCCGTGTAGGCTATTTGGCGCGTGTCCAGTCAGATAAACAAGAATAACCTCAATGTAGCCTATGGATATGAATTGCACCAGAATTATACCTTTATGGATTTTTTTAAAGGTATTGTTTATTTTTATTCAACCCGCCCTTCAGCCGCGGGTCATGAGTCAACACACGCATCACTAGTGTGGGTGGTGACCAGAACTCCTCACAAGGACAGTGAAATAAAGGAAATTCGGACATTTCCCCACAAGGAAAAAGGCTTTTTTGGGGTAAGGGTTTCGGGAAGTATTGCAATATTTTTTTCATACCATAAATGAAAATGTGTTTGTGTGTGTTCCACCAGGACTATGAGGACTTCTTCCAGTCCAAGGAGAACAACACTGTGTTTACATTCCTAGGCCTCAACTCACAGCCCTCGGTAAAGGTATGACACACACACACACACACACAAACACAAACACAAACACAAACACACACACACACACACACACACACACACACACACACACACACACACACACACACACACACACACACAAGACTCCACTAGTTGTACAGCTACAGTGGGGGAGGAGCACTCTACAGCTACAGTGGTGGAGGAGCACTCTACAGTGGTGGAGGAGCACTCTACAGTGGTGGAGGAGCACTCTACAGTGGTGGAGGAGCACTCTACAGTGGTGGAGGAGCACTCTACAGTGGTGGAGGAGCACTCTACAGTGGTGGAGGAGCACTCTACAGTGGTGGAGGAGCACTCTACAGCTACAGTGGGGGAGGAGCACTCTACAGTGGTGGAGGAGCACTCTACAGTGGTGGAGGAGCACTCTACAGTGGTGGAGGAGCACTCTACAGTGGTGGAGGAGCACTCTACAGTGGTGGGCACTCTACAGTGGTGGAGGAGCACTCTACAGTGGTGGAGGAGGACTCTACAGTGGTGGAGGAGCACTCTACAGTGGTGGAGGAGGACTCTACAGTGGCGGAGGAGCACTCTACAGTGGTGGAGGAGCACTCTACAGTGGTGGAGGAGCAGACTTCCATTGTTCTCCTAGAGTGGCTGAATATGTTACTGTTCTCTACATCAGGGTTTCCCAATCTCCGTCCTGGGGCCCCCCTGGGTGCACGTTTTGTTTTTTGCCCCAAAAAAAACCAAAATGTGCAGAAACCAAGGGCAAAAACCAAAACGTGCACCCAGGGGGGGCCCCAGGATAGAGTTTGGGAAACCCTGTTCTAGAGTCCTGAATATGTTGCTCTCTTCTAGACGACTCGTATCTGATTCCTGAGAATATATATTCCTCTTCTAGACGACTCGTACCTGAGTCCTGAGAATATACAGTATGTTCCTCTCTTGATATCTGACCCTGAGAAGAAACACAATGAGTCTGATTCAGTTGTCCAGCAGACATCACATGGTCTGACTGCGCATTCCAAATGCCACCGCATTCCTTCTATAGTGCACTACTTTTTATCAGGGCTCTGGTCAAACAGTGCACTATATAGGGAATAGGGTGCCATTTGGGATGAACTCATTGTCTCCTTTTCCACAGATTATCAGTAACCAGGATCATTAGATTTTCCTCCAATCACATGCCTGGTCTGTCTCCAGTCTGGCGGCTGATTGGATAACTCCATTCATTGGCTGGGATGTGATTAACAGTAGACCAGTGGGCTTTTTAATGAGGGATTCGTCCCAAATGACACCCTATTCCCTATACAGTGCACTACCTCTGACCAGGAGCCATATGACCCCTACGGCCCTATGAGCCCTGTTCAAAAGTAGTGCACTGTATAGGGAACAGGGTGTCATTTGGGACGAATCCAGGTTTGTTTGTTGATGAGGGCTTTTAATAAGGTTGATGTTGCTGACAGATAGAACAACGTGGTCTCTCTCAGGGGACTCCCGAAATAACAGGGGCCCTTATGATCCTACCGGCTTGGATACATCCTGTTCTGATCATGTATTGTGTCAATACATCCTGTTCTGATCATGTATTGTGTCGATGCATCCTGTTCTGATCATGTATTGTGTCGATACATCCTGTTCTGATAATGTATTGTGTCTATACATCATGTTCTGATCATGTATTGTGTCGATACATCCTGTTCTGATAATGTATTGTGTCTATACATCATGTTCTGATCATGTATTGTGTCGATACATCCTGTTCTGATAATGTATTGTGTCGATGCATCCTGTTCTGATCATGTATTGTGTCGATACATCCTGTTCTGATAATGTATTGTGTTGATGCATCCTGTTCTGATAATGTATTGTGTCGATACATCCTGTTCTGATAATGTATTGTGTTGATGCTCTTGTTGTCTATATATTTTACAGTGCTGGATCCTTGTGTATGATTGTGTGTGTATGGCTGCGTTTACACAGGCAGCCCAATTCTGATCTTTTTCCACTAATTGGTCTTTTGACCAATCATATTGCCAGTAATTGGGCAAAAGATCAGAATTGGGCATCCTGTGTAAACGCAGCCGTTCATTGACTAAGTGGCTTTGTCCTGATCCATGGGGTAGTTATTTATTTATTTATTTGACAAGGACAATGAACATCAAGTAACATTTCTGTAAATGTTATGAACACAATCAGATGGTTGCTTGTTTGATGAATTGATAGGTTTGATTGATTGGTTGCTTGGTTGATTGGTTGAGACCTTCTTCTACCTCATATCTCCTCAGGATTCCGAGTCGTAGGCCTCTCCCGGAGATCTCACCATGATGACGCCACCATGTTGCCAAACACCCCAACTCTCTGATGACCCCCCTGACCCCCACCCCGGAAACCCCCCCCCCCCCCCCACCTACAGCCATCTAACTTGTCAGAGACACAGACACAGGAGGAGGGGGAGGGGCTTCAGACCAATAGAAGGAGCTTCAGACCATTGGAGGCGGGGCTTCACCCCCAAAAGCGATGGACAATGACTTCCTGATTTGTTTTTGTTTTCTTGTTGTACAACTGCTGGTACCCATGACGATCTAGTCAGTGGGTTCCTGTTTGTATTAGCGGTAAATAATTAGATGTAGTTATTCTAATTCTTTACCGCTATGTATTCTTTGGTCAGTTGTTCAGAACACTATGTAGCCGCTCTATCTATCAATAGCAGAATGTATCTCCCCTGGCAGAGTGTAGCCAGGTCATTCTGTATGCAGTCAGACCATTAAAGCTGATCTGAGGCGAACCTGGTAACATTGTGCTTCAAAGTTGGACTCATGGTTAAAATCGAGGCGGGATATGTAGTGAGCCCGTTACAGCTGTATTAGATGGGACTTTTTTAAACATTTTTGAAAATCGCAAATCTAAATAAATGTTCTCTCAACATTGACCATATTATTTTTGGGGAAACCCAATTGATTCTGAGTTCGGGGCATATGAGGTTTATATGTGAAAACTATTTCTAAAAAGTGTACTTTCAGATTTTCAGAACTCACTTCCTGAGTTTAAATCAGATCAGTCAGTATGCAGTCGCTTGCAGTGTCAGCTGCAATGTCCAACAGCCCATAGGCTTCCCCCCCCTCTCTCTCCCCTCCTCCCTCTCTCTCTCTCTCTCTCTCTCTCTCTCTCTCTCTCTCTCTCTCTCTCTCTCTCTCCTCTTCCCCCCATCTCTCTCTCTCTCTCTCTCTCTCTCTCTCTCCTCTTCCCCCCATCTCTCTCTCTCTCTCCTCTTCCCCCCATCTCTCTCTCTCTCTCCTCTTCCCCCCTCTCTCTCTCTCTCCTCTTCCCCCCTCTCTCTCTCTCTCTCTCTCCTCTTCCCCCCTCTCTCTCTCTCGCTCTCTCCTCTTCCCCCCTCTCTCTCTCTCTCTCTATCCTCCCCCCCTATCTCTCTCCTCTTCCCCCCTCTCTCTCTCCTCTTCCCCCGCTCTCTCTCTCTCGCTCTCCTCTTCCCCCACTCTCTTCTCTTCTCTCTCCTCCCCCCTCTCTCTCTCTCTCTCTCTCTCTCTCTCTCTCTCTCTCCTCTTCCCCATCTCTCTCTCTCTCTCTCTCTGCTCTTCCCCCTCTCTCTCCTCTTCCCCATCTCTCTCTCTCTCTCTCTCTGCTCTTCCCCCTCTCTCTCCTCTTCCCCCCTCTCTCCTCTTCCCCCTCTCTCTCCTCTTCCCCCCTCTCTTCTCTCTCTCCCCCCTCCCTCTCTCTCCTCTTCCCCCCTCTCTTCTCTCTCTCCCCCCTCTCTCTCTCTCCTCTTCCCCCTCTCTCTCCTCTTCCCTCTCTCTCTCTCTTCCCCCTCTCTCTCTTTCCTCTCTCTCTCTCTCTTCCCCCTCTCTCTCCTCTTCCCTCTCTCTCTCTCTCCCCCCCCCTCTCTCTTCCCCATCTCTCTCTTTCCCCCCTCTCTCTCGCTCTTCCCCCCTCTCGCTCCTCTTCCCCCCTCTCGCTCCTCTTCCCCCCCCCCTCTCTCTCTCCTCTTCCCCCTCTCTCTCCTCTTCCCCTCTTTCTCCTCTTCCCTCTCTCTCTCTCTTCCCCCCCCCCCCCCCCCCCCCCCCCCCCCCCCCGTCGTCCCTCTCTCCTCATTAAATGGATGGGTGAATCATTGTGTTGTTTACACATAACAGGCTTACACTCACATAGGCCTCTCTGCCCATAGACACACATACACACACACTTGTGTTCCCTCACTAAGAGACCCATTCCCTCTGAATGTAGCACCATCTTGTGTTTGATCTGTCAATGTTAACCTGACTAAAACAACATTCCTTTTGATACATGCCATTTAGATGTACACTTTAAATATATAGTAGAATCAACACTGTTTTTAATATGACAACTCTGTCTGTTCCGCCCTCCTGTGACAATCACTACGGCCTGGTTTCCCAGACCCATATTATGCAAATAGACCTGAGATTCTCCATTTGAGAATGTTTTGAAATCCAGGAACTAGGCTTAATCTGGATCTTAATCTGGATCTGGGAATCCGGCCGTATAAATGATGTTAGTTGTCTGTTCTCTGTGTGTTGTGTTGGCTTTGGCCGTGTTTGAGAGCATCAAAAGCGCAATGTATTTTAGCTAAATTGTGAGTGACGAACATGCCCTTTGACCTGGCTGACTAAACTGTCATTGATGATTCTACACCAGTGTTTTTCCCCAACTCCGGTCCTCCAGAACCCCAACAGCCCAACTCCGGTCCTCCAGAACCCCAACAGCCCAACTCCGGTCCTCCAGAACCCCAACAGCCCAACTCCAGTCCTCCAGAACCCCAACAGCCCAACTCCGGTCCTCCAGAACCCCCCAACAGCCCAACTCCGGTCCTCCAGAACCCCAACAGCCCAACTCCGGTCCTCCAGAACCCCAACAGCCCAACTCCGGTCCTCCAGAACCCCAACAGCCCAACTCCGGTCCTCCAGAACCCCAACAGCCCAACTCCAGTCCTCCAGAACCCCAACAGCCCAACTCCGGTCCTCCAGAACCCCAACAGCCCAACTCCGGTCCTCCAGAACCCCAACAGCCCAACTCCGGTCCTCCAGAACCCCAACAGTCCAACTCCAGTCCTCCAGAACCCCAACAGCCCAACTCCAGTCCTCCAGAACCCCAACAGCCCAACTCCGGTCCTCCAGAACCCCAACAGCCCAACTCCAGTCCTCCAGTACCCCCCCAACAGCCCAACTCCGGTCCTCCAGAACCCCAACAGCCCAACTCCAGTCCTCCAGAACCCCAACACTACACATTTTATATTGTAGTCCCAAACAAGCACACCTGATTCAGCTTGTCAACTAATCATCAGGCCCTCGATGAGTTGAACCAGGTATGTTTGTCCTGGGCTACAATATAAATGTGTGCTGTTGGGGGGTACTGGAAGACTGGAGTTGGGCTGTTGGGGGTACTGGAAGACTGGAGTTGGGCTGTTGGGGGTACTGGAAGACTGGAGTTGGGCTGTTGGGGGGTACTGGAGTTGGGCTGTTGGGGGGTACTGGAGGACTGGAGTTGGGCTGTTGGGGGGTACTGGAGGACTGGAGTTGGGCTGTTGGGGGGTACTGGAGGACTGGAGTTGGGCTGTTGGGGGGTACTGGAGGACTGGAGTTGGGCTGTTGGGGGGTACTGGAGGACTGGAGTTGGGCTGTTGGGGGGTACTGGAGGACTGGAGTTGGGCTGTTGGGGGGTAATGGAGGACTGGAGTTGGGCTGTTGGGGGGGACTGGAGGACTGGAGTTGGGCTGTTGGGGGGTACTGGAGGACTGGAGTTGGGCTGTTGGGGGGGTACTGGAGGACTGGAGTTGGGCTGTTGGGGGGTACTGGAGGACTGGAGTTGGGCTGTTGGGGGGTACTGGAGGACTGGAGTTGGGCTGTTGGGGGGTACTGGAGGACTGGAGTTGGGCTGTTGGGGGGTAATGGAGGACTGGAATTGGGCTGTTGGGGGGTAATGGAGGACTGGAGTTGGGCTGTTGGGGGGTAATGGAGGACTGGAGTTGGGCTGTTGGGGGGTACTGGAGGACTGGAGTTGGGCTGTTGGGGGGTACTGGAGGACTGGAGTTGGGCTGTTGGGGGGTACTGGAGTTGGGCTGTTGGGGAGGACTGGAGTTGGGCTGTTGGGGGGTACTGGAGGACTGGAGTTGGGCTGTTGGGGGGTACTGGAGGACTGGAGTTGGGCTGTTGGGGGGTACTGGAGGACTGGAGTTGGGCTGTTGGGGGGTACTGGAGGACTGGAGTTGGGCTGTTGGGGGGTACTGGAGGACTGGAGTTGGGCTGTTGGGGGGTACTGGAGGACTGGAGTTGGGCTGTTGGGGGGTACTGGAGGACTGGAGTTGGGCTGTTGGGGGGTACTGGAGTTGGGCTGTTGGGGGGTACTGGAGTTGGGCTGTTGGGGGGTACTGGAGTTGGGCTGTTGGGGGGTACTGGAGGACTGGAGTTGGGCTGTTGGGGGGTACTGGAGGACTGGAGTTGGGCTGTTGGGGGTACTGGAGGACTGGAGTTGGGCTGTTGGGGGGTACTGGAGGACTGGAGCTGGGAACCACTGCTCTACACGAGTCTACAAAGATGATGTTGAGAAAAATAATCACCCTTTTTATTACAATGACATTGTTGTGTGTTGATAGTCCATCTGTAGATGCTCCACAGACTATCAAAATAAAACATATTACCATAGTTACCCTCAAACTCAACTCTGGACCTCGAAGCAAGTACCACTGCTAATCAGGGACTGATTTAGACCTGGGACACCAGGTGGGTCCAATTCATTATCAGGCTGAACAGAACCAGCAGGCTCCGGACCTCGTAGGGTCAGAGTTGAGTACCCCTGGCATAGTTGATCCCCCAAAACGTGAGCGATCACTTGCCATCGACTATAATGCAATGTGTAAATATGTCTAAAGGGTACTCTAAAACACTCCACACCAACTCATATTACATCAGAATCCCATTCTGAATTATATCTCTGCATTGCATTTTATGTGTTTTCCCACTGTGCATATAAAGCTGTTTTATGTTTGTTTGTTTGTTACAAAAAGGGAACGGTTGAATCACTATATTGGTGCAAGCATTTGTTTATCCATCTTTGGACTTTTAAAGTAATGATATACACTGAGTGTACAAAACATTAAGAACACCTGCTCTTTCCATGACATAAATAATATGCCATTTAGCAGACGCTTTTATCCAAAGCGACTTACAGTCATGCGTGCATACATTTTATTTTGTGTATTTTGTGACATAAACTGACCAGGTGAAAGCTATGATCCCTTATTGATGTCACTTGTTAAATCCACTTTAATCAGTGTAGATGAAGGGGAGGAGACAGGTTAAAGAAGGCTACTTAAGCCTTGAGACAATTGAGACATGGATTGTGTATGTGTGCCATTCAGAGGGTGAATGGGCAAGACAAAAATGTTAATACCTTTTGAATGGGGGTGCCAGGTGCACCGGTTTGTGTCAAGAACTGCAACGCTGCTGGGTTTTCCACGCTCAACAGTTTTCCCTGTGTATCAAGAATGGTCCACCACCCAAAGGAAATCCAGCCAACTTGACACAACTGTGGGAAGCATCGGAGTCAACATGGGCCAGCATCCCTGTGGAACACTTTCGACACATTGTAGAGTCCACGCCCTGACGAATTAAGGCTGTTCTGAGGGCAAAAGGGGGGTGCAACTCAATATTAGGAAGGTGTTCTTAATGTTTTGTACACTCAGTGTATATAGCCTACGCCTACCCCATACAGTACTATAACTTATAAATGCCTCATGAGCTTAGTTCGACTATCGTACCCCATCAGAACCCAAAATACCCCACCAGAACCCAAAATACCCCATCAGAACTCAAAATACCCCATCAGAACCCAAAATACCCCATCAGAACTTGTTTTTACTGCTGTGTTTGTAAACAATGTAATTGTAAACAAACTCTGTAACACTTCAAAACATGGTTAACCCTAAAGCACCGACGCGTAAAGAAACGTCAATTTCCTTCTGAAATTGTAGGACTTTGTCAAGTCAACTAGTTACCGACAACAACAAAAAAACATTTGCGATAATTTCTGTGTTATTATGGAGGAATGGAAAATAATCTCTCTTTCGTATGCTAGTGGTGCATGGCTATGTTGAAAATGTTGACTCAACGGTAAAAACTAATATTAAAGGTAAACCACCACCAAATTTGGCACTTGAGGTGGACGTATGTATCTCGTGATGATGAAAGCTGCCGTTGTGGTTCTCTGACAAACGGTTTTAGTGAATACTTTTAATGATCTGATTATTATAGAATTATTTCATTTTATTTTATATCTAGTATTTTATATCCAGTTTGTATTATTTATTTTGGATCGAGCGACGCGGATAGCCACAGTGCTATGACCGCTAGATTTTGTCCCTGGATCCTTTTACAGTTTTTTACAATCACTTTGGCACGAATTTCAGAACCTTGACGTCATTTTTCAATGGTAAGGACCCTATGCTATCCGGGTGCAAAAGTAAAGGATATCACTACGCTACTTCCTGAAGCCATAAACCAAAATCCACAGACGGATACTGTTATAGTACATGTGGGATTTAATGACACTAAGTTGGCTAGCGCTGAACTGCTTAAAAGTGACTTCATGGAACTAATTGCAAAACTGAAATACCTAAACAAACGTCCCATTATATCGGGTCCCATACCCACGATGAGACGTGGTTACGGTAGAGTCAGTAGGTTGCGATCGCTTCAGGTCTGGCTAAAGAGTTATTGTCACTCTGTCAATGTTGTCTTTATTGATAACTTTGACACTTTTTGGAAAGTGAAAATATTCTACAAAGAAGACGGAATTCACCCAAACTATCTCGGGGCTTAAACACTGCAAGGCCATTTTCAGGAGAGACTCTGAGAGACTGACTGGGATATAACCCACACATCAAACTGTTTCTGATGTTAAAGTCAAGGAAATCTACATTATCTTAATCTCAAAAGGATTTAAACAGACACCAAATAGATGCAGCCGCAGGCCCATCGATAACCTAATTTATATTCCTATGAAATCTACTGACTTACTTAATGATCAAGTTTATAACGACCTGGTTAGGGTAAATATGGACACCCCTGCTGTTTTTAAGTCTCGCAAAGGGCTGGGTTTGTTACATTTAAATGTGCGAAGTATGATGTCAAAGATGGACTTTATCGATATCTGGATGCATGACACGAACACAGACATTCTTGTTTTATCAGAGACTTGGTTAAATGACTCGATCATGGATGTTGACATTGACATTGCTAATTACACCATTTGTAGATGTGACAGGTAGAGAAAAGGTGGAGGGGGGTGATGTATGTGAAATCCACGTTTGTAGCATAATGTGTTCTTAATATCACTATGCCCCAGAAATGTGAAATCCTGGTTTTAGATGTGACCATGAGCCAAAACGTGCATGTATTTGTTGCTGGAGTGCGTAGGCCTCCAGCTGCTTTGGTATCATAGCTGAGCATTTCAAACCTTCTCTATAATCTGAACTGGTGGTCATAGGTGACTTTAACCTGGACTGGCTGACACCTATCTCAGATAACTTTAAGAACATTTTATCTTGATCTTAAATATAACCCAGCTAATCACAAAACCCACCCGGTTAAATGTGAAAAATCTAGATAGATCCTCATTATTAGATTTAATTCTCAAAAATAACCCCCATAAGTACATGTCTTTTGGTGTGTTTGCTAGTGACCTTAGTGATCCTTGTCCTACAGCCTGTATTAGAGATACTAGACAGCATCATTCTGATCCCCGTATTATTAGGAAGAGACATTTTTAAAACTTTTCTCCCCAAGCGTTTATGCATGACTTGTACTTTTCTGAACTTTCCACCATCAAGCGTATACTCTACCCTGAATTAGCTCTTGAGCATTTCTCATCTATTTTTATTTTATATCACTGGCAGATTAACACACTCCTTTTTAAACGCTATAGACTAAAACATTGATCAAATCCCTGGCTTTCTACAGAACGTTCAGATATCTTTAGAACAAGAAATCATGCCTGGGCCAAAGCTACACTAACTGATGATGTTGTGGACTGGCAGCTTTTCAGGCAACTGAGAAATAAATGCACGTCCTTAGTTTCAAAGGCTAAATCAAGCTACTTCCTAAGTTCTATCGCTAAATTTAGGAAAACAGTTAAGTCGCTAAAGCGTGGAAATTCCTCTCCTTCCCTACCCAAGCAAGTTATACTGAACTCCGACATCATTATTGAAAGAAAAATAATGAGATAGGTCATGCTTTTAATCAAAATGTTACGTCCGCTGTTTATTTGTTTGAAATAAATGTTGGTTTAATAGACCCGGGTCAGTCAGTAAACTGCCCCGTCCCTCTCTCAGCCGCTAGTCCACTTGATAAAGGACCAGACGACCCCCAGTGAATCCTTGTAATCTCTGGAGCAACTGTCTCCTTCTGATGTATTGGAACCACTACTTATGATTGATGTAAAAACATCTGCTGGGGCTGATATGCTTGATCCCTTCTCATTACAGCTTTCTGCTCTGTTGATTGTGGAAGCATTAACATATTTTTAACTTGACAATTATATTGAGTACTATCCCTACAGTTTGGAAGGCGGCCCAGGTGCTTCCTCTACATGAAGGTATTTAAAAGACGATAATTATTTATAATTATCGCCTATACATTTAGGCGAGTGATCGAAATAATTATCGTCCCATTTCCAAACTCTCTTGCCTAGCAAAAAATCCTGGAATCATTGATTAGTACTCAGCTTAGATCCCTTTTAAATGCTACATCTTTTCTGAATGTAAAACAGTCAGTGTTCAGACCAGGTCATAGAACCATCTCTGCTACTTCTATGGTTTTAAATGACATCATCAATTGTTTAGATAGATGAAGAAACACTGTGCTGCCCTCTTCATTGACCTGTCCAAGGCATTCGACACAGTGGATCACACCTTACTTATTCAGAAACTCTCTACGATTGGCTTAGATTCAGAAACTCTCTACGATTGGCTTAGATCGGGCTGCTTGTAGCTGGTTTGAGAATGATTTAAAAGACAGAACACAGTGTGTACTTGCAAACACACAGCTTTCACCTGGATTCACCTGGTCAGTCTGTAATGGAAATAGCAGGTGTTCCTAATGTTTTGTACACTCAGGTCGTACCAGGAACGTCAGATTAGCTCAATCATCAATTTCTCAGCCTCTGAGTATCACAGAAACGCATCACTTTGAATAAATAACAGAACAATTTTCGTGACAAGTTGCTATGGATGAAATTGATCAAAATAACTGTTCAAAAAATGAAAAACATTTTTATTCAAATTTGACTATAAATGTTCAAATGTTAACATGTACGCTTATTTTGGGGATTTTAAACCATTAACTTCTGTTATAAAATGTTAATGAAATAAAACTTATTATTGTTTGACAGAAAGTGTCATTTTTCCATCATTTCTAATTTTGGGTAAAAAATTTCCCCCTGTTGGAGCTTTTAGGGTTAAAACTATAATGACCCCTGTTGGGGCTTTTAGGGTTAAAACTATAATGACCCCTGTTGGGGCTTTTAAGGTTAAAACTATAATTCTGATCTCATGGATGGTCAGTCCTTCCATCCATTGATCTGTCTATGCATTTGAGAGTGGTTACATTTCTCCAGCTCCATCCATGAGATGTCTAACAAAACAAGTGGTGGGGTGACTGTTTCAATGTTTTTCGAAACCCCAGATTGCCCCTTGAATTTCTGCAGTTTTGATGTGATTTTGTGATGTGATGGGTTTCCTGTATGTTTGTGTTTTAGTGCTGAGTGATCTCATCTTCTGTGGACAAACCCAAGTTGAGTTCCTTCCTTCTCTCCAGTAGGTTAAATGTAGAACGAGACTAGTAGTACTTTCTATTACCTTCTGGTTAAACCTTTTTTTTTATGACTACACCAAAACATCTGGTCACTAGTCTAAAATACTTTTTTCAAAATCAGGATACAATTTGACCATGACGTGATCAAAATAACACTATTAACTAGAAATTACAGTTTTATTTGTGAGCTCAATGTAGTTAATCAATCATTGAGGGAGGAGTCACTGACTGGGAGTACAGATGGAAACAGCTCGGGGTCAAATAATTCAGCAGCTTACTTTACACCTCGTCATTATGAATACAGACACAGGCTTTCTTTGGTTCCATCAGGTAACGTCATGACAACTGATACACCGAAATGTTCTTGCCACGTTACAATGAAATGTGTCTAGAACATTGATATCTTATATTCTGAGAACATGGCAACCATGTTTTATGTACAGTACCAGTCAAAAGTTTGGACACACCTACTCATTCAAGGGTTTTTCTTAATTTTTTACTATTTTTTACATTGTAGAATAATAGTGAAGACATCAAAACTATGAAATAACACATATGGAATCATGTAGTAACCAAAAAAAGTGTTAAAAAAAAAAATAAAAAAATTATATTTGAGATTCTTCAAATAGCCACCCTTTGCCTTGATGACAGCTTTGCACACTCTTGGCATTCTCTCAACCAGCTTCATGAGGTTGTCACCTGGAATGCATTTCAATTAACAGGTGTGCCTTCTTAAAAGTTAATTTGTGGAATTGATTTCCTTCTTAATGCGTTTGAGCCAATCAGTTGTGTTGTGACAAGGTAGGGGGGTATACAGAAGATAGCCCTATTTGGTAAAAGAACAAGTCCATATTATGGCAAGAACAGCTCAAATAAGCAAAGAGAAACGACAGTCCATCATTACTTTAAGACATGAAGGTCAGTCAATACGGAACATTTCAAGAACTTTGAAAGTTTCTTCAAGTGCAGTCGCAAAAACCATCAAGCGCTATGATGAAACTGGCTCTCATGATTACCGCCACAGGAAAGGACGACCCAGAGTTACCTCTGCTGCAGAGGACAAGTTCATTAGAGTTACCAGCCTCAGAAATTGCAGCCCAAATCAATGCTTCAAAGAGTTCAAGTAACAGACACATCTCAACATCAACTGTTCAGAGGAGAATCAGGCCTTCATGGTCAAATTGCTGCAAAGAAACCACTACTAAAGGACACCAATAAGAAGAAGAGACTTGCTTGGGCCAAAAAACACGAGCAATGGACATTAGACCGGTGGAAATTTGTTCTTTGGTCTGGAGTCCAAATTGGAGATTTTTGGTTCCAATCGCCATGTCTTTGTGAGACACGGTGTGGGTGAACGGATGATCGCCGCATGTGTAGTTCCCACCGTAAAGCATGGAGGAGGAGGTGTTATGGTGTGGGGGTGATTTGCTGATGAAGATGATGATACATGATGATTTGGAGATACATTATCTATCAGACAGTACGATACCTAGAGCGGAGCGACTTACAACAAGTGCATTCCAATTAGGATGAGGATGAAACCACCATATAATAGGAGTCACAAACCAAACCTTCCTCAAAACAAATGAGTTAGTCACCATAAAGATACAGCAGAGGAACTCAATTCATCACTCACACCCCCATATAATCAGATTAACTTCCCAGCTAACAATTCTACCCGTAACGTTCCCTTAATGTTTCAGTGTCCCGTTTTCCGTTAGTTAGGGGAACATTCAATCTGTTAGCTAAAATCTTCCGAGAACCTTTTTAGCATGTTTTGTTGTAAGAGTTAGGAGAACATTCCCTTAGTGTCAAACAGAACATACCCAGAACGTGGTTGCCATGTTCTCAAAATAAACAATATTCATGTTCTAGACATTTTTCATGGGATGTTGCAAGAACATTCATGTTTCCAGTTTTCTGTGGGTTAGGAGAATATTCCATCAACATCCCAGCAAACACACACCGCACTCATTCACACATCAGTGGCATGCCATGGCAGAGCTTCTGGAATGTTTGGCATTGATCTGTTCCAAGATGGCGTAGCAGTGCGGTCGTGGTTTCTGTAGTGTCCTCATGTAAATAGCCTGTTTTTTGTATTTTTGTATTTTTCGTATATATTTCTCAATCTGTTGTTTCTTCATACATTTTTATCCAGAACCTCTGGCTGAAACTAGCCAGCTAGCCAGCTAACTAGCTACTTGCTATTAGCCACCGTTAGCGGTCTTCACCATTGTCCGTGACCGTGGCCTGCACTACCTACCAGCCAGCTCTAGCCTGGACAATTATCGGCCAGTCTGCACAGTCTGCACATCGCGCTATCGAGCCAGAGCATATTGGATTTTCTGCCTGAATCACTGGACCTTAACACCGGATCATTGCAACTAGCTAGCTGCAACCGAATGGCTGTTGTCGTTGCTGGCTAATCACCACTGTCCTGGAGCTAACCCCAGTTAGCCTTGAGCTAGCCTCGAGCCAAGCCCATCTCCCGGCTATCTACCTCTCTGTCAACCGGACGGGACCTCCTGGTGTTGACACGGAGCCCCACCGATCCATCACGACTGGTCTGCCGACGTAATCGTCTGATGTGGTTTCAACAGGCTTCCCGTTGCGACGACCATGAAGATCCATCTGCTATCCCCGGCCCGCTAGCACACGCAATCAACAGCCGTGCCTCCAGCTCGCCTGTAGCGTAGCAGCCACTGAACTGCTCCCGGACTTACTTATTGCTGTTCACTGGACCTTATGATCACTCAGCTACACAGCTGATGCCTGCTGGACTGTTCCTTTATACGGTACCCCATCCTGTTTAGCCTCAGCTCAAACTTTCGTCGCCATTACCAGATGTTGTCTTAGCTCTCGAATAGCACCTGTGACTGCTTTATGCCTCTCTCCCATGTCAATATGCCTTGCCTATTGCTGTTTCGGTTAGTTCTAACTGTACTTTTTCAATGTAGAGCCCCCAGTCCTGCTCAACCTGTCTCAGATAGATCCTTTGTCCCACCCACCACACACGCAGACACCGGCTCAATCGGTGACTCCAGTGATGCTATCTATTTCATCTTTACCCAACGCTTAGGTTTACCTCCACTGTACTCATATCCTTCCATATCTTTGTCTGTACATAATGCCCTGAATCTATTCTACAATGCCCGGAAATCTGCCCCTTTTTTTCTCTGTACCTAACACACTAGAAGACCAGTTCTTAAAGCCTTTAGCCGTATCCTTATTCTACTCCTCCTCTGTTCCTCTGGTGATGTAGAGGTTAACCCAGGCCCTGTAGCCCCCAGTCTCACTCCTGCTCCCCAGGCGCTATCATTTGTTGACTTCTGTAACAGCAAAAGCCTTGGTTTCTTGCATGTTAACATCAGAAGCCTCCTCCCTAAGTTTGAGTTATTCACTGCGTTAGCACACTCTGCCAACCCTGATGTTCTAGCAGTGTCTGAATCCTGGCTTAGGAAGGCCACCAAAGATTCTGAAATGTCCATTCCAAACTACAACATTTTCCGTCTAGATAGAACTGCCAAAAGGGGGCGGAGTTGCAATCTACTGTAGAGATAGCCTGCAGAGCTCTATCATACTATCCAGGTCTGTGCCCAAACAGTTTGAGCGTCTACTTCTAAAAATGTACCTTTCCATAAATGTCTCTCACTGTTGCCTCTTGCTACAGACCCCCCTAAGTCCCCAGCTGTGCCCTGAACACCATATGTGAATTGATTGCCCCCCATCTATCCTCAGAGTTCGTACTGCTTGGTGACCTAAACTGGGATATGCTTAACACCCCGGCCGTCCTACAATCCAAACTAGATGCCCTCAATCTCACACAAATTATCAAGGAACCTACCAGGTACAACCCTAAATCCGTTAACATGGGCACCCTCATAGATATCATCCTGACTAATTTACCCTCTAAATACACCTCCGCTGTCTTCAAAGTCAATGGAGAATAAGAGCACCTCCTCCCAGCTGCCCACTGCACTGAGGCTAGGAATCACTGTCACTACCGATAAATCTACGATAATAAAAAATTTCAACAAGCATTTTGCTACGGCTGGCCATGCTTTCCACCTGTCTACCACTACCCCGGCCACCAGCTCTGCACCCTCCGCTGCAACTTGCCCATGCCCCCGCCCGCTTCTCCTTCACCCAAATTCAGATAGCTGATGTTCTGAAAGAGCTGCAAAATCTGGACCCCTACAAATCAGCTGGGCTAGACAATCTGGACCCTTTCTTTCTAAAATTAGCCGACGAAATTGTCGCAACCCCTATTACCAGCCTGTTCAACCTCTCTTTCGTATCGTCTGAGATCCCCAGAGATTGGAAAGCTGCCGCGGTCATCCCCCTCTTCAAAGGGGGTGACACTCTAGATCCAAACTGTTACAGACTTATATCCATCCTGCCCTGCCTTTCGAAAGTATTTGAAAGCCAAGTTAACAAACAGATCACCAACTATTCGAATCCCACCGTACCTTCTCCGCTATGCAATCTGGTTTCCGAGCTGGTCATGGGTGCACCTCAGCCACGCTCAAGGTCCTAAACAATATAATAACCGCGATTGATAAAAGACAGTACTGTGCAGCCGTCTTCATTGACCTGGCCAAGGCTTTTGACTCTGTCAATCACTGCATTCTTATTGGCAGACTAAATAGCCCTGGTTTCTCAAATGACTGCCTCGGCTGGTTCACCAACTACTTCTCAGATAGAGTTCAATGTGTCAAATCGGAGGGCCTGTTGTCTGGACCTCTGGCAGTCTCTATAGGGGTGCCAGAGGGTTAAATTCTCGGGCCGACTCTATTCTCTGTGTATATCAATGATGTTGCTCTTGCTGCTGGTGACTCTCAGATCCACCTCTACGCAGACGACACCATTTTGTATACATCTGGCCCTTCATTGGACACCAAACGAGCTTCAATGCCATACAACACTCCTTCCGTGGCCTCCAACTGCTCTTAAATGCTAGTAAAATTAAATGCATGCTCTTCAATCGAACGCTGCTTGCACCCGCCTGCCCAACTAGAATCACTACTCTCGGCGGGTCTGACTTAGAATATGTGGACAACTACAAATACCTAGGTGTCTGGTTAGACCGCAAACTCTCCTTCCACTCACATTAAGCATCTCCAATCCAAAGTTAAATCTAGAATCGGCTTCCTTTTTCGCAACAAAGCCTCCTTCACTCATGCTGCTAAACATGCCCTCGTAAAACTGACTATCCTACCGATCCTTGACTTCGGTGATGTCATTTACAAAATAGCTTCCAACACTCTACTCAGCTAATTGGATGTAGTCTATCACAGTGCCATCCGTTTTGTCACCAAAGCCCCATATACTACCCACCATTGTGACCTGTACGCTCTCGTTGGCTGGCCTTCACTACATATTCGTCTCCAAACCCACTGGCTCCAGGTCATCTATAAATCACTTCTAGGCAAATCCCCGCCTTATCTTAGCTCATTGGTCACCATAGCAACATCCACCCGTAGTATGCGTTACAGCAGGTATATCTCACTGGTCATTCCCAAAGCCAACACCTCCTTTGGTCGCCATTCCTTCCAGTTCTCTGCAGCAAATGACTGGAACGAACTGCAAAAATCTCTGAAGCTGGAGACACTTATCTCCCTCACTATCTTTAAGCATCAGTTGTCAGAGCAGCTTACCGATCACTGCACCTGTACACAGCCCATCTGTAATTAGCCCACCCAACTACCTCATCCCCATATTGTTATTTACATTGTTATTTATTTTGCTAATTTGCACCCCAGTATCTCTATTTGCACATCATCTTCTGCACATCTATCACTCCAGTGCTAATACTAAATTATAATTGTAATTATTTTGCACTATGGCCTATTTATTGCCTTACCTCCATAACTTACTACATTTGCACACACTGTATATAGATTTTCCATTGTAGTATTGACTGTACATTTTGTTTATTCCATATGTAACTCTGTGTTGTTGTTGTTTTTATCACACTGCTTTGCTTTATCTTGGCCAGGTCGCAGTTGTAAATGAGAACTTGTTCTCAACTGGCTTACCTGGTTAAATAAAGGTGAAATAAAAAAAAATTGACCCTAGTCTTAGGTTTGGTGAGATGCAGAAAATGTTCCACTTCCACTTTCAAAGTACAGCAAAAAAACTCTAACCCCAGTTTTGCATTCTGAAGAAAATATGAAAATATGCATTCAAAAAATATGCATGTTATGCATCCTACAATCACAGAAAGCTACAATCATAGACTGTATGCTATCCAAGCACTTTAATACATTTTAGCTTCGGCGCCACTTAGCGGCAATAGATTAAATTAAAAACACGTCAGTCGACCGACACATATTAAAATTATGCAAATAAACGTTTAATGTCTTGCATGAACTGTGTAATTTCAAATATGTTAAACGAATAATATATTTCGATTCTACAATGGAAATTGTACAAACGTCTGTTTTCTTAGCTGTTACTATTAGACAGGCAGAATCATGACCACCTACTTCTCGGGTCCTTTTGCCCTTAAATGAATGTCGCTGACTGCATGACGTTCTCTTTACCCGCTGTCAGAGAGGAGATTGGGTGGGTTTCTGCATCTCACCAAATAATCTGTTGGATTTATCAAACATCGTTTGTTGAAAATTCACCACAGTCACTTTATCATCATGAATACTAACGTTTCTTTCATGTTTGATCAATATTGCAGAAGTTTAGGTCCCCCATCCATCGCTAATCTACAATGGCCGAGGAAGGGTAAGTGTGACTGTTCTACTCGCAGTTTAGCTCAGAACCAAGGCTAGCTAGCGAACAAATGTGAACGTTTCTTAGTTTAATTGCGTTAAGTGGTGGTTTGTTCTAAAAAAATATAATTTCCATGCTTCTACGTGCACTTCCAGAACTCTAGACAACACTGGAATATCCGTACCTGGAGTCCCCCAGCTAATTTAGCTAGCTATCTAATGTAATGGTTTTAGTCCGGTGGCTGCAACCAAGTAACAGTTAACTATTTATATGTGAATATAGCTGCATCGTCAACGGAGTAGTTAGTTAGTTCCCGGCGATTGTGTGATGATTTACTTTCTTTAGTCGGATACCCCTTCACTCTAAATTATGAGTGAGATCCCCTATCTGACACGCCGGGAGATTGCGCACATTCAACCCGGCGCACTAGCATCTTTACCGGTCAGTTGTAGCCAATTAACTCGTGTACCCACTCTCGTCCCCACCTCCTCTCCCGTCTTTCTCCTCTCCCACCTCCTCTCCCGTCTTTCCCCTCTCCCACCTCTCCCGTCTTTCCCCTCTCCCCACCTCCTCTCTTGTCTTCTCCGGACTCCCCTGCCTTGACCTCTCCCCCCTCAGCATCGCTGCCGGAGGTGTAATGGATGTCAACACCGCTCTCCCTGAGGTGCTCAAGACCGCACTCATCCACGACGGTCTGGCCCGCGGTATCCGCGAGGCCGCCAAAGCGCTGGACAAGTGAGTCCGAACATTTCTGGTCATTGTGTGGCCTAAATGGCACCCCTTTCATTCCATGTGTAGTGGGCTGGCACATGGTGCACTGCTGTTGGGCAGAGCCCTATGTAGGGAATAGGGTGTCATTTGGGATATACATAATTTCGGGTCTGTCTTTTTACTGCTGTGTTCTATTAGCTTGCAAAGTGTGGTGAAGTATGGCTGATAGTTGGGTTCCCTCTACTGAATCCCGTGAACTGCCATTGTTACCCAAAATCTGACATACCTCTGTCCCAAATGGCACTGTATTCCCTAGCTAGTGCACTACTTTTGAATGGAGTGTTCTATACTAGGGAATAGGGTGTCATTTGGGAGGTAAACACTGGTGATTGGGGGGGGGAATAGATGCAGTTACATTTTGGGATATTATTTTCTACGCTGTATCGTTTTGACAATATCGTAACATTTTTTTATTGTTTTTTTTTTTAGATCAGCTTAAATATTGCAGATTGTAACTTCCATCAATGTAATTGTCTGCATCACTTTCAATCCCCATGTTTTTTTTTGCATCTATATCCTTTAAAAATATATTTCCCTTTATTACTTTCCAACCCCACCAACCCTTCCCTAATTGGAGTAAACTAGTGAACAACAATGCTTAGGCCTCTACTTCCAGCTTATACATACTATATACATTTTATGGACACTAATTATATTTTGTTTTGTTTTTTACTCCTGAACTTCCTCCGATCATTTTCATGATGTCCATTTGGTTTGCTTCTATATGCCATATCTTTCTAACTGTGCTCTTTCACAAAAGCTCACAATATATAACCTATATACTTATTATGGACACAGCATGTCTTACACTAGTTATCTTGTTGTTATGAAAATGTATGCACTCAATAACTGTAAGTCGCTCTGGATAAGATGATATGTAATCGTGAGGTCCCTGGCAATTCCCTGACATAGTTAGCTAGTTATGTTCCTTATGTTAACCGCGCCCCTCTCCTGTGTCAAGGCGTCAGGCCCACCTCTGTGTCCTTGCGGCCAACTGTGACGAGCCCATGTACGTCAAGCTGGTGGAAGCCCTCTGCGCTGAGCATCAGATTAACCTCATCAAGGTATGGCGCCGGGGAGTGGTGGTGTGTGGGTGGGGACGTGTAGGGGTTACACCAATAGTGTGTGTGTGAATGACCAAAAGCAGGAACCAGTGTGTTTCTGCAAGTAGATAGTAGGTGGTTGTTATGGTGATGAACGAGGGTGCCATGATGTTACTGGATGGTGTAGGAGATGTCTTACTGTCAGATTAATTTATGGTTCTGCTGAACACTTCATACTGCCATTGTTGCCCAACTTATTACTGAGATCCAGACAACACTGGACCCGTCCCTAATGCCTCACTACTCGATATAGTGCACTACTTTTGACCAGAGCTCTATGGGGCCCATGTCGAAAGTAGTGCACTATGTAGGTTACTGTTTGGGGAGGAACAACCACTGTTAAGACTTGCTACTACTGCGCTATGGAGCTACTAGGTTGTAGCACAGCTCTTCAAATCTCCTGTATTGAATCCTTCAATCTTTTCTCCTCCCTGTTTCTCCTCCTTTACCTCTTCCCTGTCCACCAGGTTGATGACAACAAGAAGCTGGGCGAGTGGGTCGGTTTGTGTAAGATCGACCGTGAGGGCAAACCCCGTAAGGTAGTGGGTTGCAGCTGTGTCGTGATCAAGGTAAAAAAAACACTGGCCTGTAATCTTCTGGAAACACCTGGGAGAGGGAGCTGAAGGGATGATGTCGGAAGGGGATTATGGAAGGGCTTGGAATTGTGGTGTACAGAGTTATGAGGGTTGAATGTCCACTGTCCGATCAGAGCTGTTTGTGCCAGTCGAGTGCAGGTGCTGTGCTATCGGTGCCATGCAGCTGCTTGTCCTATACAGCTGGCCAGAGTGTCTGCCAGGGTACGAGCCCCGACGCCTCACTGTGGTGCCTGGGGTCCCAATGAATGGCTACATTTACCACCTACCTTTATCATACTGACCAACAACGTACAGTGCATTTGGAAAGTATTCAGACCCCTTTACTTTTTTTGTTACGTTACAGCTTTATTCTAAAATGGATTAAATTGTTTTTTTCCCCCTCATCAATCTGCACACAATACCCCATAATGAGAAAGCAAAAACAGGTTTTTAGAAATGTTTGCAAATGTATTAAGAAATAAACATTTACATAAGTATTCAGACCCTTTACTCGGTACATTGTTGAAGCACCTTTGGCAGCGATTACAGCCTCGAGTCTTCTTGGGTATGACGCTACAAGCTTGGCACACCTGTATTTGGGGAGTTTCTCCCATTCTTCTCTGCAGATCCTCTCAAGCTCTGTCAGGTCTCTCCAGAGATGTTTGATCTGGCTCTGGCTGGTCCACTCAAGGACATTCAGAGACTTGTCCCGAAGCCGCCACTCTGTTTTCTTGGCTGTGTGCTTAGGATCGTTGTCTTGTTGGAAGGTGAATCTTCACCCCAGTCTGAGGTCCTGAGCGCTCTGGAGCAGATTTTCATCAAGGATCTCTCTGTACTTTGCTCCGTTCATCTTTCAAACTCCAAGCGGGCTGTCATGTGCCTTTTACTGAGGGGCTTCCGTCTGATTGGTGTAGTGCTGCGGAAATGGTTGTCCTTCTGAAAGGTTCTCCCTTCTCCACAGAGGAGCTCTGTCAGAGTGACCATCGGGTTCTTGGTCACCTCCCTGACCAAGGCCCTTCTCCCCCGATTGCTCAGTTTGGCCGGGCGGCCAGCTCTAGGAAGAGTGTTGGTGGTTCCAAACTTCTTCCATTTAAGAATGATTGAGGCCACGGTGTTCTTTGGGACCTGCAATGTTGCAGAAATGTTTTGGTACCCTTCCCCAGATCTGTGCCTCGACTCAATCTTGTTTTGAAGCGCTACGGACAATTCCTTCGACCTCATGGCTTGGTTTTTGCTCTGACATGCACTGTCAACTGTGGGACCTTTATATAGACAGGTGTGTGCCTTTCCAAATCATGTCCAATCAATTGAATTTACCACAGATGGACTCATATCAAGTTGTAGAAACATCTCAAGGATGATCAATGGAAACAGGATGCACCTGAGCTCAATTTCGAGTCTCATAGCGAAGGGTCTGAATACTTATGTAAATAAGGTATTTGTTTTTTATTTGTAATAAATGTACACATTTCTACGCCTATTTTCGCATTGTCATTATGTGGTTTTGATGAAGAAATAAATAAATTGAATCCATTTAGAATAAAGCTGTAACGCAACAATGTGGAAAAAGTAACGCGGTCTGAATGCACTGTATGTCTATACTCCCTTCCTAAGGAATAGGGTGCAATTTGGGACCGTAAACTGTCTTGTAGCTAGCGTCCTGTGTAACACTTTCTGTACAAATGTCGTCCCCCCCCTGCAGGACTATGGCAAGGAGTCTCAAGCCAAGGATGTGATTGAGGAGTACTTCAAGGCCAAGAAATGAGGTGTTTTTCAATAAAAGCTTGTGGAAATTAAGTTTATTTCTGGAGTTTTATTAAAGGAAAGGTTCACCCATTTTTGAAAATGCTCTCATTCCCTGGGTCATTTTAATGTTTTTCGTGTGTGTCTTGAGTTATTGGCGTTCAAGCAGGCAGAACTCCGGCTGGTATGACATAGCACTGTGGTAGTTTCTCACCACTGGAAGTTAACAGCAACAGGACTTTTAGATCGCGAAAACGTCTATCATACATGTGACATTTCAATACTGACCGACGTCAGGAATCCAAATAGTAGGGTTTTAATGCCTACAAAACCAGGAGCACAACATTATCCTGCAACCTTTCCCGATGTGCTCCTGTGTCGGTGTGCAATAAAACCCTACTATTTGGATTCATGCTTAATCTCTTCCGCATTCTTATCGATGCCCCATGGTGGCACTTTGAACTCTGAACCAGTCAAACCCTGTAAGTCGCTCTGGATAAGAGCGTCTGCTAAATGACTAAAATGTAAATGCAAACCCTCCTTATACAGTCCACCTCTTATTTTTATATATATATATCTCCTTTCTCAAGTTCATAGAGCTATGGATACAAGGCCATACCAACCATGAGATCAAATTTGATTGATCGTTTTGTTAACCATGTTTTGAAGCTATACATAATTTTACAATGACATAGCTTACTAACAATGGAAGAAAACAATATTTTGAGTTCTGATTGGGTACGACAGTTGAATTGAGATCATGAGGCCTTTTATTGCCCATTCTTCCAAGAATCAATGGATGTACCAATCCCAGAGGACCCCTTTTTAAACGAATGCTTGCACCAATATGGATAATTCAACCATTCCTATCCTCTTTTGTAAAAGACAAAACTTATTTTGTTTAAAAGGAAACCACACTGCCATTGTAAGTGCTGGTCTGCCATGTAGGCTACGTCTGGATATTACATTCATTTAGATTTATTGGACGCACGTGTGCACGTGCATACGTACACACGCAGAAAGAGCAGTCAGGCACAAACATACAAACACCTCACAGAGAAGTCCAGAGCGTGAGGTGTGCTTCCTGCTGGTGAGACAGTAAACTTCATCAGCTCTTAAAGATCTACTACAGACACCCTCCATATAGATATCTGTTCTTCCTGATGACACCCTCAATATGGATCTCTGTTCTTCCTGATAACACCCTCCATATGGACCTCTGTTCTTCCTGTGTACAGGATGACACCCTCCATATACAGTTGAAGTCGGAAGTTTACATACACCTTAGCAGAGCTGGTGTAACTGAGTCAGGTTTGTAGGCCTCCTTGCTCGCACACGCTTATTCAGTTCTGCCCACAAATGTTCTATAGGATTGAGGTCAGGGCTTTGTGATGGCCACTCCAATACCTTGACTTTGTTGTCCTTAAGCCATTTTGCCACAACTTTGGAAGTATGCTTGGGGTCATTGTCCATTTGGAAGACCCATTTGCGACCAAGCTTTAACTTCCTGACTGATGTCTTGAGATGTTGCTTCAATATATCCACATAATTTTCCTTCCTCATGATGCAATCTATTTTGTGAAGTGCACCAGTCCCTCCTGCAGCAATGCACCCACACAGCATGATGCTGCCACCCCCGTGCTTCACGGTTGGGATGGTGTTCTTCGGCTTGCAAGCATCCCCTTTTTCCTCCAAACATAACGATGGTCATTAAGGCCAAACAGTTATATTTTCGTTTCATCAGACCAGAGTACATTTCTCCAAAAAGTACGATCTTTGTCCCCATGTGCAGTTGCAAACCGTAATCTGGCTTTTTTTATGGTGGTTTTGGAGCAGTTGCTTCTTCCTTGCTGAGCGGCCTTTCAGGTTATGTCGATATAGGACTTGTTTTACTGTGGATACCAAGTCTGTGTGTAAAGAAGTCATAAGCAGGTGGGGACTTCCCGATCACATATTTTAAAATTAGAGGGAAAGGATTTTGTGGATAAATCAGTGAAATGGTTTTTGAAAAAGTTAGGAGAAAAGTCAGATTAAAAAAGTTAAGAACTAGGGTTGCAGTAACTCTGGGACAGTCAGCTCAGCTCCCATGTCAGTGCATGAGAGAGAACAGTGGTGAAGGGAAATTTAGAGTTCAGTGGGAAGATAGATATGGCAGAAGTTTAGATCTGTTAGGAGCAGTTGCATTGAGAAAGTATGCGTTGCTAAATGATGAGAGAAGAATGAAGATTGAGGGTGATTGCGGTATCTATATTTACAATTCCCAACAGGAAGATCAAGGTGATTATAAGTGTATTTTTTATAATCAACAGTTTGAAAGTGAGGGATTAGAGTTGGGACTGAGAGTTAATGTAGTGACACTAGTGGTGATAGATGGAAATACAAGTCAAGAGTTCAGAGTCTTAGGGAGAATGGATGAAGTAACAACAATGACATCAACACTTCAGCCTATTATAACAACAGTGAGAAGCAATTTAACTCCTTCAACATTGACAGTTATTAAAGCCATAAATATATCACATTTGATTACAAGGGAGCCAATCGCTCCAGCACCAATTTTAGAGGAAAAGACTGTTATTAGGGTTAGGATGGGTGATACAGCTCATCTTCCTTGTAGATGTGAGAGATGGAGTGGGGGTGGTGACGTTCCTCACACATGGAGAGATAATTATGGAGAAGAAGTGTTGTTATCAGGACCAGAAGTAGAAGCTGTTGCACCTAGTCAAAGGAAGTATATTTTGTACAACGATATGAAGTGGAAGAGGGTTATGAGTGATTGCTTACTTATTTTGCGTAATGTTACATGGAAAGATCAGGGAGAATATATGTGTACTTATTTAGTGCAAGCATTAAAGTTTGTTCCGGCTAAGAATTATTGGTTAAAAGGCTATGTAACTCGTAAGGTGACGCTTATGATGGAAGATTTGAAGTCTGTTGAAGCTTCCACAGTCACCAAAGGAATTCAGGAGAAGTATATTACAGTAGCCACTCCAACAGTAAATAATACACAGAGGATATCTGTAAATTTCCCACTGGAAATAGTTAAGAGTGTTAATACATCAACTAAAGCAACTATTTTAATAGCAAGGGGACATAGATAAATCTGATTCTGAAAGAGAGGAATTTCATAGTCTGGAAGCCTACCATTGGAGGATAAGTCTAGGAGAGAAGTGGGGACTGGGACTTTTTCCATGGTATGGTGTAACATTTTTGGCAGATCATATTGATAATATTACCTATACTTTGCAGGGTTTTGCAAATGAAACGATAAGAGGGTCTAACCTTCTGTCGAATACTCAAAGAAGTCACAGACTGACGCTGTTGAAACATGACATGGCTCTTGACTATATTCTAGCAAAACAGGGTGGCTTATGTTTGGCTATGAATTTGACGGGGGATGATTGTTATACTTTGATCCCAGATAGTTCCGATAATATCACTAGTGTTATAGATGCATTGAATAATATAAGGGATGCATTTGGTAGATCTGAAGGAGCTGGATGGTCAGCGAAGACTTGGTTGCAAGATCAGTTAGGCCCAGTGGGAGCAGTGATGGTTCAGATTTTAGTAGCAGCTCTGATAGCACTGTGTGTGATGTTTTGCTTTTGTACTTTGTTACTGACCTTTGCGAAGGCTATGATATTGAGATGGGTTGGAGTTGTGATGCCTGGAGAAAACACTCAGATGCCGTTGTTGACTGTTACTGATCTAGATGAAGATGGACAAGTGGGACTGGATGGAGTATTGATGGATAAATATCCATTTTGATTATCTCTAAGTTTGTTCTCAGTGTATTAAACTAAGCATATTTAACCGTGTTGATTTGATGCTGTTGAAGTTGAAATGGTGCTGGAATAGCAGAGGCAGCGCTCCTGTTGTCTTTGTGCTGACTTGTGGTAACTCCGTGGTTCTAAATCAGTAGCTGTTTAGTAAACTGTCAAAACATTGACATGCTTTCATAGTGCCCTCAAAACTCATCACTAAGCTAAGGACCCTGGGACTAAACACCTTCTGCAACTGGATCCTGGACTTCCTGACGGGCCACCCCCAGGTGGTAAGGGTAGGTAACAACACATCTGCCACGCTGATCCTCAACACGGGGGCCCCTCAGGGGTGCGTGCTCAGTCCCCTCCTGTACTCCCTGTTCACCCATGACTGCATGGCCAGGCACGACTCCAACACCATCATTAAGTTTGCCGACGACACAACAGTGGTAGACCTGATCACCGACAACGATGAGACAGCCTATAGGGAGGAGGTCCGAGACCTGGCCGTGTGGTGCCAGGATAACAACCTCTCCTTCAACGTGATCAAGACAAAGGAGATGATTGTGGACTACAGGGGGGAAAAAAGGACTGAGCACGCCCCCATTGTCATCGTTGGGGCTGTAGTGGAACAGGTTGAGAGCTTCAAGTTCCTTGGTGTCCACATCACCAACAAACTATCATGGTCCAAACACACCAAGACAGTCGTGAAGAGGGCACGACAAAGCCTATTCCCCCTCAGGAGACTGAAAAGATTTGGCACATATCCCCAGAGCCTCAAAAAGTTATACAGCTGCACCATCGAGAGCATCCTGTCTGGTTGCTTCACCGCCTGGTATGGCAACTGCTTGGCCTCCGACCGCAAGGCACTACAGAGGGTAGCGTACGGCCCAGTACATCACTGGGGCCAAGCTTCCTGGAAACAGCTGGATGTGCTAAACTGTATTTTCATCATCAAATCATCACATGAGGTCTTTGACTTTTCATGTAGTTATTTTTATCTACTTATTTAGACATTCCCAAATAAACAAAAAGTGACAACGTAAACACAAACATGTTTATAAAGACACGACACATCATGACGCACATTCTCCTTGTCCCAAGAAATAAAACCTTACAAAAAAACAAAAGACAACCAAAAAACCCCTCCAAAATTAAGCTTCTTTTTCATTCAAAAACACGTTATCCACCTCTGCCACTTTAAAAGTATTTGCTGTGAAATAATTTACACGAGTGAGTGGTTCTGACAGACTAGAGCGTCTTCATATTGAGAGTCTGTAGATAGCAGGTTACAGCTGAAGCATTACTGTTGACTAGAACCCTATGGGTGCCCCATGGGACCTGGTCAAAAGTAGTGCACTATATAGGGAATAGGGTGCCATTTGGAACGCATCCAGGGATGTTATTTCAGCACAGAGGTTGGGGCTCGTCCAGCAGGAGTGATGAGTGTTCGAGGTCAGGTCCTGTGCCTCCTCTCCTCTCCTCTCCTCTCCTCTCCTCTCCTCTCCTCTCCTCTCCTCTCCTCTCCTCTCCTCTCCTCTCTCAGTCCTAGTTGTCTTAAGACAGTTCAGAGTACTCAAATCCAGATGTTTTTTTTTTTTAAGACACACAAAGAAATGACGACAAAACCAAAAACATGTTGCAGTACTGTGGTTGTTTTCTTAAATAGATATACAAAAACAAGAAGGCCAGGGGGGAGGGGACTACGGTCTGTCTCCTGTCGCCATCGCCATGGTAACCATTACAGGTGGTAGTAGTAGTAGTAGTAGTACTGGTGTGTTCCGTCTGTTGCTATAGTTACAGAACAGTTAGAGAAACAGTCCGTTGCTACAATTACAGTCTGTTGCTATAGTTACAGAACATTTACAGTAACAGTCTGTTGCTACGGTAACAGTTACAGTAACAGTCCGTTGCTGTAGTAACAGTTACAGTAACAGTCTCTTGCTACGGTAACAGTTACAGTAACAGTCCGTTGCTACGGTAACAGTTACAGTAACAGTAACAGTTACAGGTATTCAAACTCCAGTGCTTGGTGTAACGCCAGCAGGTCAGAGTGACTGGATATCCTCCAGAACGGCATGTTGTGCTGCGGGTGGGAGGGAGAGAGAGAGAGAGAGAGAGACACGCACAATGATTAGATACCTGTGGAGGGGCCAACACCCCCCCAGCACAACACATACAACACCAAGTCGTCATGCAAGCTACTGTGCGCTAGCCTTCATAGCCCTCTATGGGTTTGCCAAAGCACTGCAGTTAAAAGGCATGCAGCGTCCCCTATAGAACCACTGTAACCCAGGTTGAACCACTGACCTATAGAACTACTGACCTGTAGAACCACTGACCTATAGAACTACTGACCTGTAGAACCACTGACCTATAGAACCACTGACCTATAGAACTACTGACCTATAGAACCACTGACCTATAGAACCACTGACCTATAGAACCACTGACCTATAGAACCACTGACCTATAGAACCACTGACCTAAAGAACCACTGACCTATAGAACCACTGACATATAGAACCACTGACCTATAGAACCACTGACCTATAGAACCACTGACCTAAAGAACCACTGACCTATAGAACCACTGACCTATAGAACCACTGACCTATAGAACCACTGACCTGTAGAACCACTGACCTGTAGAACCACTGACCTATAGAACCACTGACCTATAGAACCACTGACCTGTAGAACCACTAACCTATAGAACTACTGACCTATAGAACCACTGACCTATAGAACTACTAACCTATAGAACCACTGACCTGTAGAACCACTGACCTGTAGAACCACTGACCTATAGAACCACTGACCTGAAGAACCACTGACCTAAAGAACCACTGACCTATAGAACCACTAACCTATAGAACCACTGACCTGTAGAACCACTGACCTAAAGAACCACTGACCTATAGAACCACTGACCTGTAGAACCACTGACCTATAGAACCACTGACCTATAGAACCACTGACCTGTAGAACCACTGACCTGTAGAACCACTGACCTATAGAACCACTGACCTATAGAACCACTGACCTATAGAACCACTGACCTATAGAACCACTGACCTGTAGAACCACTGACCTGTAGAACCACTGACCTATAGAACCACTGACCTGTAGAACCACTAACCTATAGAACTACTGACCTATAGAACCACTGACCTATAGAACTACTAACCTGTAGAACCACTGACCTGTAGAACCACTGACCTATAGAACCACTGACCTGAAGAACCACTGACCTAAAGAACCACTGACCTATAGAACCACTGACCTATAGAACCACTGACCTGTAGAACCACTGACCTGTAGAACCACTGACCTATAGAACCACTGACCTATAGAACCACTGACCTGTAGAACCACTGACCTGTAGAACCACTGACCTATAGAACCACTGACCTATAGAACCACTGACCTATAGAACCACTGACCTGTAGAACCACTAACATATAGAACTACTAACCTATAGAACCACTGACCTATAGAACCACTGACCTGTAGAACCACTGACCTAAAGAACCACTGACCTATAGAACCACTGACCTATAGAACCACTGACCTATAGAACCACTGACCTATAGAACCACTAACCTATAGAACCACTGACCTGTAGAACCACTGACCTGTAGAACCACTAACATATAGAACCACTGACCTGTAGAACCACTGACCTGTAGAACCACTAACATATAGAACCACTGACCTGTAGAACCACTGACCTGTAGAACCACTAACATATAGAACCACTGACCTGTAGAACCACTAACATATAGAACCACTGACCTGTAGAACCACTAACATATAGAACCACTGACCTGTAGAACCACTGACCTGTAGAACCACTGACCTGTAGAACCACTAACCTATAGAACCACTGACCTGTAGAACCACTGACCTAAAGAACCACTGACCTGTAGAACCACTAACATATAGAACCACTGACCTGTAGAACCACTGACCTGTAGAACCACTGACCTGTAGAACCACTGACCTATAGAACCACTGACCTATAGAACCACTGACCTAAAGAACCACTGACCTGTAGAACCACTAACATATAGAACCACTGACCTGTAGAACCACTGACCTGTAGAACCACTGACCTATAGAACCACTGACCTATAGAACCACTGACCTATAGAACCACTAACATATAGAACCACTGACCTGTAGAACCACTAACATATAGAACCACTGACCTGTAGAACCACTGACCTGTAGAACCACTAACCTATAGAACCACTGACCTGTAGAACCACTGACCTAAAGAACCACTGACCTGTAGAACCACTAACATATAGAACCACTGACCTGTAGAACCACTGACCTGTAGAACCACTAACCTATAGAACCACTGACCTGTAGAACCACTAACATATAGAACCACTGACCTGTAGAACCACTGACCTGTAGAACCACTGACCTGTAGAACCACTAACCTATAGAACCACTGACCTATAGAACCACTGACCGAAAGAACCACTGACCTATAGAACCACTGACCTATAGAACCACTGACCTATAGAACCACTGACCTATAGAACCACTGACCTATAGAACCACTGACCTGTAGAACCACTGACCTAAAGAACCACTGACCTATAGAACCACTAACCTATAGAACCACTGACCTATAGAACCACTGACCTATAGAACCACTGACCTGTAGAACCACTGACCTACAGAACCACTGACCTATAAAACCACTGACCTATAGAACCACTGACCTATAGAACCACTGACCTGTAGAACCACTGACCTATAGAACCACTGACCTATAGAACCACTGACCTGTAGAACCACTGACCTGTAGAACCACTGACATATAGAACCACTGACCTGTAGAACCACTGACCCGTAGAACCACTGACCTATAGAACCACTGACCTGTAGAACCACTGACCTGTAGAACCACTGACATATAGAACCACTGACCTGTAGAACCACTGACCTGTAGAACCACTGACCTATAGAACCACTGACCTGTAGAACCACTGACCTGTAGAACCACTGACCTATAGAACCACTGACCTGTAGAACCACTGACCTATAGAACCACTAACCTATAGAATCACTGACCTATAGAACCACTAACATATAGAACCACTGACCTATAGAACCACTGACCTGTAGAACCACTGACCTGTAGAACCACTGACCTATAGAACCACTAACCTATAGAACCACTGACCTATAGAACCACTGTAACCCAGGTTGAACCACTGACCTATAGAACCACTAACCTATAGAACCACTAACCTATAGAACCACTGACCTGTAGAACCACTGACCTATAGAACTACTAACCTATAGAACCACTGACCTATAGAACCACTAACCTATAGAACCACTAACCTATAGAACTACTAACCTATAGAACCACTGACCTGTAGAACCACTGACCTGTAGAACCACTGACATATAGAACCACTGACATATAGAACCACTGACCTATAGAACCACTGACCTATAGAACCACTGACCTGTAGAACCACTGACCTGTAGAACCACTGACATATAGAACCACTGACCTGTAGAACCACTGACCTATAGAACCACTGACCTGTAGAACCACTGACCTGTAGAACCACTGACATATAGAACCACTGACCTGTAGAACCACTGACCTATAGAACCACTGACCTGTAGAACCACTGACCTGTAGAACCACTGACCTATAGAACCACTGACCTGTAGAACCACTGACCTGTAGAACCACTGACCTATAGAACCACTAACCTATAGAACCACTGACCTATAGAACCACTAACATATAGAACCACTGACCTATAGAACCACTGACCTGTAGAACCACTGACCTATAGAACCACTAACATATAGAACCACTGACCTATAGAACCACTGACCTGTAGAACCACTGACCTGTAGAACCACTGACCTATAGAACCACTGACCTGTAGAACCACTGACCTGTAGAACCACTGACCTATAGAACTACTAACCTATAGAACCACTGACCTGTAGAACCACTGACCTATAGAACCACTGACCTATAGAACCACTGACCTATAGAACCACTGACCTGTAGAACCACTGACCTATAGAACCACTGACCTGTAGAACCACTGACCTGTAGAACCACTGACCTATAGAACTACTGACCTATAGAACCACTGACCTGTAGAACCACTGACCTATAGAACCACTGACCTATAGAACTACTAACCTATAGAACCACTGACCTGTAGAACCACTGACCTGTAGAACCACTGACCTAAAGAACCACTGACCTATAGAACCACTGACCTGTAGAACCACTGACCTAAAGAACCACTGACCTATAGAACCACTGACCTGTAGAACCACTGACCTATAGAACCACTAACATATAGAACCACTAACCTGTAGAACCACTGACCTATAGAACCACTGACCTGTAGAACCACTGACCTATAGAACCACTGACCTGTAGAACCACTGACCTATAGAACCACTGACCTGTAGAACCACTGACCTGTAGAACCACTGACCTGTAGAACCACTGACCTGTAGAACCACTGACCTATAGAACCAATAACATATAGAACCACTGACCTATAGAACCACTGACCTATAGAACCACCTATAGAACCACTGACCTGTAGAACCACTGACCTGTAGAACCACTGACCTGTAGAACCACTGACCTGTAGAACCACTAACATAAAGAACCACTGACCTGTAGAACCACTAACATAAAGAACCACTGACCTATAGAACCACTGACCTATAGAACCACTGACCTGTAGAACCACTGACCTGTAGAACCACTGACCTGTAGAACCACTGACCTGTAGAACCACTGACATATAGAACCACTAACCTGTAGAACCACTGACCTATAGAACCACTGACCTGTAGAACCACTGACCTGTAGAACCACTGACCTATAGAACCACTGACCTATAGAACCACTGACCTATAGAACCACTAACATATAGAACCACTGACCTGTAGAACCACTGACCCGTAGAACCACTGACCTGTAGAACCACTGACATATAGAACCACTGACATATAGAACCACTGACCTATAGAACCACTGACCTATAGAACCACTAACATATAGAACCACTGACCTATAGAACCACTGACCTATAGAACCACTGACCTGTAGAACCACTGACCTATAGAACCACTGACCTGTAGAACCACTGACCTATAGAACCACTGACCTGTAGAACCACTGACCTGTAGAACCACTGACCTGTAGAACCACTGACCTGTAGAACCACTGACCTATAGAACCACTGACCTGTAGAACCACTGACCTGTAGAACCACTGACCTATAGAACCACTGACCTATAGAACCACTGACATATAGAACCACTGACCTATAGAACCACTGACCTATAGAACCACTGACCTATAGAACCACTAACCTATAGAACCACTGACATATAGAACCACTGACCTGTAGAACCACTGACCTGTAGAACCACTGACCTATAGAACTACTGACCTATAGAACCACTGACCTAAAGAACCACTGACCTATAGAACTACTGACCTGTAGAACCACTGTGTATATAATAGTTATTAATGAATTGCTATCATCATTATTGTGTCTGCAATCAATCGTTGTGGTTTAGTTTTATAATCCCAATCAATCGGTCTAAGGAACCAGAGTCTGCTTTCATGTCATCAATCGGTCTAAGGAACCAGAGTCTACTTTCATGTCATCAATCGGTCTAAGGAACCAGAGTCTGCTTTCATTTCATGGAAATAACAAAGAAATAAACGCAAATAGAGCACAAAGCAGCAGCAAGGAGAGTAAAACTCCAAATCAAACCATAAACGTTACTAAAACCACTACTGCAAAGAAAGGCAGGCTTGTACACCACACCATAGGAGTAGGGTGATGTTGCCCCTTGACCCTGACCTTTGGTCAGTTTTGAATTTCCCCCCACTAATGGCTAAGGTTAGAATTGGATGAGGGGAAGCTGATTTTAGATCTGTACCAAGGGGAAACTTCACCCCAGAGCTCACCAGAAACCCTAAGGTTACTAAAACCACTACTGCAGAAAGGCTTGTCCACCACTCCGATCCCTCACACCACACCACACAGGGTCACTACGAGGTCACGGCGGGTTCAAAGGTCACCTCCGCAAGTTTACCTTTTTGGCTGCCTGCTCCTCCTCCACACCGTCTCCTATTACAACATACACTACTTTCCTGCCATACCTCTGCATTATGCGCTCAAAGCAACCCTCTTTGCCTGCAACATAAACAAGGGGGGGGGAGAGGTCAAGGGTTAAAGGTCAGGAGAGAGAGAGAGAGGGAGTCAGGTGAGGTTACCTGGCTGGCCGCGTGTTCCTCGTCTCGCCCGTCACCAACCACAACATAGGTAATGTTAGTGCCGAAGCGGGACACTATTCTCTCAAAACAGCTCTCTTTGCCTGGAGACGACAACAAAGGATATGTCCCCAGTGGTACCCTAGTCCCTTTATAGTGCACTAGCTTTGACCAGAGCCCATAGGGTGTGCTTTACGGGCCATGGTCAAAAGTAGTGCACTGTAAAGGGGATAGGGTGCCACTAGGGACACAAAGCCCTTTCACAGATTGAGTTTTTCTAACAAAGAGAGGATGAGACATTTCTGTAGATCAGGGATGAGGGAGACAAGGAGAGAGAACGAACACGCACACTGATATAAACATCTGTACACACACACACACTCCTTGGTTGTCTTATTTTCCATAAACACAAGAGAAAGGAGTGGATTGGCCCTGATAGTTCCTGACATACACCTGGTCGCCACAGAGATGCTTCAGATTACCATGGAAACATCAACACTGTCACCATGACAACCCTCCCCTCCCAGGCCCCATGCCAGTGTCCCAAATAGCACCCTGTCCCCTATGTAGTGCACTACTTTAGACCAGAGAATAGCACCCTGTCCCCTATGTAGTGCACTACTTTAGACCAGAGCCCACAGGGTTCCATATGGGCTCATACAGAGGGGTATAGTTCTGGTTTGGAGCCTTCAGGGTTGGGGTCAATTCCATTTCCGTTCAGGAAGTAAACTTACATTTCAATTGTGTGTGTGCGTGTGTGTGTGTGTTGTTCTTACCTATTTTGGTTGCACTGTAAATGTTCTCAAT
>NC_140018.1:148597-203414 GCF_964263955.1 Coregonus lavaretus | reverse complement strand
GAAATAGTGAATGGCGGTTATGCCCATAAGGCTAGGGGAAGCTTTTCCTAAAGTAAATGTAATTAAATTGCTAAAATTATATAGCCTAATTGGCCTACTCTTTTTACAGAAACAATTAAAATAATTCAAAATAGGCTACCAATGCATGAATTGGCCACAGAGGATCATTAGCTTATTTTTGTGGGGATAAATTGTTGGATTGTTTTAAATTGTACTGCCTACTGTCGAAAGGAAGGTAGCGTTCGCAACTTAGGCAGATTATTGCTGAGTTGGGACAGTCTGTGAAAAGTAGAGAGGCCAAGCCAGCATATCACAACATTTCAAAATACAATCGCAGGAAAACCTAGTTGATAAAAACAAAATGGCTACTGCTGTAAAGAGAAGACAATGAAAATACTAATCTGTCTTTTAGTTATCAAAATTCTCATTTAACTGAGCGGACAACAGTACAGCCTATCTTATTGGCACCAGAGGGGACAACGAGTACAGCCTATCTTATTGGCACCAGTGGAGAGCATCGGCCATATCCCCGGTGAATGGCTTGGCACTGCGCATATTCACTCTTTATCATTGTTGGGTCAGGGGCCACTTGGACAATCATTTCCTCCTCCAGTTTAGATGGAATGTTCTATTTGCGTCTCTCCTCCTCGTAGGCCGATTATATGGACAACGTGGTTTTTATTGGTCTGTTTGTCAGTGGCAGCAGGAGTAGGCTACCCTGTCATTTGCCGTATTAAAAAAAAGATTCTGCTAATGTCTCCAGTCATATAAAGTGTAGATAGAATTCCATTCAATGTGTTTATAAAAAGGCCACATTTTCCCGTGCAAAGAAGAAACGTATCTGATATAGCCGAGGCCCACTCTACGATATAGACACTCAGCCATGCATTGAACAGTATTTTTGTGTTACAGTGAATGAGTAATAGTATTAGCCTAAATTATGCCTATCTAATCTACTCATCACATTATGAATAGTAGGCTATCTCACATACAGTAAGTCTACAAATGCGACGATGCACGGAATGCTTTATTATAAAGGTGCATTTTATGGTGAAAATTAGCTTCCCCAAACTTGAAACTCACGCGCCGCCAGGTTGTAAAAGCGGATTAATGTGCTTAATTTGAAGAACTGAGCAATAAATACAGCAGCTGGGATCCTCTTTTAAATAGTGGCCAGTCAAAACTCACATGCAATTGCGCAATGACTGGGCTTATAAGAACACGTTTCACTTAAGCTCTGTGGACTATGGGCTCTCTAACCTTGTTCCAGGGGTCCTGCCTATTGTTTTATTTGGCCACTTTAGTTTGATACAAACCTTATCAAATCATATAGGACTATGGGCTACATGAGGTGTGCCACTACGATTTGAAAAGTCGCAAAAAAAAAGGCATGTGCTGTTTCCTGCCTTTCTGCACATGCTGGGCATCATTCACAAGTGATAATATTGACACCACTGTTCTTCATTTAATCTTGTCTTTACATTTACTAAATAATATATGTGTGACATTAGTTCTGATTTAGAATGGACCATTATCATGCACCTGTCGGAACAGGGGTAAAAAATACATGTCAACTATGCACTTAAATAGGGTAGTGTAGGTTAGGGTAGGGGTAGGTGTAGGGTAGGGTAGGGTAGAGAGGGTAGGGTAGGTAGTGTAGGGAAGGGTAGGGTAGTGTAGGATAGGCTAGGGTAGGGTAGGTAGGGTAGGGTAGGGTAGGGTAGGGTAGGGTAGGATAGGGTAGGGTAGGGTAGAGAAGGGTAGGGTAGGGTAGGGTTAGGGTAGGGTAGGGTAGGGTAGTGTAGGGTTAGGATAGTGTAGGGTAGGGTTAGGTAGGGTAGGGTAGGGTAGGATAGGTAGAGAAGGGTAGGGTATGGGTAGGGTAGGGTAGGAAAGGGTAGGGTAGGGTAGGGTAGGGTAGAGTAGGGTAGGGTAGGGTTAGGGTAGGGTAGGGGTAGGGTAGTGTAGGGTAGGGTAGGGTAGGGTAGGGTAGGGTAGAGAAGGGTAGGGTAGGTAGGGTAGGGTAGGGTAGGGTAGGAAAGGGTAGGGTAGAGTAGGGTAGGGTAGGGTAGGGTATGTGGAGCAGAGAGGGGCTATGTGGAGCAGAGGAGGGGCTATGTGGAGCAGAGGAGGGGCTATGTGGAGCAGAGGAGGGGCTATGTGGGACAGAGGAGGGGCTATGTGGGACAAGAGGAGGGGCTATGTAGAGCAGAGGAGGGGCTATGTGGAGCAGAGGAGGGGCTATGTGGAGCAGAGGAGGAGCTATGTGGAGCAGAGGAGGGGAGCAGAGGAGGGGGGCAGAGGAGGGGCTATGTGGAGCAGAGGAGGGGCTATGTGGGACAGAGGAGGGGCTATGTGGGGACAGAGGAGGGGTTGTGTGGTAGTGGGCGGGGCATCTCACCTTGCCGTATTTCTGTGCGTAGGAGCTGTCAGCAGAGAGTGGAACACTATGATGGTCTCATCCAAATCCAGACAAACACCCTCTGGAGAGAGAGAGACGGGGTGGGGGGGGGGGGGGGGGGGGTGGGGGGGGGGGGGGGGGGGAGAGAGGGAGAAGGGGGAGAGAGAGAGGGGGGATAGAGAGGGAGAGAGAGACAGAGAGAGAGAGAGAGAGAGGGGAGAGAGAGGGAGGGGGGAGAGAGAGAGAGAGAGAGAGAGAGACAGAGAGAGGGGAGAGAGAGGGGGAGGGGGGAGAGAGAGAGAGAAGGGGGGGAGAGAGAGAGAGAAGGGGGGGAGAGAGGAGAGGGGAGAGGGAAAGATGGGCGAGAGAGGGGGAGGGGGGAGAGAGAGAGAGAGAGGGAGTACTCAGCATCTGATGACAATGCTAATAATTATCTGTGTGTGTGTTTGCATACCTGTCTCTCTGTGTGTGTGTCTGTGTGTGTGTGTGTGTGTGTGTGTGTGTGTGCATGGGTGTGTGCGTTTGCGTACCTGCGTATGTGTGCGTGTGTGTGTTTGTGAGTCTGTGGTACCTCCAGGTCACTGTCGGGGGGCGGAGAGGGGTTGTTCTTGCGGCCCCTCCCCCTGGCTTTAGCTCCTCCCCCACTCCGACAGCCGTGATCATCCAGCTCCTTTATGGGCGTCGAGGGGCTCTGCACTGTGTCAAAGTCCCCTGCACACACACACCAAAGGCAAAGGGTCACAATGTGTTCAGACAGGAGTCAGATCTCTGTAAAAAACTGACTGAATCTTTATCCAGTAAAAGTACAAATTATTGACACCAAAATATATTAAGACCTAAACTACACTACAAGGTTTATTTATTTATATTTTTATAAGTGCATTTTAGATTAATAGTGAAGACATCAAAACTATGAAATAACACACATGGAATCATGTAGCAATCAAAAAAGTGTTAAACAAATCAAAATATATTTTATATTTGAGAATCTTCAAAGTAGCCACCCTTTGCCTTGATGACAGCTTTGCACACTCTTGGCACACACACACAAAAGTATGTGCACACTACTTCAAATGAGTGAATTTGGCTATTTCAGCCACACCTGTTGCTGACAGGTGTATAAAATCGAGCACACAGCCATGCAATCTCCATAGACAAACATTGGCAGTAGAATGGCCTTACGGAAGAGCTCAGTGACTTTCAACGTGGCACCGTCATAGGATGCCACCTTTCCAACAAGACAGTTCGTCAAATTACCTGCCCTGCTAGAGCTGCCCCCGGTCAACTGTAAGTGCTGTTATTGTGAAGTGGAAACGTCTAGGAGCGACAACGGCTCAGCCGCGAAGTGGTAGGCCACACAAGCTCACAGAACGGGACCCCGCCGAATGCTGAAGCGCGTCTTAGCGCATAAAAATAATCTGTCCTCGGTTGCAACACTCACTACCGAGTTCCAAACTGCCCTCTGGAAGCAACGTCAGCACAATGACTGTTTGTCGGGAGCTTCATGAAATGGGTTTCCATGGCCAAGGTCACCATGCGCAATGCCAAGCGTCGGCTGGAGTGGTGTAAAGCTCGTCGCCATTGGGCCTCCGGAGCAGTGGAAAACGCATTCTCTGGAGTGAGGAATCCCGCTTCACCATTTGGCAGTCTGACGGGCGAATCTAGGTTTGGCGGATGCCAGGAGAACGCTACCTGCCCGAATGCATAGTGCCAACTGTAAAGTTTGGTGGAGGAGGAATAATGGTCTGGGACTGTTTTTCATGGTTCAGGCCTAGGGCCCCTTAGTTCTAGTGAAGGGAAATCTTAACGCTACAGCATTCAATGACATTCTAGACGATTCTGTGCTTCCAACTTTGTGGCAACAGTTTGGGGAAGGCCCTTTCCTGTTTCAGCATGACAGTGCCCCCCGTTCACAAAGCGAGGTCCATACAGAAATGGTTTGTCGAGATCGGTGTGGAAGAACTTGACTGGCCTGCACAGAGCCCTGACCTCAACCCCATATTAATTCCCATGATTTTGAAATGAGATTATGTCCACATAATTTTGGCCATGTATCGTATGTATAAACGTCCCAATACTATCTTTTAATAGACTCACTCTGTAATATGCTCTGTAATATGCTCCGAGCCCCTCTCTCTCTCCCACCTCTACCTGGTCGCGCTGCTGATCCAGTTTCTGCCTGCGGCTATGGAACCCTGACCTGTTCACCGGACGCGCTACCTTGTTTCTCTCTCTCTCTCTCTCTCTCTCTCTCTCTCTCTCTCTCTCTCTCTCTCTCTCTCTCTCTCTCTCTCTCTCTCTCTCTCTCTCTCTCTCTCTCTCTCTCTCTCTCTCTCTCTCTCTCTCTCTCTCTCTCTCTCTCTCTCTCTCTCTCTCTCTCTCTCTCTCTCTCTCTCTCTCTCAAGTTAAGGCTAATGTAAATAGAGGATGACGCCCCATGTGGAGTCAGGTAACCACGGTTACAGCTCTCCTCTCTCACAGTTCCTTCTTGTAGTGTCATCATGGCTGAAGAACTTCATTTTCACTCCACACACACACACACACACTAACACACGATTGTACACACACACACACGCATACATACACTACTGTTTGTAACTCCATAAGTGTGTGGTGATTGGCTGGGACGTACCTGGGTGGAGCTCAGCGGCCTGTACCGTCATTATGGGGTTGGAGTCTTGCAGCTGATAGGCCGACGAGGAGCCGGTTCCGTCCATGCTATTGGACGTCATGTAGGTTCCGTAGGTGGAGGCGGAGTAATACTGGGCGTACTGGTTTTGGCCAAACGTTGTGTACGACGGATAGTCCTGTAAACAACAAAACAAACAAACAGACTTAGTAAACATTTACACAATATAACAACCTCAGCAATACACTCACTGCAGCCAACAAAGATAGAGGGAGAGGAGAGAGAGAGAGAGAGAGAGAGAGAGAGAGAGAGAGAGAGAGAGAGAGAGACAGAGAGAGAGAGGGAGAGACAGAGAGAGAGAGAGAGAGAGAGAGAGACAGAGAGAGAGAGAGAGAGAGAGAGAGAGAGAGAGAGAGAGAGAGACAGAGAGAGACAGAGAGAGACAGAGAGAGAGAGAGAGAGAGAGAGAGAGACTGATGTATATTTCAAATTTGAAATATACATCATGGGATAAAATCCCCACCAACATTTTTCACCTGGAATTTTGGAAAAATATTCCAGGTGTGCACAGAAATGCTCCAAACCTACTAGCCTGTAGGGCAGAACTTGGGAGATTTTCCCTAGCAATCCAAATTGAGAAAAGAGCCACCAAATTCTGGACTCATATCCAGAATATTATCATCACTAGGCTTTCTTATGCACTGCAACTCAGAGAGTAACCCCTTAGAGCAAAAGCAGCAGCTAAACTCAACGATTTAACCATCAGTAACACAATTCTAACAAACAGAAAATCTCTTCCCATAATTCATACACTAAATCACAAACTTCAATGTTTACTAAATATTCTAAACAGAGATATCAAATGAGCACAACACCTCATCAAAATGAAAGATTTGAAACAAAGGAAGACAGACTCAGTGACCATAGAGACAGGACGCTAAATAAAACATGGAGGGTCAGAGAAGAGAGACTTTGTGGGTCAGCAGCACTTCCTGCTCCACATCAGAGGTATTTACAGTGAGGGAAAAAAAGTATTTGATCCCCTGCTGATTTTGTACGTTTGACCACTGACAAATAAATTATCAGTCTATCATTTTAATGGTAGGTTTATTTGAACAGTGAGAGACAGAATAACAACAACAAAATCCAAAAAAACGCATGTCAAAAATTGATTTGCATTTTAATGAGGGAAATAAGTATTTGACCCCTCTGCAAAACATGACTTAGTACTTGGTGGCAAAACCCTTGTTGGCAATCACGGAGGTCAGACGTTTCTTGTAGTTGGCCACCAGGTTTGCACACATCTCAGGAAGGATTTTGTCCCACTCCTCTTTGCAGATCTTCTCCAAGTCATTAAGGTTTCGAAGGCTGACGTTTGGCAACTCAAACCTTCAGCTCCCTCCACAGATTTTCTATGGGATTAAGGTCTGGAGACTGGCTAGGCCACTCCAGGACCTTAATGTGCTTCTTCTTGAGCCACTCCTTTGTTGCCTTGGCCGTGTGTTTTGGGTCATTGTCATGCAGGAATACCCATCCACGACCCATTTTCAATGCCCTGGCTGAGGGAAGGAGGTTCTCACCCAAGATTTGACGGTACATGGCCATCGTCCCTTTGATGCGGTGAAGTTGTCCTGTCCCCTTAGTAGAAAAACACCCCCAAAGCATAATGTTTCCACCTCCATGTTTGACGGTGGGGACGGTGTTCTTGGGGTCATAGGCAGCATTCCTCCTCCTCCAAACACGGCGAGTTGATGCCAAAGAGCTCCATTTTGGTCTCATCTGACCACAACACTTTCACCCAGTTCTCCTCTGAATCATTCAGATGATCATTGGCAAACTTCAGACGGGCATGTATATGTGCTTTCTTGAGCAGGGGGACCTTGCGGGCGCTGCAGGATTTCAGTCCTTCACGGCGTAGTGTGTTACCAATTGTTGTCTTGGTGACTATGGTCCCAGCTGCCTTGAGATCATTGACAAGATCCTCCCGTGTAGTTCTGGGCTGATTCTGGGCTGATTACTCACCGTTCTCATGATCATTGCAACTCCACGAGGTGAGATCTTGCATGGAGCCCCAGGCCGAGGGAGATTGACAGTTATTTTGTGTTTCTTCCATTTGCGAATAATCGCACCGTTGTCACCTTCTCACCAAGCTGCTTGACGATGGTCTTGTAGCCCATTCCAGCCTTGTGTAGGTCTACAATCTTGTCCCTGACGTCCTTGGAGAGCTCTTTGGTCTTGGCCATGGTGGAGAGTTTGGAATCTGATTGTTTGATTGCTTCTGTGGACAGGTGTCTTTTATACAGGTAACAAACTGAGATTAGGAGCACTCCCTTTAAGAGTGTGCTCCTAATCTCAGCTCGTTACCTGTATAACAGACACCTGGGAGCCAGAAATCTTTCTGATTGAGAGGGGGTCAAATACTTATTCCCTCATTAAAATGCAAATCAATTTACCTGGGGTGGCAGGTAGCTTAGTGGGTAAGAGCGTTGTGCCAGTAACCGAAAGGTTGCTGGTTCTAAATCCCAAGCCAACTAGGTGAAAAATCTGTCGATGTGCCCTTGAGCAAGGCACTTAACCCTAATTGCTCCTGTAAATTGCTCTGGATAAGAGCGTCTGCTAAATGACTAAAAAATTCTGTATCTCACTGTTCAAATAAACCTACCATTAAAATGATTGACTGATCATTTCTTTGTCAGTGGGCAAGCGTACAAAATCAGCAGGGGATCAAATACTTTTTTCCCTCACTGTATCTCATGACATTTTAAGAAATAATGACTTCTAGGAGAAACATTTGAGATAGTGCCCAGCAAACAGGGGACGTCCTGAGGACATTCGGCAACGTTCCTATTAGGTCCCTTAAGGGTTTTGGCACGACGTTGCGTGACGGTCCCAAGAGAACGTTCTCTGGGGGACCATTGTTTAGTTCCCTCTAAAGTTCCCAGACGTCACTGTCAGGACCTATTTAGGATGTTCTCAGGACTATCATTTTACTGGTCCTTAGGACGTCGCCTCTACCCAAGGTAACGTTCTCTGGGGGACTTTTTTTTATTTATAGTTCCCGGTTTGACCCTGGGACGTTTTTAGGACGTTGTGTCATGGTCCCCTGAAGGTTTCTTGGGATGTTGTGTCATGGTCCCCTGGAGGTTTTTGTCACGTCATGGTCCCAGGTGTCCCAAACCATTATAAGTAAAGTAATGAAATGGGGTTTTAAGGAAGGTTGTACGCTGTTCAGATAAAGTAGTGTAAACTCTATAATCAATTACAATATGATTTACATTTGATATGTTCACTAAGTACTGACTTTTCAATATGACCACCTGGGATTTGAACTCACAACCTCTGGATTAGGGATATGCTGATCTTTCTGCAGAAATTCAGCAGTCCCCTACAAATCCATGACCTACAATAATACATCTCTGCACTTAGCAAAAGAGTCGTTGTAGTTTATCAAAGATTCAAACTACTCTCTACTTAAATTTCATTGATTTATTTCAGCAGTTTGGGTTTGGGGTTTTACAGGATAGTTGTCTAATGTTGGTGGGGCATTAGTATTGTGTTTAAATGTTACTCCTAAAATCAAATCAAATGTTATTCGTCACACGATTCGTAAACGACAGGTTTAGACTAACAGTAAAATGTTTACTTACAGAAGAGATAAAATAACAACACAAGGAATAAATACACGATAAGTTGGCTATATACACGAGGTACCAGTACCAGTTAATGTGCAGGGGTACGAGGTAATATGAGGTAGATACAGTATGTCCTGGTCTATTATACTAGAGACAGTAGACCAGGGTTCTTCGGTCCTGGAGGGCCGAAACACCTCTGTTTTTCATCCTCTCTTTCTAATCAGGGGCTAAGTCAGACCTGGGACACCAGGTGAGTGCAATCAACTACCAGGTAGAAATAAAAAACAGAAGTGTTTGGGCCCTCCAGGACCGGAATTGAAGAACCCTGCAGTAGACCTTGTTCCAGAGTATGTCCTGGTCTATTATATAGAGTATAATATATATTATACTAGAGACAGTAGTTCAGGGTCTGTAGATTTAATTTCTCAATTCTATGTTTCTTTATTTTGTGTATAATTGTTTAATTCATGATGGATTTTTCTTTCTCTGTTGATATTTATTAATACTGCTGCTCAAATATATTGTTCTTTTTTTTTTAATGTTCCTATACTTTGCTTTGTCATTAGTGGCAACCAACCATTCATGTAAAGCATTAATTTAATTTAATTTAATGAGAGAGAGAGAGAGAGAGAGAGAGAGAGAGAGATAGAGAGAGAGAGAGTGTGTGTTACAGGTCAGTGAGAGCCAGAAATCTTCCTTGTTTGTAGGTGACCAAATACTTATTTTCCAACCATAATTTGCAAATAAATTCATAAAAAATCCTACAATGTGACTTTCATTTTGTCTGTCATAGTTGACGTGTACCTATGATGAAAATTACAGGCCTCTCTCATCTTTTTAAGTGGGAGAACTTGCACAATTGGTGGCTGACTAAATACTTTTTTTCCCCCCACTACAGGACAAAATACAAACCCTCCAACCCAAAAAGGCCTGTGGTGTTGATGGTATCCTTAATGAAATTATAAAATATACAGGCCACAAATTCCAATTGGCTATACTTAAACTCTTTAACATCATCCTTAGCTCTGGCATCTTCCCCAATATTTGGAACCAAGGACTGATCACCCCAATCCACAAAAGTGGAGACAAATTAGACCCCAATAACTACCGTGGGATATGCATCAACAGCAACCTTGGGAAAATCCTCTGCATTATCATTAACAGCAGACTAGTTCATTTCCTCAGTGAAAACAATGTACTGAGCAAATGTAAAATTGGCTTTTTACCAAATTACCATACCACAGACCACGTATTCACCCTGCACATCCTTGACTCAATTTGGCATGAGGGTCTGCTATACAAATTGATGGAAATTGGGGTTGGGGGAAAAACATACAACATTATAAAATCCATGTACAACAACAACAAGTGTGCGGTTAAAATTGGCAAAAAACACACACATTTCTTTCCACAGGGCCGTGGGGTGAGACAGGGATGCAGTTTAAGCCCCACCCTCTTCAACATATATATTCAACGAATTGGCGAGGGCACTAGAACAGTCTGCAGCACCCGGCCTCACCCTACTAGAATCTGAAGTCAAACGGCTACTGTTTGCTGATGATCTGGTGCTTCTGTCACCAACCAAGGAGGGCCTACAGCAGTACCTAGATCTTCTGCACAGACCTGGGCCCTGACAGTAAATCTCAGTATGACAAAAATAATGGTGTTCCAAAAAAGGTCCAGTTGCCAGGACCACAAATACAAGTTCCATCTAGACACCGTTGCCCTAGAGCACACAAAAAACTATACATACCTCGGCCTAAACATCAGTGCCACAGGTAACTTCCACAAAGCTGTGAACGATCTGAGAGACAAGGCAAGAAGGGCCTTCTATGCCATCAAAAGGAATATAGAATTTGACATACCAATTAGGATCTGGCTAAAAATACTTGAATTAGTTATAGAACCCATTGCCCTTTATGGTTGTGAGGTCTGGGGTCCGCTCACCAACCAAGAATTCACAAAATGGGACAAACACCAAATTGAGACTCTGCATGCAGAATTCTGCAAAAATATCCTCAGTGTACAACGAAAAACACCAAATGATGCATGCAGAGCAGAATTAGGCCAACACCCGCTAATTATCAAAATCCAGAAAAGAGCTGTTAAATTCTATAACCACTTAAAAGGAAGCGATTCCCAAACCTTCCATAACAAAGCCATCATCTACAGAGAGATGAACCTGGAGAAGAGTCCCCTACGTAAGCTGGTCCTGGGGCTCTGTTCACAAACACAAACAGACCCCACAGAGCCCCAGGACAGCAACAACAACACAATTAGACCCAACCAAATCATGAGAAAACAAAAAGAGAATTACTTGACACATTGGAAAGTATTAACAAAAAAAACTGAGCAAACTAGAATGCTATTTTGCTCTAAACAGAGAGTACACAGTGGCAGAATACCTGACCACTGTGACTGACCCAAACTTAAGGAAAGCTTTGACTATGTACAGACTCAGTGAGCATAGCCTTGCTATTGAGAAAGGCCGCCGTAGGCAGACCTGGCTCTCAAGAGAAGACAGGCTATGTGCACACTGCTCACAAAATGAGGTGGAAACTGAGCTGCACTTCCTAACCTCCTGCCAAATGTATGACCATATTAGAGACACATATTTCCCTCAGATTTCAGCGATCCACAAAGAATTCGAAAACAAACCCAATTTTGATAAACTCCCATATCTACTGGGTGAAAAACCACAGTGTGCCATCACAGCTGCAAGATTTATGACCTGTTGCCACAAGAAAAGGGCAACCAGTGAAGAACAAACACTATTGTAAATACAACCCATATTTATTTATTTTCCCATTTGTACTTTAACTATTTGCACATCGTTACAACACTGTATATATACATAATATGACATTTGAAATGTATTTATTCTTTTGGAACTTCTGAGTGTAATGTTTACTGTTAATACTTATTGTTTATTTCACTTTTGTTTACTATCTACTTCACTTGCTTTGGCAATGTTAACATACGTTTCCCATGCCAATAAAGCCCTTAAACTGTACATACCTGAAATGAATTGAATTGAGAGAGAGAGACAGAGACAGACAGACAGAGAGACAGACAGACAGACAGACAGACAGACAGAGAGACAGAGACAGAGACAGAGACAGAGACAGAGACAGAGAGATAGATGCTCTCAGATGACAGACTGAAAGAGGCAGAACACATCCTGATCCACACTGGGACAAACAACGTGACGACACACAGGGAAGACGTGGACAAAGCTCTGAGCCACTAACGCTACTAAAGACTTCCCATCAGCCAGAATCACCTTCTCCCCAGACTGGACGTGCCCCAGCAAGTCATCGACACCAACACAGAGGTATCACAGGCCTGTTTCCCTCAGACAAAGGTGCACCTGGTGCATCACTGGGACAATCAGCCTCACTACTTCTACAACAATGTGCACCTCAGCAAGAACGGAGTCAGGCTCTTTGCAAAAGCCCTGAAAGACACTGCCCTGGACTGGACCCTCTCCAATACCCACACAAAGCCCAGAGACTCTAACCAGCACTACATTCTCAGGGCCCCTTCCTCAACATCCAATGAGCCCCAAGCTACAGAGCGCCCACATCCCCACTGGCCCCAGTCCCCCACACCAGTCATCACTGGCAGAGCACCCAGCCAGCCACAACAGGCAGTACAGTAGAACAGCTCTGCAGCAGTGAATTCCAACAGGGTCCTCAGTACAGCAGAACAGCTCTGCAGCAGTGAATTCCAACAGGGTCCTCAGTACAACAGAACAGCTCTGCAGCAGTGACTTCCAACAGGGTCCTCAGTACAGTAGAACAGCTCTGCAGCAGTGACTTCCAACAGGGTCCTCAGTACAGCAGAACCAGAGCCAGATCAGATACCTGTTGGCTTTAATCTGCTCTAAGAGGAAGCACTGAACTAGAAACATACAGCACATCTACCAGATAATGGCGATGATAATAACTGTCATTATTAATGAATGTTTAAACTGTTATAACAATGATAAAATACTGGTCCACAGATCAAGCATTCCACTGTTAAACACATCCTAAAGAAACATTTTGAAATATAGCATCCTTAAATATAAGCAGCTATAACATTCAGGGTTTGTGCTCATCAACCTTTGGTGTGAAAAGCACAAACCCTGACTTTTTACATAGTATGAAAAATTATTGACAATGTTATTCTACATGAAACATCGAACACCAACTATGTATCCACAAATTGTCCAAACTACTACAGGGAACTGAGTGTACCCTCTATTAAACTCCTCCACGATTAAACATGGCCGGGAATCAGCAGGTTGTAGTTTGGCAGGAAAAACTGACTAGTCATATCAAACAAGTAAAAAAAAGGCTAAACACACAATATGGATTCAAATTAAAAATGAAATATTGAGTACCAGTCAGGACATGTATCTGTGTGCCATTTATAACTCCCCCTAGCCAGTCTCCAGATCTCAACCCCATAGAAAATCTTTGGAGGGAGTTGAAAGTCTGTGTTGCCCAGCGACAGCCCCAAATACAGTGGGGAAAAAAAGTATTTAGTCAGCCACCAATTGTGCAAGTTCTCCCACTTAAAAAGATGAGAGAGGCCTGTAATTTTCATCATAGGTAAACGTCAACTATGACAGACAAATTGAGAAGAAAAGAATATCCAGAAAATCACATTGTAGGATTTGTAATTAATTTATTTGCAAATTATGGTGGAAAATAAGTATTTGGTCACATACAAACAAGCAAGATTTCTGGCTCTCACAGACCTGTAATTGCCACCTGAAAACTCCCCCTAGCCAGTCTCCAGATCTCAACCCCATAGAAAATCTTTGGAGGGAGTTGAAAGTCCGTGTTGCCCAGCGACAGCCCCAAAACATCACTACAATGTGATTTTCTGGATATTCTTTTCTCATTTTGTCTGTCATAGTTGACGTGTACCTATGATGAAAATTACAGGCCTCTCTCATCTTTTTAAGTGGGAGAAAAAAGTATTTAGTCAGCCACCAATTGTGCAAATTCTCCCACTTAAAAAGATGAGAGAGGCCTGTAATTGTCATCATAGGTACACGTCAACTATGACAGACAAAATGAGATTTTTTTTTCCAGAAAATCACATTGTAGGATTTTTAATGAATTTATTTGCAAATTATGGTGGAAAATAAGTATTTGGTCAATAACAAAAGTTTCTCAATACTTTGTTATATACCTTTTGTTGGCAATGACACAGGTCAAACGTTTTCTGTAAGTCTTCACAAGGTTTTCACACACTGTTGCTGGTATTTTGGCCCATTCCTCCATGCAGATCTCCTCTAGAGCAGTGATGTTTTGAGGCTGTCGCTGGGCAACACAGACTTTCAACTCCCTCCAAAGATTTTCTATGGGGTTGAGATCTGGAGACTGGCTAGGCCACTCCAGGACCTTGAAATGCTTCTTACGAAGCCACTCCTTCGTTGCCTGGGCGGTGTGTTTGGGATCATTGTCATGCTGAAAGACCCAGCCACATTTCATCTTCAATGCCCTTGCTGATGGAAGGAGGTTTTCACTCAAAATCTCACGATACATGGCCCCATTCATTCTTTCCTTTACACAGATCAGTCGTCCTGGTCCCTTTGCAGAAAAACAGCCCCAAAGCATGATGTTTCCACCCCCATGCTTCACAGTAGGTATGGTTTTCTTTGGATGCAACTCAGCATTCTTTGTCCTCCAAACACGACGAGTTGAGTTTTTACCAAAAAGTTATATTTTGGTTTCATCTGACCATATGACATTCTCCCAATCCTCTTCTGGATCATCCAAATGCACTCTAGCAAACTTCAGACGGGCCTGGACATGTACTGGCTTAAGCAGGGGGACACGTCTTGCACTGCAGGATTTGAGTCCCTGGCGGCGTAGTGTGTTACTGATGGTAGGCTTTGTTACTTTGGTCCCAGCTCTCTGCAGGTCATTCACTAGGTCCCCCGTGTGGTTCTGGGATTTTTGCTCACCGTTCTTGTGATCATTTTGACATTTACATTTACATTTTAGTCATTTAGCAGACGCTCTTATCCAGAGCGACTTACAGTTAGCGCATACATTATTTTATCGAACCCACAACCCTGGCGTTGCAAACCCCACGGGGTGAGATCTTGCGTGGAGCCCCAGATCGAGGGAGATTATCAGTGGTCTTGTATGTCTTCCATTTCCTAATAATTGCTCCCACAGTTGATTTCTTAAAACCAAGCTGCTTACCTATTGCAGATTCAGTCTTCCCAGCCTGGTGCAGGTCTACAATTTTGTTTCTGGTGTCCTTTGACAGCTCTTTGGTCTTGGCCATAGTGGAGTTTGGAGTGTGACTGTTTGAGGTTGTGGACAGGTGTCTTTTATACTGAAAATAAGTTCAAACAGGTGCCATTAATACAGGTAACGAGTGGAGGACAGAGGAGCCTCTTAAAGAAGAAGTTACAGGTCTGTGAAAACCAGAAATCTTGCTTGTTTGTAGGTGACCAAATACTTATTTTCCACCATAATTTGCAAATAAATTCATAAAAATCCTACAATGTGATTTTCTGGAGAAAAAAAATCTCAATTTGTATGTCATAGTTGACGTGTACCTATGATGAAAATTACAGGCCTCTCTCATCTTTTTAAGTGGGAGAACTTGCACAATTGGTGGCTGACTAAATACTTTTTTTCCCCACTGTACCTCTGTTTTCCCTCCTGAGTTTGTACGTGATTGTCCGTTGTTTTACGTCGTTTGGTGAGCTGTTGTTCTGCTCTTCCCTGCGTGGAAGTTTTGTTATGGTTGACTTTTGTTTAGTAAATCCATTCATTTTCTCAGTTCTGTGTCCTGCGCCTGATTCCGTTTTCACCACCTCACCCAGACGTTGACAGAATCACGCACCATCTATGGAGTCAGCAGGCACGTCCGATCCCAGCTCCTCGGTGGAGGAACGCATCCAGCAGCACTCGACCATGCTGCAGGCTTTAGGGTCGGCTATGGATCGAGTGGTGAACACCATGGATCTTTGGGAGAGAAGTGGGTTTCCTACACTTCATCCTCCTCTGATTTCTCCCCCATCAAGACCATCAAACCCTGGATCCAGTGGAATTCGGCTCTCGCTCCAGAGGGAATACGATGGGACAGCTTCCGGCTCCAGGTGGAGCTCTACTTGGCAACCATCCACCCGGCTCCCTCGGGATACGAGAGCGTGTCCGCCCTCATCTCCTGTCTGTCGGGCAGAGCGCTGGAATGGGCCAATGCAGAGTGGGGTGGAATAGACGCGGAGTCTGTACGTTACAAGGATTTCACCTGCCGTTTCCGGGCAGTATTCGATCATCCGCCGGAGGGGAGAGCGGCGGGGGAGAGTCTGTTTCACCTCAGACAGGGGAGAAGGAGCGCACAGGACTTCGCCCTGGATTTCAGGACACTGGCAGCCAGCGCGGGATGGAATGAGAGGGCCCTGATTGACCACTACCGATGCAGTCTACGGGAGGACGTTCGTAGGGAGCTGGCCTGCAGGGACACGAATCTAAACCTGGACCAGCTGGTAGATTTATCGATCCGGCTGGATAACCTGTTGGCCACCCGTGGACGTCCGGATCAGGGTCCGTCCAGTCCATCCCCCAGCACTTCCGACTCCACTCCTATGGAGCTTGGAGGTGCTGATGTGGAGAGACCCGGCAAGGGGGTGGTCTCCTGCACCAACTGTGGCCGCAGAGGACACACTGCGGGCCGGTGCAGGAGAGGACCCTCATGGAATCGAGGCAGCAGGCAGAGCCCTGGTGGACCATCCCAGGTGAGTAGGCACCCACCTCACCCAGAGCTCCCTGTTGCTCACATGACGGTCAATGTAAAGTTCCCTGGGTTTTCCCCACATTACCAGCATAAGGCGCTCGTAGATTCCGGCGCAGCTGGGAATTTTATGGATAGGCTGGTTGCACATAAATTAGGGATTCCTATATTGCCTGTAGATGTGCCCTTCCCCATACGTGCCCTAGATAGTCACCCTATAGGGTCGGGTATGGTTAGGGAGGTCACAGTTCCACTTCGGATGGAGACGCAGGGAGCTCATGAGGAGAGAATTAGTCTCTTCCTTATCAATTCTCCTGTGTTTCCCGTGGTGCTGGGGCTTCCCTGGCTAGCCAACCATGACCCCAGAATTTCATGGCAACAGAGGGCTCTTAAGGGATGGTCAACTCGGGAAGGTGTGTAGGTGTTTCCGTAGAGGCAACTACGGTGGAGAGTCCAAACCATGTCTCCCCAATGCACATTCCCTCAGAATGTGCCGATTTGTCTCTCGCTTTCTGTAAAAAGAAGGCGACTCAATTACCACCCCATCGACGAGGGGATTGTGCGATAGATCTCCGGGAGGGCGCTGCACTTCCCAGGAGTCACGTGTATCCTCTGTCACAGGAGGAGACGGTGGCAAACAGTCAGTCTCTTTCTTAGGATACCGCCTGTCAGAGTCAGGGGTCAAGATGGAGTGTGACCGCATTTCAGCCGTGCGTAATTGGCCGACTCCTACCACGGTAAAGGAGGTTCAGCGATTTTTGGGGTTTGTCAACTACTACCGGAGATTTATCCGGGGCTTTGGCCAGGTAGCAGCTCCCATAACCTCTTTGCTGAAGGGCGGACCGGTGCACCTGCAGTGGTCAGCTGAGGCGGACAGGGCTTTTGGTCAGCTGAAGGCGCTGTTCACCTCGGCTCCCGTGCTGGCTCATCCGGATCCTTCCTTGCAATTCACAGTCGGGTGGACGCGTCCGAGGCTGGGATAGGAGCTGTACTGTCTCAGCGCTCGGGTACGCCTCCCAAACTCCGCCCCTGTGGTTTCTTTTCGAAGAAGCTCAGCCCGGCGGAGCAAAACTATGATGTGGGGGACCGGGAGCTGTTAGCTGTTGTGAAAGCCCTTAAGGTGTGGATACATTGGCTTGAGGGGGAAAAACACCCTTTTCTCATTTTGACTGACCACCGCAGTCTGGAGTACATACGGGCAGCGAGGAGACTGAACCCTCGTCAGGCAAGGTGGGTGTTTTTCACGCGTTTTGTGTTCACCCTATCTTACAGACCAGGTTCCCAGAATGCTAAGGCAGACGCTCTGTCCCAGCTGTATGACTCAGAGGAGCGGACCAGGGAGCCCACTCCCATACTTCCGGCTTCTTGTCTGGTGGCACCGGTGGTATGGGAGGTTGACGCGGACACCGAGCGGGCGTTACGCACGGAGCCCACTCCCCCCCAGTGTCCAGTGGGTCATGTGTACGTTCCTTCTGAGGTTCGCGATCGTTTGATATATTGGGCTCACACGTCACCCTCTTCTGGCCATCCTGGCATCGGTCGGACAGTGCGCTGTCTTAGTGGGAAGTACTGGTGGCCTACCTTAGCTCAGGACGTCAGGGTTTATGTTTCTTCCTGTTCGGTGTGCGCCCAGTGAAATTACAACCTCTCCCCGTTCCGCAACGGCCGTGGTCACACCTGTCGGTGGACTTTGTTACGGATCTTCCTCCGTCACAAGGTAACACCACGATCCTGGTCGTTGTGGATCGGTTTTCTAAGTCCTGTCGTCTCATTCCTTTTCCCGGTCTCCCTACTGCCCTACAGACCGTGGAGGCCCTGTTTACACACGTCTTCCGGCACTACGGGGTACCTGAGGATATAGTGTCTGATCGGTGTCCCCAGTTTACATCAAGGGTCTGGAAGGCGTTCATGGACCATCTGGGGGTCTCGGTCAGCCTGACCACAGGGTTTCACCCCGAGAGTAATGGGCAGGTGGAGAGAGTAAGCCAGGATGTGGGTAGGTTTCTGAGGTCATATTGCCAGGACCGGCAGGGTGATTGGTCAGTTTACATCCCCTGGGCAGAGATGGCACAAAATTCCCTCCTTCACTCCTCCGCTGACCTGTCTCCCTTTCAGTGTTTACTAGGTTACCAGCCGGTCCTGGTACCATGGCATCAGAGCCAGATTGAGACACCTGCGGTGGATGAATGGTTTCGGCGCTTGGAGGAGACATGGAATGCTGCCCATGTACGCCTGCAAAGGGCTATTAGGAGACAGAAGGCGAGTGCCGACCGCCACCGCAGTGAGGCTCCGGTGTATGCACCGGGGGACCAGGTCTGGCTCTCGACCCGAAACCTGCCCCTTCGCCTGCCCTGCCGGAAGCTGGGTCGGCGGTTTGTGGGGCCCTTTAAAGTCCTGAGGATGTTGAACGAGGTTTGTTATAGGTTACAACTCCCCCCTGATTACCGTATTAACCCCTCGTTCCATGTGTCTCTCCTCTGGCCGGTGGTAGCTGGTCCGCTCCAGGAGTCTGAGGTGCGGGAGGTTCCTCCGCCCCCATTGGACATCGAGGGGGCACAGGCGTACTCGGTCCGTTCCATTCTGGATTCGAGGCGTCGGGGGGAGGCCTGCAGTATCTCGTGGAGTGGGAGAGGTACGGTCCGGAGGAAAGGTGCTGGGTTCCTAGGAGGGACATACTCGACCCCTCCTTGTTAAGGGACTTCCATCGTCGTCATCCGACTCGCCATCCCCGAGGCCGGTGTCGGGGTGTCGGTGTGTCACGAATACAGCCGAGGCTGCCCCTCCTCCTTGCTCGGGCAGGCTTCGGCGTTCGTCGTCACCGGAGTACTAGCTGCCACCGATCGATGTTTCTGTGTTACACTAGTCTTGTCTTTATTAATCACACCTGTTTCCCATTATGCTTATTTGTGTCCCTATAATTACCTCTGTTTTCTCTCCTGAGTTTGTACGTGATTGTCCGTTGTTTTACGTCGTTTGGTGAGCTGTTGTTCTGCTCTTCCCCGTGTGGAGGGTTTGTTATGGTTGACTTTTGTTTAGTAAATCCATTCATTTTCTCAGTTCTTTGTCCTGCGCCTGATTCCGTTTTCACCACCTCACCCAGACGTTGACAGAATCACGCACCATCTATGGAGTCAGCAGGCACGTCCGATCCCAGCTCCTCGGTGGAGGAACGCATCCAGCAGCACTCGACCATGCTGCAGGCTTTAGGGTCGGCTATGGATCGAGTGGTGAACACCATGGATCTTTGGGAGAGAAGTGGGTTTCCTACACTTCATCCTCCTCTGATTTCTCCCCCATCAAGACCATCAAACCCTGGATCCAGTGGAATTCGGCTCTCGCTCCCGAGGGAATACGATGGGACAGCTTCCGGGTGCCAGGGGTTTCTGCTCCAGGTGGAGCTCTACCTGGCAACCATCCACCCGGCTCCCTCGGGATACGAGAGCATGTCCGTTGGGAGATAATCTTCTATTTATAATCATAATTATACGTGGTGAGTAGGACTATTAGGCAACAGATCTTGATGAGGGTTATTTTAAATGATTGGAGCGCCCTTCGTGGTGCTGAAAGGACAGCACCAGGATCGTGCAATGATGTTAAAGAAGTTGAACCAATTTGTGGTGCTGAAAGATAGCTGAAGGATAGCTCTGCCATTCTGTCAGTTCAGGAACAAACAACAATAATTTGCAGTATAGCCTAATAGTGCTTCAGGAAGCATGGGGTGAAATCTCTTCAGATTACCTCAACAAATTGACAACTAGAATGCCAAAGGTCTGCAAGGCTGTAATTGCTGCAAATGGAGGATTATTTGACGAAAGCAAAGTTTGAAGGACACAATTATTATTTATATTAAAAATCATTATTCCTAACCTTGTCAGTGACTACATTTCCTATGCACTTAGCTATATTTCCTATTCAAACTCAATTCATGTATGTTTTCATGGAAAACAAGGACATTTCTAAGTGGCCCCAAACTTTTGAACGGTAGTGTAGATTTAATATGATTTATGAAATCAGTGCGATGTTGATTACACTAACTTACGATTTATTTGTCTCTGTTGAAATAAAACGCTGTATCTCCAAAACTAAAACTACCATTTAACTATTAACGAACATATAATTAGGAAACTTCAGAAGCTATTTTGAATACATTGTATTGGCCAATGAGCGTCATGAAATGTCCAGAGTGCATTGAGGGGAGTTACTGCTTTCAATACATGTTTTAAAAAAGGCAGAAATTGAGTTATGTGGTTACGTTTCATTTTTATTTTTAGGGGGTAGATAAGCTTTAACAGCGCAGATTGATTGTAGATTCCATCAATATAATTGTCTGCATCATTTCCAATCCCCCATATATTTTTGTAAATATATATATATATATATATATATATATATATATACACATGTGTACACATATACAGTGCATTCGGAAAATATTCAGACACCTTTACTTTTTCCACATTTTGTTATGTTACAGCCTCATGCATCTTTTACTGAGGAGTGGCTTCCATCTGGCCACTCTACCATAAAGGCCTGATTGGCGGAGTGCTGCAGAGATGGTTGTCCTTCTGGAAGGTTCTCGCATCTCCACAGAGGAACTCTAGAGCTCTGTCAGAGTGACCATCGGATTCTTGGTCACCTCCCTGACCAAGGCCCTTCTCCCCTGATTGCTCAGTTTGGCCGGGCGGCCAGCTCTAGGAAGAGTCTTAGTGGATCCATGGAAAACAAGGACATTTCTAAGTGGCCCCAAACTTTTGAACGGTAGTGTACATATATCTTAATATCATTTGCGAGAGCTTTAGTTGCTTTAGTTTCTGAATAGGCTTTGCAGCGGCCACTCTGGTTTGGGTGTCCTCGGCAGAACAGCGTCGCTGTAACCAAGTGGTCACATATCGTTCTCTGGGTTCCACTGCCAAGAGGAGTCCATGGAGTTTTATGAACATCAAGGCAGACACAGAGTGAATTTGGATCCTAGATCTCCGTGGTGTGATGACAAGGTTCATGTGGTTAAACTGCCGAGCTGCAGGGAATGAGATATATTTAAGCAATAAATCCAGAGGGGGTGTGGTATATGGCCAATATACCATGGCTAACGGCTGTTCTTAAGTGACTGGATACAGCCCTTAGCCGTGGTATATTGGCCATATACCGCAAACCCCCGAGGTGCCTTATTGCTATAATAAACTGGTTACCAACGTAATTAGAGCAGTAAAAATAAATGTTTTGTCATACCCGTGGTATACGGTCTGATATACCACGGCTGTCAGCCAATCAGCATTCAGGGCTCGAACCACCCAGTTTATATGTACAGTTAAGCAGTGGTCTCAGGGGTGGCACGTGTTCCCCCCCTACTGTGACCAAAAGTCCCTAAAGCCATTGACGGTGGAAGGCGCACGGGAGGGAGAAGCGTTGGCACAGGATCTGAAATGGCTGCTTCCCCCGGACCAAGGAGGAAGAGGCACGGGGATGGATCTCTCTCTCCAGGATGTGACATATCAGGTGTGTGTCCTCAGACTGCGCTGCAGCCTGATCCACTGCAGATGTTGCCTTTTAAAGCTTGTGGTTTGTGAACGGGCGGCTTCTCATGTTGTTTATAAGGCTGGCTGGGAACTGCTGGTGATTCTTTTTCCAACATTCTGATTGGCCAAAGTGGTCAAGCCTCTGCCGGGCCTCCACAGTGCACACACACGGCCTACTGTTGTTCGTCACTCTCTCCCCCCACCAGAGAGAAGACAGGGAGGGAACCACCATCTATCTCCAGGCTGCTATACAGAATGATTTGGTTTGTCATTCTATTGTTTTTCATGGAATTTTAGTGGTCATTTAAATATAAGTTAATAAATAGTTTAACCAGCACTATGTATTCTAAAATTGAAAAACACGAGGGAGTGCCGCTCCTCCGTGATCCGGCAGACTAGACTATGAGCCTCACATATGGATGAGTTACACCTTTTATTTTTCAGGTCAACCAGTACAAGAAATGTCCTGTCCAGTTACATTCCCTTTTAGTAATATCAAATAAGGATTTAGGTATGTGGTTTGATGTCAACTAGACATGCTATCAAAAAAATATATATGAATATGTAAATAAGTAAATATATAAATATATGATATGCATAAAAAAAAGAGAGTACATTTAGTTTTTAGTCTATTTTTTGTGTTATTACATTATTGATTAAAGTTATTAGACTATTCATTATTTTATTTTTACTCACTTCCTAATGGCCTACTGCCAAAACTGCATACTGTAATAATTATTAGATTATACACAAAAAATTTATTAGCGTTAAAACATTATCACATTATCAGCATTTACTACATTATTGGCAGTTATTACATTATCTGTTGCTACATGGTGGATTACTCCATAACCGATATTCCACCTGAATATACACTATTCATGCGTTTACAGTCAACTTGCTGTGTCAGATCACACTTTACCTTAAAAAATGTAGCGAGTCAACCAGAACCAGGAACCTTACCTTTTCAATCTCCCTCCCATTTACAAATGGAAAAAGACCAGTAACAGTGTATGAGACAGCATTAAATAGCGCAGAAATTGATAATATGCTGAACCGCTTTCAGTACATTAAATGTAGTTATAGTAAAGGAAACATTACTTTGGCAACATACAAGCTAAACAAAATATTCTATAAACTAGCAACAAAATCATGTAAAAAAAAATATATATATATGAATGTGGGGAAAACATATACAAACAAAATGCCCAAAGAAAACTGGTTTGACAGTGAATGTAATTCTGCCAGGAAAAACCAGAGGCAACTGTCAAACTAAAAACACAGAAACCCCACAGACCAGGTTGGATGTGTAAAATATAATAATAATAATAATAATAATAATAATAATAATAATAATAATAATAATAATAATAAAATATCACCTGGACCTAAGACAGTATAAAAAGACGCTACAAAAAAAATAAAAAATAAATATTCTACATGTGGGGCTTAATACCTCATATAATATGAAAAACATCCCCGTTCAAAATGGCAACTTCTGGAAAAACTACTTTGAAAAACTGAAAATGAAAATCCAGAATGCCAGAAGTTATCCGAGACTCAGACCGAATTAGTCGATCACTTACAAAACTTAGAAAGAATAATTAAAGACCAAACAAACCCTTCACAGAGCTGACAGAGAAAACAAAGCCTTCACAGAGCTGACAGAGAAAACAAAGCCTTCACAGAGCTGACAGAGAAAACAAAGCCTTCACAGAGCTGACAGAGAAAACAAAGCCTTCACAGAGCTGACAGAGAAAACAAAGCCTTCACAGAGCGGACAGAGAAAACAAAGCCCTCAGGTGGTAGAGCCAGACAGTATCTGCAATGGGATGCTGAAGAAAAAGCATCTCTAAGCTGCATTCTCAAGCTCTTCAACATGATGCTGAATGTAGGATACTATCCAGAAACATGAAATAAAGGTATATTAAAGCCCAATATCTACTATCTTCTTGTTGTTTTAATATCTACTATTCTTAAATATGTTGTTTTAATATCTACTATTCTTAAATATGTTGTTTTAATATCTACTATTCTTAAATATGTTGTTTTAATATCTACTATTCTTCTTGTTGTTTTAATATCTACTATTCTTAAATATGTTGTTTTAATATATACTATTCTTAAATATTTATATTTTTTCATTTTTTCATTTAACCTTTATTTAACCAGGTAAGCCAGTTGAGAACAAGTTCTCATTTACAACTGCGACCTGGCCAAGAAAAAAGCAAAGCAGTGCGATAAAAACAACAACACAGAGTTACATATGGGGTAAAACAGAACATAAAGTCAAAAATACAACAAAAAATACAGTGAGGGAAAAAAGTATTTGATCCCCTGCTGATTTTGTACGTTTGCCCACTGACAAAGAAATGATCAGTCTATAATTTTAATGGTAGGTTTATTTGAACAGTGAGAGACAGAAAAACAACAACAAAAAACAGAAAAACGCATATCAAAAATGTTATAAATTGATTTGCATTTTAATGAGGGAAATAAGTATTTGACCCCTCTGCAAAACATGACTTAGTACTTGGTGGCAAAACCCTTGTTGGCAATCACAGAGGTCAGACGTTTCTTGTAGTTGGCCACCAGGTTTGCACACATCTCAGGAGGGATTTGTCCCACTCCTCTTTGCAGATCTTCTCCAAGTCATTAAGGTTTCGAGGCTGACGTTTGGCAACTCAAACCTTTGGCTCCCTCCACAGATTTTCTATGGGATTAAGGTCTGGAGACTGGCTAGGCCACTCCAGGACCTTAATGTGCATCTTCTTGACCCACTCCTTTGTTGCCTTGGCCGTGTGTTCTGGGTCATTGTCATGCTGGAATACCCATCCCCTGGCTGAGGGAAGGAGGTTCTCACCCAAGATTTGACGGTACATGGCCCCGTCCATCGTCCCTTTGATGCGGTGAAGTTGTCCTGTCCCCTTAGCAGAAAAACACCGCCAAAGCATAATGTTTCCACCTCCATGTTTGACGGTGGGGATGGTGTTCTTGGGGTCATAGGCAGCATTCCTCCTCCTCCAAACACGGCGAGTTGAGTTGCCAAAGACCTCGATTTTGGTCTCATCTGACCACAACACTTTCACCCAGTTCTCCTCTGAATCATTCAGATGTTCATTGGCAAACTTCAGACGGGCATGTATATGTGCTTTCTTGAGCAGGGGGACCTTGCGGGCGCTGCAGGATTTCAGTCCTTCACGGCGTAGTGTGTTACCAATTGTTTTCTTGGTGACTATGGTCCCAGCTGCCTTGAGATCATTTACAAGATCCTCCTGTGTAGTTCTGGGCTGATTCCTCACCGTTCTCATGATCATTGCAACTCCACGAGGTGAGATCTTGCATGGAGCCCCATGCCGAGGGAGATTGACAGTTATTTTGTGTTTCTTCCATTTGCGAATAATCGCACCGTTGTCACCTTCTCACCAAGCTGCTTGGTGATGGTCTTGTAGACCATTCCAGCCTTGTGTAGGTCTACAATCTTGTCCCTGACATCCTTGGAGAGCTCTTTGGTCTTGGCCTTGGTGGAGAGTTTGGAATCTGATTGATTGCTTCTGTGGACAGGTGTCTTTTATACAGGTAACAAACTGAGATTAGGAGCACTCCCTTTAAGAGTGTGCTCCTAATCTCAGCTCGTTACCTGTATAAAAGACACCTGGGAGCCAGAAATCTTTCTGATTGAGAGGGGGTCAAATACTTATTTCCCTCATTAAAATGCAAATCAATTTATAACATTTTTGACATGCGTTTTTCTGGATTTATTTGTTGTTATTCTGTCTCTCACTGTTCAAATAAGCCTACCATTAAAATTATAGACTGATCATTTCTCTGTCAGTGGGCAAACGTACAAAATCAGCAGGGGATCAAATACTTATTTCCCTCACTGTATATATACAGTGTGTGCGAATGTAGCAAGTTATGGAGGTAAGGCAATAAATAGGCCATAGTGCAAAATAATTACAATTGTTGTAATATCTACTATTCTTATTGTTGTTTTAATATCTACTATTCTTAAATATGTTGTTTTAATATCTACTATTCTTAAATATGTTGTTTTAATATCTACTATTCTTAAATATGTTGTTTTAATATCTACTATTCTTAAATATGTTGTTATAATATCTACTATTCTTAAATATGTTGTTTTAATATCTACTATTCTTAAATATGTTGTTTTAATATCTACTATTCTTAAATATGTTGTTTTAATATCTACTATTCTTCTTGTTGTTTTAATATCTGCTATTCTTCTTGTTGTTTTAATATCTGCTATTCTTCTTGTTGTTTTCGCTGAGAGAGAGTGAAAGAGAGAGAGAAAGAGGCTGACAGAGGGACAGAAAGACAAACAGATGGATTCTGGAAGAGCTGAGGCCGGAAGATAAGTTTTTACTACTCCTCCCCTTCTCATCCCCCACTTCTCTGTTATCTTTATTCTCTCATTCCCTCTCTTTCCTCTCATTCCCCCTCTTTCCTCTCTTCTCTTCTCATTCCCTCTCTTTCCTCTCTTCTCTTCTCATCTGTTTCCTCTCTTTTCCTCTCTTCTCATTCCCCCTCTTTCCTCTCTTCTCTTCTCATTCCCTCTCTTTCCTCTCTTCTCTTCTCATCTGTTTCCTCTCTTTTCCTCTCTTCTCCTCTCATTCCCCCTCTTTCCTCTCTTCTCTTCTCATTCCCTCTCTTTCCTCTCTTCTCATCTGTTTCCTCTCTTTTCCTCTCTTCTCCTCTCATTCCCTCTCTTTCCTCTCTTCTCCTCTCCTCTCTTCTCCTCTCTCTCCTCTCCTCTCTTCTCCTCTCCTCTCCTCTCTCTCCTCTCCTCTCCTCTCTTCTTCTCTCTTCTCTTTCCTCTCTTCTCTTCTCCTCTCTTCTCTACTCATCTGTTTCCTCTCCTCTCTTCTCCTCTCCTCTCCTCTCTCCTCTCTTCTCCTCTCTTCTCTTCTCCTCTCTTTTCCTTTCTTTTCCTCTCGTCTCCTCTGTTTCATATATTCCTAACAGTTAAAGGATGTGTCCCAAATGGCACCCTATTCCCTACATAGTGCACTACTTTTGACCAAAGCTCTATTGGCGCTGGTGCCTTATGTCCTTGGTCAAAAGTAGTGCACTATATAGGGAATAGGGTGCCATTTGGGATGCAGACAAAGTCTTGTGTGTTTGAACTGACCCAGTGGAGATGGAGTCTTTATAGGAGAGACCACTTAAGCTGTCACCCTGTCCTTCTGCACAAGTAGCTATAAATCCTTTACACACACACACACACACACGCACACACACACACACACACACACACACACACACACGCAAACGCAGAGACACACACCCCCTCCATCGCTCTCCCTCCATCCACACACGAGCCACAAATCTCCTTTCTCCCCTTTCTTACATTAAACATCCATCATATTACATTACAGTGTCTGTTAACTACCTCTCTACCAGACCACTATTCATCACATTACATTACAGTGTCTGTTAACTACCTCTCTACCAGACCACTATTCATCACATTACATTACAGTGTCTGTTAACTACCTCTCTACCAGACCACTATTCATCACATTACATTACAGTGTCTGTTAACTACCTCTCTACCAGACCACTATTCATCACATTACATTACAGTGTCTGTTAACTACCTCTCTACCAGACCACTATTCATCACATTACATTACAGTGTCTGTTAACTACCTCTCTACCAGACCACTATTCATCACATTACATTACAGTGTCTGTTAACTACCTCTCTACCAGACCACTATTCATCACATTACATTACAGTGTCTGTTAACTACCTCTCTACCAGACCACTATTCATCACATTACATTACAGTGTCTGTTAACTACCTCTCTACCAGACCACTATTCATCACATTACATTACAGTGTCTGTTAACTACCTCTCTACCAGACCACTATTCATCACATTACATTACAGTGTCTGTTAACTACCTCTCTACCAGACCACTATTCATCACATTACATTACAGTGTCTGTTAACTACCTCTCTACCAGACCACTATTCATCACATTACATTACAGTGTCTGTTAACTACCTCTCTACCAGACCACTATTCATCACAAAGGTCCCAAATGGAACCCTATTCCTTATTTGTGACTCGTTTCAGGAAACTAGGAGAATGTCACGTGTCACTACTTCACAGGAGAGGCAACTGAACGTAAACATGTTATTTTTTTATCAAAATGCATTTTTTTGGCAGAAATGCTTTCTGGAACGTGAACTTTCATGTGCCTTAATACCAACTTCTTTTCAAGTGCCTTAATACCAACTTGTATGCCATCTATAAATACGAATACAATTGTTAAATTACGAGCCTAGTTTTTTTAGCCACGGAAAAAGACAGGAACATTCCCGCTAGCCATGATTGGCTGAGATATTGGATGGGCTGGACATGCCGAGAGATGAGTTCGGATTGATCTGCCATGTAGCCTGCTGAGTTGGGATTGGTCTGCCATGTAGCCTGCTGAGTTCGGATTGATCTGCCATGTAGCCTGCTGAGTTGGGATTGGTCTGCCATGTAGCCTGCTGAGTTGGGATTGGTCTGCCATGTAGCCTGCTGAGTTCGGATTGGTCTGCCATGTAGCCTGCTTCTGTCTATAACATGAGCTGCTCAGTATGTGTAGATAATCCTTGCTACTGCGGCTTTTTAAAAAGATATCACAAAGAACTGCAAAAGTGTTGCTAATTCTCGCCACTTTCTGGAGGACCGAGTTTTGAAATCAGTGGAATGCGCGGTGGAGGCTAAGGAGATGGAGAAAATTCAACCGTTTGATTGCAAATATGCGGAGGGAGTCGAAAAGAGAAACACACAGAAGGCTGTTGTATAAAACACCTGTCTCCGGATTACATCTTCAAACTAAGGGCAACTATGGCATCTGTGACAGAGGGAGAAGCGTCCATCCATGTATACAGGTAAGAGAGTCCAGCTATCTACATTTTCAGATATTATACGTTTCTAATTTTGTCAGAAAGTCATTTTCATTGCAAGTTAAAGAGTACTGTTAGCTAGCCAGCTAACGTTATCTGGCTGGCTCGCTAGCTAATGTTACGTGTATGAAATGTGTAGAAATATTATTCGTATCTCAGAGTCATTTGCATTGCTAGTTATAGCCTAATATTAGCTAGCTAGCTAACATTGAACCTAGTTGGTTAGCTTTAGCTACCTGTAGATTCATGCAGGGTAGTAACGTCATGAGTTGGGATTATGGTTCATTGTTTAGCTAGCTAGCTAGCTACATGTCTAAACCAAAGACTCCACTCTGCAAGTAACCATTTCACTGTACCATTTACACCTTCAGTATCCTGTGCATGTGACAAAGAAACTTTTATTTTATATGGTATAGTGTGTGTTTACCAGAGACAGTAATGTGAAGAACAACATGCACCAACCTGCACCAAAGTCAAATCAGAATATAACATTAGGCCAACGGGACAGTGTCCAAGTTCTAGAATTCTCTGGTAGATTGCCCTGCTACAGACATGTCCATAGACGTAGTATAAACCTGCCTTTAGTCTTGAAATCTTTGGTTGTTCAGTACACTACCGTACTCACTCTGTTTAGCACATGGCCTCACATGGGAATCCTTAAAGAGATGGGTGGGGCTAAGGCTTAAGAGGGTGTGAACGATGCTGAATGGGTGTAGACAAAGAAGAGCTCTCCAGTATGTTTGCCAAAACATTCAAGGGCCAGTTTCTCAAAAGTGGGGTTACAAGTTTATCAACTTTCAAAGCAGATTGATTTTCCCATTGTTCCTCAACTGTAGTGTATGATATACCATTTTCTAGCTATGAGTCTCTACTTTTATCCAATGTAAAAAACACAATTTCAAATGTTGCTACATAAGACCACATACAGTGCAGTGCACTACTGTTGACCAAGGCCCATAGGTTATATGGTGCTATTTGGAACGTAACCTAAGATAAATATTCTGTCCAAAACAGACTTTTGAAATGAATAATCGTGTGGGTATTTTTGTTTTGTTTTTATGGGTAACCATGTTCTCCCGATCCACTGTGTTTCGAGCATTACATTCTACGACAACCTCAACACAAACAGAAGTCATTCTGGGCTCTAGAACTATGACACAGCAGTCAAACGCCAAGGTGGCTATGGAAGTAACAGTGTGGATTACATTTCATTTACATTTCAGTCATTTTAGCAGACGCTCTTATCCAGAGCGACTTACAGTTAAGTGAGTGCATACATTTTCATACTGCCCCCCCCCCCGTGGGAATCGAACCCACAACCCTGGCGTTGCAAACGCCATGCTCTACCAACTGAGCTACATCCCTGCCGGCCATTCCCTCCCCTACCCTGGACGACGCTGGCTAATTGTGCGCCGCCCCATGGGTCTCCCGGTCGCGGCCGGCTACGACAGAGTCTGGATTCGAACCAGGATCTCTAGTGGCACAGCTAGCACTGTGATGCAGTGCCTTAGACCACTGCGCCACTCGGGAGACAGAGACAGAGTTCTACAGTAGAGATAGAGATGTGTTTGTGTTGAGGTTTAAGAATGCTTGTAATACACACATTTATACACACATACATACACACACACCAAAACACACACACACCCACCCATGCACACAAGCACGCACACATGCACACAGGTACCTGCTGCGGAGCAGTGTAGTTGGCTGGGTTGGACACAGAGTTGTTGCTGGAGTACAGACCAGATGAGGAAGTGAAACTGGACCCTGGAGAGAGAAGGAGAGACAGAGAGACAGAGAGAGAGACAGAGAGAGAGAAGGAGGCAGATGAGACAAGAGATTAAGGAAAGGAGAGAGAGGAGAGGAGAGGAGAGAGGAAGGAAATGAGAGAGAGGAGAGGAGAGACAGAGGAGAGACAGATGAGAGGAGAGAGGGGAGAGGAAGGACAGGAGAGGAGAGACAGAGGAGAGGAGAGGGGAGAGGAAGGACAGGAGAGGAGAGACAGAGGAGAGGAGAGGAGAGAGGAAGGAAAGGAGAGGAGAGAGTAGAGAGGAGAGAGAGGAGAGGCAGAGGAGAGGAGAGAGAGGAGAGACAGAGGAGAGAGAAGAGAGGAGAGAGAGGAGAGGTGAGACAGAGGAGAGGAGAGAGAGGAGAGGAGAGACAGGAGAGGAGAGAGAGGAGAGGGGAAGGAAAGGAGAGAGAGGAGAGACAGATGAGAGGAGAAAGAGGAGAGACAGGGGAGAGGAGAGGAGAGAGAGGGAGAGAGAGAGACAGGGAGAGAGAGAGACAGAGAGAGAGAGAGAGATTATTGTTTATTTCACTTCTGTTTATTATCTACTTCACTTGCTTTGGTAATGTTAACGTTAGTTTCCCATGCCAATAAAGCCCTTAAATTGAAATCGAAATTGAATTGAGAGAGAGAGAGATTAATTAATTAATCATGTGTCCATTTATTTTGCTGACATTATAGGCATTGAGACATTTATATATTTATTCATTTAACCTTTATTTATACAGGGAATCCCACTAGAGAGCAGGGTATCTTTTTCAATGATCCTCTGTGTTACTACAAACAACTATTCAAACAGCTTAAACAGACACAATTACATGCAGAGCAGAATTATTCGATTTTTACAAGTTCACTCCACAATGAACAGGTCCTGTATTTTAGTCTTACCTAATGAAGCCAGGAATTCCTACTTAAGTCACGCTAGTACGGTATCTGTCACCTGATTGGTCAGGTTTCCACTCTCACATTCCTCTGATTGGCTGTTTGGCCACTGACCTGGCATCTGATATGGTGAGTAGGCTGTCTGTCCAGGCTGGGGTGTGTAGCTGAGGCTGGTCTGTAGGGGGGTTTGGGAGAGACCCCCCTCTGTCTTCATACCTGGTAACATCACACCCAGGTCTGGAGAGAGAGAGAGGGGGGGGGGGATAGTTGAGAGGGAGGGGGGAGAGAGCGAGGGAGAGAGAGAAAACAAAACAGGTTGGCATCCATATATCTGCCATTGCATAAAAGATGGAGGTGAGAGGACAATATGTCTGAGTACGTGCATGTCAGTCTTTACCATAGGTAGACAGTCCGTAGGCCTGGCCAGTCTGGGAGTATGCGGTGTAGACGGTCGACGGCTGCATGCTGCTGAACTGGGATTGGCCGGCGTACGCTGGCATGGGCGGGGCTGCCGGTGTGGATAGGATGTGGGGGTACGGCCTGAGGAGGGGGGGGGGGGGGGGGGGGAGAGGAGAGGAGTACACATACGTTTTCAGAATACTACAAAAGTATGTACAGTTACAAGTATTAGGAAAACCACATGATAATACTTACTTGGAGGGGTAGATGGGTGGGGAGTACTGGTGTGGTTAGTAATGTAGTAATATAATATACAGTACCAGTCAAAAGTTTGGACACACCTACTCATTCTCACCCTTGGCATTCTCTCAACCAGCTTCACCTGGAATGGATTTCAATTAACAGGTGTGCCTTCTTAAAAGTTAATTTGTGGAATTACTTTCCTTCTTAATGCGTTTGAGCCAATCAGTTGTGTTGTGACAAGGTAGGGGGGTATACAGATGATAGCCCTATTTGGTAAAAGTCCATATTATGGCAAGAACAGCTCAAATAAGCAAAGAGAAACGACAGTCCATCATTACTTTAGGACATGAAGGACAGTCAATACGGAAAATGTCAAGAACTTTGAAAGTTTCTTCAATTGCAGTCGCAAAAACCATCAAGCGCTATGATGAAACTGGCTCTCATGAGGACCGCCACAGGAATGGAAGACCCAGAGTTACCTCTGCTGCAGAGGATAAGTTCATTAGAGTTACCAGCCTCAGAAATTGCAACCCAAATAAATGCTTCACAGAGTTCAAGTAACAGACACATCTCAACATCAACTGTTCAGAGGAGACTGTGTGAATCAGGCCTTTATGGTCGAATTGCTGCAAAGAAACCATTCATAAAGGACACCAATAAGAAGAAGAGACTTGCTTGGGCCAAGAAACACGAGCAATGGACATTAGACCGGTGGAAATGTGTCCTTTGGTCTGGAGTCCAAATTGGAGAGTTTTGGTTCCAACCGCCGTGTCTTTGTGAGATGCGGTGTGGGTGAACGGATGATCTCTGCATGTGTAATTCCCACCGTAAAGCATGGAGGAGGTGGTGTTATGGTGTGGGGGTGATTTGCTGGTGACACTGTCTGTGATTTGTTTAGAATTCAAGGCACACTTAACCAGCATGGCTACCACAGCATTCTGCAGCGATACGCCATCCCATCTGGTTTGGGCTTAGTGGGACTATCATTTGTTTTTCAACAGGACAATGAACCAACACACCTCCAGGCTGTGTAAGGGCTATTTTACCAAGAAGGAGAGTGATGGAGTGCTGCATCAGATGACCTTGCCTCCACAATCCCCCGACCTCAACCCAATTGAGATGGTTTGGGATGAGTCGGACCGTAGAGTGAAGGAAAAGCAGCCAACAAGTGCTCAGCGTATGTGGGAACTCCTTCAAGACGTTTGGAAAAGCATTCCAGGTGAAGCTGGTTGAGAGAATGCCAAGAGTGTGCAAAGCTGTCATCAAGGCAAATGGTGGCTATTTGAAGAATCTCAAATATAAAATATATTTTGATTTGTTTAACACTTTTTTGGTTACTACATGATTCCATATGTGTTATTTCATAATTTTGATGTCTTCACTATTATTCTACAATGTATATAAATAAAGAAAAACCCTTGAATGAGTAGGTGTGTCCAAACTTTTGAATGGTAGTGTAGCAATAGTGTATAGCATAGTTATATAGTAATATAGTAATAATGTATAATATAGCTACATAGTAAAATAGTAATATAATATATTAATTGTGTTTAGCATATTAATATAGTAATATAATATAGTAATAGTGCATAGTATAGTAATATAGTAATAATGTATAATATAGCTACATAGTAAAATAGTAATATAATATATGAATAGTGTTTAGCATATTAATATAATAATTTAATATGGTAATAGTATATAGTATAGTTATATAGTAATATAATATAGTAATAATGTATAGTATAGTTATATAGTAATAGTGTATAGTATAGTTATATAGTAATATAATATAGTAATAGTGTATAGTATAGTTATATAGTAATATAATATAGTAATTGTGTATAGTATAGTATAGTTATATAGTAATAGTGTATAGTATAGTTATATAGTTTATTAAAGGACTTACTTGGATGGTTAGATGGGTTGGGAGTACTGGTATGGTTAGTAATATAGTATTATAATATAGGAATAGTGTACAGTGCATTCTGAATGTATTTAGACCCCTCCCCTTTTTCCACATTTTGTTACGTTACAGCCTTATTCTAAAATGGATTAAATAAAACATTTTCCTCATCAATCTACACACAATACCCCATAATGACTAAGTGAAAACAGTTTTTTAGAAATGTTTGCACATTTATTAAAAAGAAAAAACTGGAATATTACATTTACTTAAGTATTCAGAATCTTTACTCAGTACTTTGTTGAAGCACCTTTGGCAGCGATTACAGCCTCGAGTCTTCTTGGGTACGACTTTATAAGCTTGGCACACCTGTATTCGGGGAGCTTCTCCCATTCTTACATTTTCTCTCCACAGATCCTCTCAAGCTCTGTCAGGTTGGATGGGGAGTGTCGCTGCACAGCTATTTTCAGGTCTCTCCAGAGATGTTCGATCGGGTTAAAGTCCGGGATCTGGCTGGTCCACTCAAGGACATTCAGAGACTTGTCCCGAAGCCACTCCTGCGTTGTCTTGGCTGTGTGCTTGGGTCGTTATCCTGTTGGAAGATGAACCTTCACCCCAGTCTGAGGTCCTGAGCGCTCTGGAGCAGGTTTTCATCAAGGATCTCTCTGTACTTTGCTCCGTTCATCTTTGCCTCGATCCTGACTAGTCTCCTAGTCCCTGCCACAGAAAAACATCCCCACAGCATGATGCTGCCACCACCATGCTTCACCGTAGGGATGGTATTGGCCAGGTGATGAGCGGTGCCATGTTTTCCTCCAGATGTGACGCTTTGTTCAATCTTAATTTCATCAGACTAGAGAATCTTGTTTCTCATGGTCTGAGAGTCCTTTATGTGCCTTTTGGCAAACTCTTCCTTCGACCTCATGGGTTGGTTTTTGCTCTGACATGCACTGTCAACTGTGGGATCTTATATAGACAGGTGTGTGCCTTTCCATATCATGTCCAATCAATTGAATTTACCACAGGTGGACTCCAATCAAGTTGTAGAAACATCAAGGATGATCAATGGAAACAGGATGCACCTGAACACAATTTCGAGTCTCATAGCAAAGGGTCTGAATACTTATGTAAAAAGGTATTTCTGTTTTTTTATAAATTAGCAAACATTTCTAAAAACCTATATTTACAATGTCATTATGGGGTATTGCGTGTAGGTTGATAATGATTTTTTTTTATTAGATCTAATTTAGAATAAGGCTGAAACGTAACAAAATATAATATAGTAATAGTGTATAGCATAGTTATATAGTATTATAATATAGTAAGTGTATATTATAGTTATATAGTAATATAATATATTAATAGCATTTAGTTATATAGTAATACAATATAGTAATAGTATATAGTATAGTTATATAGTAATCTAATATAGTGATAGTGTATAGTATAGTAATACAGTAATATAATTTATAGTAAAAGTGTATAGTATAGTTATATAGTATTATAATATAGTAATAGTGTATAGTATAGTTATATAGTAATATAATATATTAATAGCATTTAGTTATATAGTAATATAATATATAGTAAAAGTGCATAGTATAGTTATATAGTATATTACAGGACTTACTTGGAGGGGTAGATGGGTGGGGAGTATTGGTGTGCAGATGGAGGGCTGTATCCACTGCTGGTGATGACTGACAACAAACAACAACAACAACAACAACAATAAACAACAAAAATGGTAATCAACTGGTGAACAACAACTAATACAGACACTGCGTCTGATCATATTCCTCTTTCTCATATGATTCTAGTTTGTTGTTTACATTTTCGTTTTAGTCATTTAGCAGACGTTCTTATCCAGAGCGACTTACAGTTAGTGAGTGCATTCATTTTCATACTGGTCCCCCGTGGGAATCGAACCCACAACCCTGGCGTTGCAAGCGCCATGCTCTACCAACTGAGCGACATGGGACTGTTGTCATAGAGATGTCACAGGTCAACACTGACAACCACGCCCTCTGTCTCTAAAACCTCTCTACATGGGGCTGCATGTTTGCTGTGTGTGTGTTTGTGTGTTTGCATGTGTTGTGTGTGTGTGTGTTTGCATGTGTTGTGTGTGTGTGTGTGTGTGTGTTTGCGTGTGTGGGTGGGTGTTACCTGATCCTGCGTAGCTGTCCAGTGTTGTGTCTCCTGTAGTCGTGGCTGCCTCACTGTTGTTTATAGGCTCTGTTTTAACTGGAGAGGAAGGAGAGGAGAGACAGAGGAGAGGAGAGGAGAGGAGAAAGGAAGGAAAGGAGAGAGAGGAGAGGAGAGGAGAGGAGAGGAGAGGAGAGGAGAGGAGAGGAGAGGAGAGGAGAGGAGAGGAGAGGAGAGGAGAGGAGAGGAGAGGAGAGGAGAGGAGAGGAGAGACAGAGGAGAGGAGAGGAGAGAAGAAGGAAAATAGTGAGAGGAGAGAGAGGAGAGGAGATACAGAGGAGATGAGAGGAGAGAGGAAGGAAAGAAGAGTGAGGAGAGAGAGGAGAGGAGAGACAGAGGAGAGGAGAGAGGAAGGAAAGGAGAGAGAGGAGAGGAGAGAAAGAGGAGAGGAGAGGAGAGAGGAAGGAAAGAAGAGTGAGGAGAGAGAGGAGAGGAGAAAGAGGAGAGACAGAGAAGAAGAGTGGACAGAGGAAGGAGAGAAGAGAGAGGAGAGACAGAGGAGAGGAGAGGAGAGAAGAAGAACAGGAGAGAGAGGAGAGGAGAGAAAGAGGAGAGGAGAGAGGAAGGAAAGAAGAGAGAGGGGAGACAGAGGAGAGGAGAGGAGAGGGGAAGGAAAGGAAAGGAGAGAGAGGAGAGGAGCGACAGAAGAGAGGAGAGAGGAAGGAAAGGAGAAAGAGGAGAGACAGAGAAGAGGAGAAAGGAAGGAAAGAAGAGAGGAGAGACAGAGGAGAGGAGAAAGAGGAGAGACAGAGAAGAGGAGAAAGGAAGGAAAGAAGAGAGGAGAGGAGAGGAGAGGAAAGAGGAAGGAAAGAAGAGAGAGGAGAGACAGAGGAGAGAGGAAGGAAAGGAGAGAGGAGAGAGGAAAGAGGAAGGAGAGGAGAGAGAGGAGAGGAGAGAAGGAAAGGAGTAAGAGGAGAGGAGAGAAAGAGGAGAGGAGAGGAGAGAGGAAGGAAAGAAGAGTGAGGAGAGAGAGGAGAGGAGAAAGAGGAGAGGAGAGGAGAGAGGAAGGAAAGAAGAGTGAGGAGAGACAGAGGAGAGGAGAGGAGAAAGAAGAACGGGAGAGAGAGGAGAGGAGAGAAAGAAGAGAGGAGAGAGGAAGCAAAGAAGAGAGAGGAGAGACAGAGGAGAGGAGAAAGAGGAGAGAGAGGAGAGGAGAGGAGAGGAGATAGGAAGGAAAGAAGAGAGAGGAGAGACAGAGGAGAGGAGAGGAGAGGAGAGGAGAGGAGAGGAGAGGAGAGGAGAGGAGAGGAGAGGAGAGGGGAAGAAAAGGAGAGATAGGAGAGGAGCGACAGAAGAGAGGAGAGAGGAAGGAAAGGAGAAAGAGGAGAGACAGAAGAGAGGAGAGAGGAAGGAAAGGTAGGAGAGGAGAGACAAAGGAGAGGAGATAGGAAGGAAAGGAGAGAGAGGAGAGGAGAGGAGAGAAAAAGGAGAGGAGAGGAGAGGAGAGGAGAGGAGAGAGGAAGGAAAGGTAGGAGAGGAGAGACAAAGGAGAGGAGATAGGAAGGAAAGGAGAGAGAGGAGAGGAGAGGAGAGAAAAAGGAGAGGAGAGGAGAGGAGAGGAGAGAGGAAGGAAAGAAGAGAGAGGAGAGGAGAGACAGAGGAGAGGAGAGGAGAGGAGAGGAGAGGAGAGGAGAGACAGAGGAGAGGAGAGGAGAGAAGAAGGAAAGAAGAGAGAAGAGAGACAGAGGAGAGGAGAGAGAGGAGAGGAGAAGACAGGGGAAGGAAAGGAGAGAGCAGAGACAGAAGAGAGGAGAGAGGAAGGAAAGGTAGGAGAGGAGAGACAAAGGAGAGGAGATAGGAAGGAAAGGAGAGAGAGGAGAGGAGAGGAGAGAAAAAGGAGAGGAGAGGAGAGGAGAGGAGAGGAGAGGAGAGGAGAGGAGAGGAGAGGAGAGGCAGAGGAGAGAGGAAGGAGAGGAGGAGGAGGGAGGGAGGAAAGGAGAGAAGGAAGAAAGGAGAGAAGGAAGAGAGGGAGGAGAAGGAGGAGAGGAGATATGGAGGAGAGAAGAGAAGACAAGGAGAGGAGAGGAGGGAGGAAGGAGAGGGAGGAAAGGAGAGGAGAGGAGAGAGGGAGAAAAGGAGAGGAGAGCAGAGAGGGAGGAAAGGAGAGAAGGAAGAGAGGGAGGAAAGGAGAGAAGGAAGAGAGGGAGGAGAATGAGGGCTTGATATGATGTCATGTGCAGCACAGCGGAAGATCTCTAGACTGGGGTATTGTACCTGGTTACCATGGAAGATCTCTAGACTGGGGTATTGTGCCTAGCTACCATGGAAGATCTCTAGACTGGGGTATTGTACCTAGTTACCGTGGAAGATCTCTAGACTGGGGTATTGTACCTAGCTACCGTGGAAGATCTCTAGACTGGGGTATTGTACCTAGTTACCATGGAAGATCTCTAGACTGGGGTATTGTACCTACTACGGTGGAAGATCTCTAGACTGGGTTATTGTACCTAGCTACCGTGGAAGATATCTAGACTGGGGTATTGTACCTAGTTACCATGGAAGATCTCTAGACTGGGGTATTGTACCTACTACGGTGGAAGATCTCTAGACTGGGGTATTGTACCTAGCTACCGTGGAAGATCTCTAGACTGGGGTATTGTACCTAGTTACCGTGGAATATCTCTAGACTGGGGTATTGTACGTGGTTACCATGGAAGATCTCTAGACTGGGGTATTGTACCTACTACGGTGGAAGATCTCTAGACTGGGGTATTGTACCTTGCTACCATGGAAGATCTCTAGACTGGGGTATTGTACCTGTTACCGTGGAAGATCTCTAGACTGGGGTATTGTACCTAGCTACCGTGGAAGATCTCTAGACTGGGGTATTGTACCTGTTACCGTGGAAGATCTCTAGACTGGGGTATTGTACCTGTTACCGTGGAAGATCTCTAGACTGGGGTATTGTACCTAGTTACCGTGGAATATCTCTAGACTGGGGTATTGTACCTAGTTACCGTGGAAGATCTCTAGACTGGGGTATTGTACCTAGCTACCGTGGAAGATCTCTAGACTGGGGTATTGTACCTAGCTACCATGGAAGATCTCTAGACTGGGGTATTGTACCTGTTGCCGTGGAAGATCTCTAGACTGGGGTATTGTACCTGTTACCGTGGAAGATCTCTAGACTGGGGTATTGTACCTAGCTACCGTGGAAGATCTCTAGACTGGGGTATTGTACCTGTTACCGTGGAAGATCTCTAGACTGGGGTATTGTACCTAGCTACCGTGGAAGATCTCTAGACTGGGGTATTGTACCTACTACGGTGGAAGACCTCTAGACTGGGGTATTGTACCTAGTTACCATGGAAGATCTCTAGACTGGGGTATTGTACCTAGCTACCGTGGAAGATCTCTAGACTGGGGTATTGTACCTAGCTACCGTGGAAGATCTCTAGACTGGGGTATTGTACCTCATTACCGTGGAAGATCTCTAGACTGGGGTATTGTACCTAGTTACCATGGAAGATCTCTAGACTGGGGTATTGTACCTAGCTACCGTGGAAGATCTCTAGACTGGGGTATTGTACCTAGCTACGGTGGAAGATCTCTAGACTGGGGTATTGTACCTAGTTACCATGGAATATCTCTAGACTGGGGTATTGTACCTACTACGGTGGAAGATCTCTAGACTGGGGTATTGTACCTAGCTACCGTGGAAGATCTCTAGACTGGGGTATTGTACCTAGCTACCGTGGAAGATCTCTAGACTGGGGTATTGTACCTAGCTACCGTGGAAGATCTCTAGACTGGGGTATTGTACCTAGTTACCATGGAAGATCTCTAGACTGGGGTATTGTACCTAGTTACCATGGAAGATCTCTAGACTGGGGTATTGTACCTGGTTACCATGGAAGATCTCTAGACTGGGGTATTGTACCTAGTTACCATGGAAGATCTCTAGACTGGTGTATTGTACCTGGTTACCATGGAAGATCTCTAGACTGGGGTATTGTACCTGGTTACCATGGAAGACCTCTAGACTGGGGTATTGTACATAGTTACCATGGAAGATCTCTAGACTGGGGTATTGTACCTAGCTACCGTGGAAGATCTCTAGACTGGGGTATTGTACCTCGTTACCGTGGAAGATCTCTAGACTGGGGTATTGTACCTGGTTACCATGGAAGATCTCTAGACTGGGGTATTGTACCTAGCTACCGTGGAAGATCTCTAGACTGGGGTATTGTACCTCGTTACCGTGGAAGATCTCTAGACTGGGGTATTGTACCTGGTTACCATGGAAGATCTCTAGACTGGGGTATTGTACCTGGTTACCATGGAAGACCTCTAGACTGGGGTATTGTACATAGTTACCATGGAAGATCTCTAGACTGGGGTATTGTACCTAGCTACCGTGGAAGATCTTTAGACTGGGGTATTGTACCTAGTTACCATGGAAGATCTCTAGACCGGGGTATTGTACCTAGCTACGGTGGAAGCCTGTAACATAATTACACATGCCTGTTCTCTCTCAAACACACACCTAGGCCATGTTCAGTTGCCAAACGTTGCAGATAGAAATGCCATGAATAGAGACAACATGATTCCTTGGTCTTCACGTCAGAGAGGCATGTTTGTTCTATATTCTATATTTCTATCTGAACATTCCATAACGTTGTGAGCTGCTGAAGGCGCCCCTATAATCACACACACGTCACACAACCCCACCTCACACACATTTAAAACACACATCACGCCACACCACTCCAGAGCAGGCCGCTCGGCTCAGACACACACATGCTCAGTCAATACCATAGTCCTTTCCACTGTGGCCAGGGGGCGGGCTACTGCAGCCCAGCAGCCAATCAGCCGTGTTTAGAATAGTCATGGTCTCTCCTGAATGGGTGGAGGATCAGAGAGGGGGGGGCGGGGTTACAACTCACAGACAACCAATCTGCTCTCTCAACCTCAACAAGCCAAACCAGAACACTGCTGTGGTTAATTTGGATTCGGAATGGTTCATGAAGCTTCAGAATGGTTTACAAAATGTCACTCAGCATCCAAAAGTGGTCCTTGCAACTGGACTACCTAAAGGATTGTTACATGTATTAAACGCAGTTGCAAATATATTGGCACCCTTGCACTTTTCTTAAATAGTTCCCTATGTCTTCTAATATAAGCTGAAATGTAAGAAAATATTGGTCGACACACCATGTTATTGGATTTTCAACATTGCAGAACCAATTTTAATTTAAATCAACTTAAGTTTACAATTTTAACATAGAACATAAAGACAAAATGGAATGGACAAAATTATTGGCACCTCAGACCTAGTACTTAGTTGCACAGCCTTTTGGCCAAGATAACTGCAGACAAATGCTTATTGTAGTCATCAGTGAGCTTGCTGCACCTTTCTACTGGCAATTTGTCCCAGTCTTCAGCAGCAAACTGCTCTAATTCTTCTATGTTTGAGGGGGGTGACCTCCACCCACTGCTGTTGTCAGATCTCGCCATACGTTTTGGATGTGATTCAGATCTGGACTCTTCACTGGTGTCAATGTTGACCATGCAGTTGGATTTTAACAGTGAGGATGCAACAGCAAATCTTGACTTTTCTTGGCCCAAAGTGAGGCGTTTTATTTGCAATGTGGAGAAAATAAGACTGGACAAAACTGAACCGATATTTAAAAAAAGAAAATAAACCGGTCAAAGTCAAACTGAATCAAAATATGTAGCGCTCTAGCTAAGATAAAGCAAGGCTTCAAATATGCCTGTAACCCAGCAGCATGCCGACCTGTTACCTGTCCTGCCCTACAAACAAGGAAATTACAGGTGCTTAAATACAAATACCCACGATGCAACAGCCAGTGAGAATCAGTTTCACATCAGAATACTAAATAGCATTAATTTCAATACACTCATCCTCAGATGGTAAATGTACATGAATAACCTTAAGCACACAAATCAATAAAGGTGACATTATCATAAATACACTTCGGGATATGAACATGTACGTCCCCATTTTGCCGTCAATTCTCTGAAAGAGAAATAAACGGAACCCTCTTCAATCACAGAGGAAAACAAGGTCATCGTTTACATTTCTGAAGATTCACGTTAACGTTTTAATTCTTAAACATGACCACGTGGCCATTGTAACATTACCAGCAGTATACAGTGCTATGAAAAAGTATTTGCCCCCTTTCTAATTTTCTCTACTTTTGCATATTTGTGATACTGAATGTTAACAGATCTTCAACCAAAACCTAATATTAGATACAGGAAACATAAGTGAACAAATAACACAACAATTAAATATTTATTTCATAAACAAAGTTATGCAACACCCAATTCCCCTGTGTGAAAAAGTAATTGCCCCCTTACACTCAATAACTGGTTGTGCCACCTTTAGCTGCAATGACTCCAACCAAATGCTTCCTGTAGTTGTTGATCAGTCTCTCACGTCGCTGTGGAGGAATTTTGGCCCACTCTTCCATGCAGAACTGCTTTAACTCAGTGACGTGTGGGTTTTCAAGCATGAACTGCTCGTTTCAAGTCCTGCCACAACATCTCAATTGAGATTAGGTCTGGACTTTGACTAGGCCATTCCAAAACTTCCAATTTGCTGCTTTTTAGCAATTTTCATGTAGACTTGATTGTGTGTTTTGGATCATTGTCTTGCTGCATGACCCAGCTGCGCTTCAGCTTCAGCTCACAGACGGATGGTCTGACATTCTCCTGTAGAATTCTCTGATACAGAGCAGAATTCATGGTTCCTTCTATTAAGGCAAGTCGTCCAGGTCCTGAGGCAGCAAAGCATCCCCAAACCATCACACCACCACCACCATGCTTGACCTTTGGTATGATGTTCTTACTGTGGAATGCAGTGTTTGGTTTTCGCCAGGCATAATGGGACCCATCTCGTCCAAAAAGTTGACTCAAGTTTGCCAAAAAGCACCTGGATGATCATCAAGACTCTTGGAAGAACGTTCTATGGACAGATGATTCAAAAGTACAACTTTTTGGACGACATGGTTCCAGTAATGCCTGGCGAAAACCAAACTCTGAATTCCACAGTAAGAACAAGTAAGAATACGTTTTTCACACAGGGGAATTGGGTGTTGCATAACTTTGTTTATGAAATAAATGAAATAAATATGTAATTGTTGTGTTATTTGTTCACTTATGTTCCCTTTATCTAATATTAGGTTTTGGTTGAAGATCTGTTAACATTCATTATCACAAATATGCAAAAGTAGAGAAGATTAGAAAGGGGGCAAATACTTTTTCATAGCACTGTATTCAAGTCTGTGCTAGCAAAACAGTAACATGTAAACATTTGGTGGCACAGATATAAAGGAGAAGGGATAGCAAACAATTGATTGACTAAATCCCTCTGACCACTACACTATATCTGACTGGTTAATAACTCCTCTTACCACTACACTATATCTGACTGGGTTAATAACTCCTCTTACCACTACACTATATCTGACTGGGTTAATAACTCCTCTTACCACTACACTATATCTGACTGGTTAATAACTCCTCTTACCACTACACTATATCTGACTGGGTTAATAACTCCTCTTACCACTATATCTGACTGGTTAATAACTCCTCTTACCACTACACTATATCTGACTGGGTTAATAACTCCTCTTACCACTACACTATATCTGACTGGTTAATAACTCCTCTTACCACTACACTATATCTGACTGGGTTAATAACTCCTCTTACCACTATATCTGACTGGTTAATAACTCATCTTACCACTACACTATATCTGACTGGTTAATAACTCCTCTTACCACTACACTATATCTGACTGGGTTAATAACTCCTCTTACCACTACACTATATCTGACTGGGTTAATAACTCCTCTTACCACTACACTATATCTGACTGGGTTAATAACTCCTCTTACCATTACACTATATCTGACTGGTTAATAACTCCTCTTACCACTATATCTGACTGGGTTAATAACTCCTCTTACCACTATATCTGACTGGGTTAATAACTCCTCTTACCACTATATCTGACTGGTTAATAACTCATCTTACCACTACACTATATCTGACTGGGTTAATAACTCCTCTTACCACTACACTATATCTGACTGGGTTAATAACTCCTCTTACCACTACACTATATCTGACTGGGTTAATAACTCCTCTTACCACTACACTATATCTGACTGGTTAATAACTCCTCTTACCACTATATCTGACTGGGTTAATAACTCCTCTTACCACTATATCTGACTGGGTTAATAACTCCTCTTACCACTACACTATATCTGACTGGTTAATAACTCCTCTTACCACTACACTATATCTGACTGGGTTAATAACTCCTCTTACCACTACACTATATCTGACTGGGTTAATAACTCCTCTTACCACTATATCTGACTGGGTTAATAACTCCTCTTACCACTACACTATATCTGACTGGGTTAATAACTCCTCTTACCACTACACTATATCTGACTGGTTAATAACTCCTCTTACCACTACACTATATCTGACTGGTTAATAACTCCTCTTACCACTACACTATATCTGACTGGGTTAATAACTCCTCTTACCACTACACTATATCTGACTGGGTTAATAACTCCTCTTACCACTACACTATATCTGACTGGTTAATAACTCCTCTTACCACTACACTATATCTGACTGGTTAATAACTCCTCTTACCACTACACTATATCTGACTGGGTTAATAACTCCTCTTACCACTACACTATATCTGACTGGGTTAATAACTCCTCTTACCACTACACTATATCTGACTGGGTTAATAACTCCTCTTACCATTACACTATATCTGACTGGTTAATAACTCCTCTGACCACTACACTATATCTGACTGGTTAATAACTCCTCTTACCACTACACTATATCTGACTGGTTAATAACTCCTCTTACCACTATATCTGACTGGTTAATAACTCCTCTTACCACTACACTATATCTGACTGGGTTAATAACTCCTCTTACCACTACACTATATCTGAATGGTTAATAACTCCTCTTACCACTACACTATATCTGACTGGTTAATAACTCCTCTTACCACTACACTATATCTGACTGGTTAATAACTCCTCTTACCACTACACTATATCTGACTGGGTTAATAACTCCTCTTACCACTACACTATATCTGACTGGTTAATAACTCCTCTTACCACTACACTATATCTGACTGGGTTAATAACTCCTATTACCACTACACTATATCTGACTGGTTAATAACTCCTCTTACCACTACACTATATCTGACTGGTTAATAACTCCTCTTACCACTACACTATATCTGACTGGGTTAATAACTCCTCTTACCACTACACTATATCTGACTGGTTAATAACTCCTCTTACCACTACACTATATCTGACTGGTTAATAACTCCTCTTACCACTACACTATATCTGACTGGTTAATAACTCCTCTTACCACTACACTATATCTGACTGGTTAATAACTCCTCTTACCACTACACTATATCTGACTGGGTTAATAACTCCTCTTACCACTACACTATATCTGACTGGGTTAATAACTCCTCTTACCACTACACTATATCTGACTGGGTTAATAACTCCTCTTACCACTACACTATATCTGACTGGTTAATAACTCCTCTTACCACTACACTATATCTGACTGGGTTAATAACTCCTCTTACCACTACACTATATCTGACTGGGTTAATAACTCCTCTTACCACTACACTATATCTGACTGGGTTAATAACTCGTCTTACCACTACACTATATCTGACTGGGTTAATAACTCCTCTTACCACTACACTATATCTGACTGGTTAATAACTCCTCTTACCACTATATCTGACTGGGTTAATAACTCCTCTTACCACTACACTATATCTGACTGGTTAATAACTCCTCTTACCACTACACTATATCTGACTGGGTTAATAACTCCTCTTACCACTACACTATATCTGACTGGGTTAATAACTCCTCTTACCACTACACTATATCTGACTGGGTTAATAACTCCTCTTACCACTACACTATATCTGACTGGGTTAATAACTCCTCTTACCACTACACTATATCTGACTGGGTTAATAACTCCTCTTACCACTACACTATATCTGACTGGGTTAATAACCCGTCTTACCACTACACTATATCTGACTGGTTTAATAACTCCTCTTACCACTACACTATATCTGACTGGGTTAATAACTCCTCTTACCACTATATCTGACTGGGTTAATACCTCCTCTTACCACTACACTATATCTGACTGGGTTAATAACTCCTCTTACCACTACACTATATCTGACTGGGTTAATAACTCCTCTTACCACTACACTATATCTGACTGGGTTAATAACTCCTCTTACCACTACACTATATCTGACTGGGTTAATAACTCCTCTTACCACTACACTATATCTGACTGGGTTAATAACTCCTCTTACCACTACACTATATCTGACTGGGTTAATAACTCCTCTTACCACTACACTATATCTGACTGGGTTAATAACTCCTCTTACCACTACACTATATCTGACTGGGTTAATAACTCCTCTTACCACTACACTATATCTGACTGGGTTAATAACCCGTCTTACCACTACACTATATCTGACTGGGTTAATAACTCCTCTTACCACTACACTATATCTGACTGGGTTAATAACTCCTCTTACCACTATATCTGACTGGGTTAATACCTCCTCTTACCACTACACTATATCTGACTGGGTTAATAACTCCTCTTACCACTACACTATATCTGACTGGTTAATAACTCCTCTTACCACTACACTATATCTGACTGGTTAATAACTCCTCTTACCACTACACTATATCTGACTGGTTAATAACTCCTCTTACCACTACACTATATCTGACTGGTTAATAACTCCTCTTACCACTACACTATATCTGACTGGTTAATAACTCCTCTTACCACTACACTATATCTGACTGGTTAATAACTCCTCTTACCACTACACTATATCTGACTGGGTTAATAACTCCTCTTACCACTACACTATATCTGACTGGTTAATAACTCCTCTTACCACTACACTATATCTGACTGGGTTAATAACTCCTCTTACCATTACACTATATCTGACTGGTTAATAACTCCTCTTACCACTACACTATATCTGACTGGGTTAATAACTCCTCTTACCACTACACTATATCTGACTGGGTTAATAACTCCTCTTACCACTACACTATATCTGACTGGTTAATAACTCCTCTTACCACTATATCTGACTGGGTTAATAACTCCTCTTACCACTACACTATATCTGACTGGTTAATAACTCCTCTTACCACTACACTATATCTGACTGGTTAATAACTCCTCTTACCACTACACTATATCTGACTGGTTAATAACTCCTCTTACCACTACACTATATCTGACTGGTTAATAACTCCTCTTACCACTATATCTGACTGGTTAATAACTCCTCTTACCACTACACTATATCTGACTTGGTTAATAACTCCTCTTACCACTACACTATATCTGACTGGTTAATAACTCCTCTTACCACTACACTATATCTGACTGGTTAATAACTCCTCTTACCACTACACTATATCTGACTGGTTAATAACTCGTCTTACCACTACACTATATCTGACTGGTTAATAACTCCTCTTACCACTACACTATATCTGACTGGGTTAATAACTCGTCTTACCACTACACTATATCTGACTGGGTTAATAACTCCTCTTACCACTACACTATATCTGACTGGTTAATAACTCCTCTTACCACTATATCTGACTGGGTTAATAACTCCTCTTACCACTACACTATATCTGACTGGTTAATAACTCCTCTTACCACTACACTATATCTGACTGGGTTAATAACTCCTCTTACCACTACACTATATCTGACTGGGTTAATAACTCCTCTTACCACTACACTATATCTGACTGGGTTAATAACTCCTCTTACCACTACACTATATCTGACTGGGTTAATAACTCCTCTTACCACTACACTATATCTGACTGGGTTAATAACTCCTCTTACCACTACACTATATCTGACTGGGTTAATAACCCGTCTTACCACTACACTATATCTGACTGGGTTAATAACTCCTCTTACCACTACACTATATCTGACTGGGTTAATAACTCCTCTTACCACTATATCTGACTGGGTTAATAACTCCTCTTACCACTACACTATATCTGACTGGGTTAATAACTCCTCCTACCACTACACTATATCTGACTGGGTTAATAACTCCTCTTACCACTACACTATATCTGACTGGGTTAATAACTCCTCTTACCACTATATCTGACTGGGTTAATAACTCCTCTTACCACTACACTATATCTGACTGGTTAATAACTCCTCTTACCACTACACTATATCTGACTGGGTTAATAACTCCTCTTACCACTACACTATATCTGACTGGGTTAATAACTCCTCTTACCACTACACTATATCTGACTGGGTTAATAACTCCTCTTACCACTACACTATATCTGACTGGGTTAATAACTCCTCTTACCACTACACTATATCTGACTGGGTTAATAACCCGTCTTACCACTACACTATATCTGACTGGGTTAATAACTCCTCTTACCACTACACTATATCTGACTGGGTTAATAACTCCTCTTACCACTATATCTGACTGGGTTAATACCTCCTCTTACCACTACACTATATCTGACTGGGTTAATAACTCCTCTTACCACTACACTATATCTGACTGGGTTAATAACTCCTCTTACCACTACACTATATCTGACTGGGTTAATAACTCCTCTTACCACTACACTATATCTGACTGGGTTAATAACTCCTCTTACCACTACACTATATCTGACTGGGTTAATAACTCCTCTTACCACTACACTATATCTGACTGGGTTAATAACTCCTCTTACCACTACACTATATCTGACTGGGTTAATAACTCCTCTTACCACTACACTATATCTGACTGGGTTAATAACTCCTCTTACCACTACACTATATCTGACTGGGTTAATAACCCGTCTTACCACTACACTATATCTGACTGGGTTAATAACTCCTCTTACCACTACACTATATCTGACTGGGTTAATAACTCCTCTTACCACTATATCTGACTGGGTTAATACCTCCTCTTACCACTACACTATATCTGACTGGGTTAATAACTCCTCTTACCACTACACTATATCTGACTGGTTAATAACTCCTCTTACCACTACACTATATCTGACTGGTTAATAACTCCTCTTACCACTACACTATATCTGACTGGTTAATAACTCCTCTTACCACTACACTATATCTGACTGGTTAATAACTCCTCTTACCACTACACTATATCTGACTGGTTAATAACTCCTCTTACCACTACACTATATCTGACTGGTTAATAACTCCTCTTACCACTACACTATATCTGACTGGGTTAATAACTCCTCTTACCACTACACTATATCTGACTGGTTAATAACTCCTCTTACCACTACACTATATCTGACTGGGTTAATAACTCCTCTTACCATTACACTATATCTGACTGGTTAATAACTCCTCTTACCACTACACTATATCTGACTGGGTTAATAACTCCTCTTACCACTACACTATATCTGACTGGGTTAATAACTCCTCTTACCACTACACTATATCTGACTGGTTAATAACTCCTCTTACCACTATATCTGACTGGGTTAATAACTCCTCTTACCACTACACTATATCTGACTGGTTAATAACTCCTCTTACCACTACACTATATCTGACTGGTTAATAACTCCTCTTACCACTATATCTGACTGGGTTAATAACTCCTCTTACCACTACACTATATCTGACTGGTTAATAACTCCTCTTACCACTACACTATATCTGACTGGTTAATAACTCCTCTTACCACTACACTATATCTGACTGGTTAATAACTCCTCTTACCACTACACTATATCTGACTGGTTAATAACTCCTCTTACCACTATATCTGACTGGTTAATAACTCCTCTTACCACTACACTATATCTGACTTGGTTAATAACTCCTCTTACCACTACACTATATCTGACTGGTTAATAACTCCTCTTACCACTACACTATATCTGACTGGTTAATAACTCCTCTTACCACTACACTATATCTGACTGGTTAATAACTCCTCTTACCACTACACTATATCTGACTGGTTAATAACTCCTCTTACCACTACACTATATCTGACTGGGTTAATAACTCGTCTTACCACTACACTATATCTGACTGGGTTAATAACTCCTCTTACCACTACACTATATCTGACTGGTTAATAACTCCTCTTACCACTATATCTGACTGGGTTAATAACTCCTCTTACCACTACACTATATCTGACTGGTTAATAACTCCTCTTACCACTACACTATATCTGACTGGGTTAATAACTCCTCTTACCACTACACTATATCTGACTGGGTTAATAACTCCTCTTACCACTACACTATATCTGACTGGGTTAATAACTCCTCTTACCACTACACTATATCTGACTGGGTTAATAACTCCTCTTACCACTACACTATATCTGACTGGGTTAATAACTCCTCTTACCACTACACTATATCTGACTGGGTTAATAACCCGTCTTACCACTACACTATATCTGACTGGGTTAATAACTCCTCTTACCACTACACTATATCTGACTGGGTTAATAACTCCTCTTACCACTATATCTGACTGGGTTAATAACTCCTCTTACCACTACACTATATCTGACTGGTTAATAACTCCTCTTACCACTATATCTGACTGGGTTAATAACTCCTCTTACCACTACACTATATCTGACTGGTTAATAACTCCTCTTACCACTACACTATATCTGACTGGGTTAATAACTCCTCTTACCACTACACTATATCTGACTGGGTTAATAACTCCTCTTACCACTACACTATATCTGACTGGGTTAATAACTCCTCTTACCACTACACTATATCTGACTGGGTTAATAACTCCTCTTACCACTACACTATATCTGACTGGGTTAATAACTCCTCTTACCACTACACTATATCTGACTGGGTTAATAACTCCTCTTACCACTACACTATATCTGACTGGGTTAATAACTCCTCTTACCACTACACTATATCTGACTGGGTTAATAACTCCTCTTACCACTACACTATATCTGACTGGGTTAATAACTCCTCTTACCACTACACTATATCTGACTGGGTTAATAACTCCTCTTACCACTACACTATATCTGACTGGGTTAATAACTCCTCTTACCACTACACTATATCTGACTGGGTTAATAACTCCTCTTACCACTACACTATATCTGACTGGGTTAATAACTCCTCTTACCACTACACTATATCTGACTGGGTTAATAACTCCTCTTACCACTACACTATATCTGACTGGTTAATAACTCCTCTTACCACTACACTATATCTGACTGGGTTAATAACTCCTCTTACCACTACACTATATCTGACTGGGTTAATAACTCCTCTTACCACTACACTATATCTGACTGGTTAATAACTCCTCTTACCACTACACTATATCTGACTGGTTAATAACTCCTCTTACCACTACACTATATCTGACTGGTTAATAACTCCTCTTACCACTACACTATATCTGACTGGTTAATAACTCCTCTTACCACTACACTATATCTGACTGGTTAATAACTCCTCTTACCACTACACTATATCTGACTGGGTTAATAACTCCTCTTACCACTACACTATATCTGACTGGTTAATAACTCCTCTTACCACTACACTATATCTGACTGGTTAATAACTCCTCTTACCACTACACTATATCTGACTGGTTAATAACTCCTCTTACCACTACACTATATCTGACTGGTTAATAACTCCTCTTACCACTACACTATATCTGACTGGGTTAATAACTCCTCTTACCACTACACTATATCTGACTGGGTTAATAACTCCTCTTACCACTACACTATATCTGACTGGTTAATAACTCCTCTTACCACTACACTATATCTGACTGGTTAATAACTCCTCTTACCACTACACTGATATCGTGACTGGGTAATAACTCCTCTTACCACTACACTATATCTGACTGGGTTAATAACTCCTCTTACCACTACACTATATCTGACTGGGTTAATAACTCCTCTTACCACTACACTATATCTGACTGGGTTAATAACTCCTCTTACCACTATATCTGACTGGGTTAATAACTCCTCTTACCACTACACTATATCTGACTGGTTAATAACTCCTCTTACCACTTCTGACTGGTTAATAACTCCTCTTACCACTACACTATATCTGACTGGTTAATAACTCCTCTTACCACTACACTATATCTGACTGGTTAATAACTCCTCTTACCACTATATCTGACTGGTTAATAACTCCTCTTACCACTACACTATATCTGACTGGGTTAATAACTCCTCTTACCACTACACTATATCTGACTGGTTAATAACTCCTCTTACCACTACACTATATCTGACTGGGTTAATAACTCCTCTTACCACTACACTATATCTGACTGGGTTAATAACTCCTCTTACCACTACACTATATCTGACTGGTTAATAACTCCTCTTACCACTACACTATATCTGACTGGTTAATAACTCCTCTTACCACTACACTATATCTGACTGGTTAATAACTCCTCTTACCACTACACTATATCTGACTGGGTTAATAACTCCTCTTACCACTACACTATATCCGACTGGGTTAATAACTCCTCTTACCACTACACTATATCTGACTGGTTAATAACTCCTCTTACCACTACACTATATCTGACTGGTTAATAACTCCTCTTACCACTACACTATATCTGACTGGGTTAATAACTCCTCTTACCACTACACTATATCTGACTGGTTAATAACTCCTCTTACCACTACACTATATCTGACTGGTTAATAACTCCTCTTACCACTACACTATATCTGACTGGTTAATAACTCCTCTTACCACTACACTATATCTGACTGGGTTAATAACTCCTCTTACCACTACACTATATCTGACTGGGTTAATAACTCCTCTTACCACTACACTATATCTGACTGGGTTAATAACTCCTCTTACCACTACACTATATCTGACTGGGTAAATAACTCCTCTTACCACTACACTATATCTGACTGGTTAATAACTCCTCTTACCACTACACTATATCTGACTGGGTTAATAACTCCTCTTACCACTACACTATATCTGACTGGTTAATAACTCCTCTTACCACTACACTATATCTGACTGGTTAATAACTCCTCTTACCACTATATCTGACTGGTTAATAACTCCTCTTACCACTACACTATATCTGACTGGTTAATAACTCCTCTTACCACTACACTATATCTGACTGGTTAATAACTCCTCTTACCACTACACTATATCTGACTGGGTTAATAACTCCTCTTACCACTACACTATATCTGACTGGGTTAATAACTCCTCTTACCACTACACTATATCTGACTGGTTAATAACTCCTCTTACCACTATATCTGACTGGGTTAATAACTCCTCTTACCACTACACTATATCTGACTGGGTTAATAACTCCTCTTACCACTACACTATATCTGACTGGGTTAATAACTCCTCTTACCACTACACTATATCTGACTGGGTTAATAACTCCTCTTACCACTACACTATATCTGACTGGTTAATAACTCCTCTTACCACTATATCTGACTGGGTTAATAACTCCTCTTACCACTACACTATATCTGACTGGTTAATAACTCCTCTTACCACTACACTATATCTGACTGGTTAATAACTCCTCTTACCACTACACTATATGTGACTGGTTAATAACTCCTCTTACCACTACACTATATCTGACTGGGTTAATAACTCCTCTTACCACTACACTATATCTGACTGGGTTAATAACTCCTCTTACCACTATATCTGACTGGTTAATAACTCCTCTTACCACTACACTATATCTGACTGGGTTAATAACTCCTCTTACCACTACACTATATCTGACTGGGTTAATAACTCCTCTTACCACTACACTATATCTGACTGGGTTAATAACTCCTCTTACCACTACACTATATCTGACTGGTTAATAACTCCTCTTACCACTACACTATATCTGACTGGTTAATAACTCCTCTTACCACTACACTATATCTGACTGGTTAATAACTCCTCTTACCACTACACTATATCTGACTGGGTTAATAACTCCTCTTACCACTATATCTGACTGGATTAATAACTCCTCTTACCACTACACTATATCTGACTGGTTAATAACTCTTACCACTACACTATATCTGACTGGTTAATAACTCCTCTTACCACTACACTATATCTGACTGGGTTAATAACTCCTCTTATCACTACACTATATCTGACTGGGTTAATAACTCCTCTTACCACTACACTATATCTGACTGGGTTAATAACTCCTCTTACCACTACACTATATCTGACTGGTTAATAACTCCTCTTACCACTACACTATATCTGACTGGTTAATAACTCCTCTTACCACTACACTATATC